>NW_020950749.1:0-15573 GCF_900497805.2 Vombatus ursinus | reverse complement strand
CTCTCTCTCTCTCTCTCTCTCTCTCTCTCTCTCTCTCTCTCTCTCTCCTCTTCCCCACCCCCCTCAGGTGGCCAGTTGCTGGTCCTAATTTTTCCTTCTGGCACAAATTAAAGTTTCTCTTGGAGAAAGGCGGCCGCGGGGGGGGGGGAGATGCTAGAGATATATTTGTTCTTTCCTCCCTTAGAGCCACACACACATGACCACTACACTCTACATAAGGAATCAGGGCTTCCCCAATATAGACCATACTCAGAATAGAGACAAAGTGTGAAAGGGGGAAATGAAAATCAGAAATGTATAAATAAGAGATCTTACTGTATATAAGTGCTGGAGGATGCTGTGATCAAGTAAGCATCAAGTAAGGAAGACTTCCTGGAGGAAGTGAGCAGAGTTTGGGTTATATATGTATGTGTGAGGGGTGTGGGAGAAGGGATGACATGGTTCATCTGAGTGGAGCGAGGACAGTAGTAGGGGGAACCAGCAGTCTAGAAGGAAGGAAGCTGGAACCATAAATCATTGTGTAAGAGATAAGAATGATGCTTAAGGATAGTTGGGGGTGGGGGCAGAGGAGGGGACACACAAGTATTTATTAAACACCTACTGTGTTCTAGGCAATGTGCTAAGTGCTTTACAAATAGATTAAGCCCGTTTGATTCTCACAATAATCCCAAGAGGTAGGCGCTATTATTAATCCCCATTTCACAGTTGAGGAAACTGAGGCAGACAGAGGTTAAAGTGACTTGCCCAGGGTCTTATAGGCAGGAAGTGTCTGAAACTAGATTTGAACTCTGGTCTTCCTGAGTCTGGGAGCAGCTCTATCTATTTTGATGCTGAGCCATCAGTAGATAGGAATGGATTAACTGATACAGAAAGATGTGCAACTTTTGGCCTAGTTTGGAGTGGAGGAGGGTATGGATTTAAGAGTCAGAGGACCTAGGTGGGAACCTCAGCTCTGCTACTTAATAGCTATAAGATTCTCTGGATCTCAGTTTCCTTGTCTGTCAAATGTGACTGATGACTTAGATGATCTCTAAAAATCCTTCCCAGCTCAAAGTCTCATAATCCCAAAGATTCCTCTGAATTCTTTCAGGGCTAAACCCAAAGGGGACCACAAGATGAAGAGACACGTAGTCTCTGCTATGTTGTTTGTGCAAAATAAGGTGACCAGAATTTTTTCCCCCTTAGACAAATCCAGGGACATGGATTTGCATGCAGCTTTAAATAAATCAGTGCCTCATTTGCATACATTTACATGTTTGTCTAACTGTGAGGTTCAAGAGTCCCAAATCCAGTGTGTATAAATTGAAGTGAGTACATTAGGGCCACCCTGACTTTGCCTGAACCTTCTAAGCGGGGCTAATGGCTTTTATGCAGTGGGACTCACATTGCAGAAGACGGTTTGTGCCAGACTTAGGAACTTTTGCGCCACCTGGGCATAATTCTGGGGTCAGGGATGGAGGGGTATGTATAAGGGGGTCGGGGGGCCCAACCCCTAAGATTATAGGGAAGAGCTTCCAGGAGACTGAGGCCAAGTTTCAGTACCCTTGGGGGGATGGGGCCTTTCAGTTGCAAACTGGGGGACATTCCCCAAAAGAGCCAGAATCAGTCTCTCAGAAAATAAGCATTTATTAAGCGCCTACTATGTGCCAAGTGTTGTGATATGTTCTGGGGATACAAAGAAAGGGAAAAGACACTCCCTGCCCTCGAGGAGCTCCTAGTCTATTGGGGGAGTCAGCATGCAAACAACTATGTACAAACAAGAAATGTATAGGATAAACTGGAGATAATCAATAGAGACAAGGCAGAAGTGACTTGCTTAAGATAATACAGCCAGTGACAACTGGCTAAGCCTGGTCTCAAATAAGCTAATAATAATCATAATGCTTTAAGGTTTACAAAGCATTTTAAATATACAATCTCATTTGATTTCACAATGCTATTATTATCCCCATTTTTCAGATGAGGAAACTGAGGCACAGGTGTTTAAGTGACTTTCCTCAGGTCATATAGCTAGTAAAAGTCTTAGGCTGGATTTGAACTCAAGTCTTCCTGATTCCAAGCCCGGTACTCCATCCACTGGGGATAGGGGCCTGGGCTCTCATGTCAGTGCCCCATCCATTGCACCGACCTGCCTGGATTATGGGAGACTGGAAACTGGCAAGTGGGGAGGTGGGGAAAACACCTCCGGTCCCCTTTCACGTACTATTCACTGTCTCTCTTCCGTCCTCACAGAGCCCCGAGGACTGCAGGTGGGTTCAGAATCACAGGATTGGGATCTGGGGTTTCCCAGATTGTCCAGGTATACGATCGTTGCTCCAGGGCTGAAAGGGACCTCAGAGCTGGTTCAGCCCCTTCATTAAACCAAGACCTCAAGAGGGCAAGGGACTTGCCCAAGGTCACCCAGGTGGCATGGAACAGCAGTGGGGTTGGAATCTAGGTCCTCAGACTGGAAAGCTAATGTTCCCCCCTTCCTTCCTCTGTAAACAAGTAGGGTTGAAGGCGAGGCCTCTGGCTACCTTCCTTTTTCCTTTTTATACTTACATTTGCCTCTCAGCGTCATCCCAGGTGTACACGATCACCCTGCCCCCCCCATGCCTTCCCCCACTGTGGCCTGGTAACCATGGCAACAGCACCATGGCAACAAGCCGAAGGGAAAGAGGGAGAAAGGCCCAAGGTCCTGTACCTGGGAATGCCTGGAAGGGAAAAGGGAATCCAGTTTGTTCTGCCCTCAGGGGGCCCACCGTGGGATGGGGGATACATAGCTCTTGACCTCAGGGAACACCCAGTCTGAGAGAGAGAATGGCCTCGATGCCTTCCATTCTAGAGAAAGTCAGAAAGGATTCTGGAAGAGGGGCACCATGTCGTAGCAGAAAAAGCATTGGCTTTAAACTCAGAGGACCTGAGTTTGAGTTCTGCCTCTACCACCCCAGGCAAGTCACTTCCCTATTCTGGGTCTCAGTTTCCCAAGCTGTAAAATGAAGAGGGTTGGAAGCAGTGTTCCATCAAGTTCCTTCCATGTTTCCATCTGTAGCCTAGTTGAGGGCCAGAGGGAGGCAGGAGAATCCAATTCATTTCCCAAGCCTTCAACCCATCTAATGGGATCCTCTGATGAGTCTGATTGGATTTTTTGTTGTTTTTGATATTTCAATTATTAGCTTGATACTCCTGACAATTCAAGCTTGAAATGGGACTGCATTGAAGTGACTGTCAGAAAGGGATTATACCAATTAGATAATATTTTCCTAATTAAACAACAAATGCATTTATCACCTTTATAAGGGGAAACAACCCAAAACAAACACCCACCAATTCTGAGTTTTATCTATTTCTCAGCCAATCAGCAATCGTCACCTCTGGGCGCTGGGAGGTTGGGAATCCTTAGACGTCTTCAGGATTTAGAGCCTGCCGGGACATCTAATCCAACCCCTTCATTTGACAAAGGAGGAAACTGAGGCCTGGAGAAGTGATTCATCCAAGGTCAGTCAGCTGGTCAATCAACAAACCTTTATTAAGCGCTTCTTTTGTGCCAGATACTCTGCCAGGACACAAAAAAAGGCAAAACCAGCCCCACAGCGGGTCTCCATGACTCCTTCCCAAACTGATGTACCATGAGGACGTCACACGCTCCTTGCTGGCTCCACCAAGCTTTCCACTATAGCATCCTGCTTCTCTGGGAGCTTCTCCAGCTGGGAGGTGGGGGAGAGCTTCAAACGGGTCAGGGAGCCCCTCTGTCCCAGGCTCCCTCATAACTCTCCTTAATTCCTCCTGCAGCCCTTTCAGCCCCCATAGCATGTCTTCTTAGGGGGTGGAGCACAGCTATTGTCAGAAGTAGGGTTCCCCATTGGAAGAACAGCCCCTTGACCAATTCTCAGATCAAAGCCAGAGAAGGCTCTGAGGATGAACCGGACAGCGATAGAGCTGGACAAACTCATAGAGACCCTAACCCTTTACTCGACGGATGAGGAAATGGATGTGCAGACAAGGGCACTTTCTTTAGAACCGAGGACTCTGCATCATGGTATAGGCCTCTGTGTACCACCCTTTGGCGGTCAATGCCACAAGCATTTATTAAGTGCCTACTGTGTGCAGCTACTACTCTTGGTGCTTGGGATACAATAACAAAAAGGAAACAGTTCCTGCCCGCAAATAGTTTACACGCTGCTAGCGCATTCGATACATATGCCGATGAAGTCAAATTAAGGGAATTTATAGAAGGGAAAATGTATATTTTTAAGAAGGTAAAATACGGAGCGAGGTTGGGGTGCTCCCTGTTCCCTGAAAATGTGTGGAATAGACAAAACAAGCCACCCCTCCCCCCGTCCTTACCTCTCTCCTCTACTACAAAAGATCATAGCTCCCGAGCTGCAGGAGATCTCAGAAGCCATCAAGTTCAACCAAGAGTCACACAAATGGGCAGCTAGGGGGGCGCCATAGTGCACAGAGCACTGGGCTGGGAATCAGGAGCCTCATCCTCATGAGTTCAAATCTGGCCTCAGATATTTACTAGCTGTGTGACTTTAAGCAAGTCACTTCACCCTGTTGGCCTCAGTTTCCTCATCTGTAAAATGGGCTGGAGACAGAAATGGCAAACCACTCCAGTATCTCTTCCAAGAAAACCCCAAATAGGGTCATGAAGAGTCAGATGTGATTGAAACAACTGAACAACAGCAACAAACATACTAGGTATCTGGGAGAGGATTTGAACTCGTGTCCTCGTAGCTCCAAGCTGGCACTCTATTAATTGCATCACCTCTCTTTATGTTGCCAAGGTGGAAACTGGAGGCCAGGGAGGTTGAAACATGATGAAGGTCATAGGGATAAGGATCAGAAGCAGGGTTGGAGGTCCTGAGGTCTTCTGATCCAGAGCCATGGTCTTTACTCCTTGCATTGTTGTGAGGATGAAATGAGATAACCTCTGTAAAGGGCTTAGCACTGTGGCTGGCACACAGTAGGTGCTTAATAAATGCTTATTTTTCCCACCCCTACCCCTTTCCCTCTGTACCACACCGCAGCTCTCTGTGCATGATGGATTTGTATGAGTGTCATTGGGGAATGGGAGATATGACCCTTACATGCCCTAGAAAGTTCTCTCTCCACCCCCAAATTAGACTCCTAAGACTTGCTTCCCAGAACCAATCCCAAGCAGCAGCTACTCTCAGCAACGTGGTTAACTCTGCTCTGGTGAACTTGATTATCTTTATCAAATTAATTTACTTTAGCCAGTGCAGCCACCTAATTAAGACATTTCCCAGGGCCATGTTTGGGCTGGCTAATAAGGTGGGAGCAATCAGGTTTGCTGTAAGAATACATTTGGAGTGAAGTGGGGCCCAGAGTAACTCGATTCCATTTGCCCTGGGGTCCCCCTGAGACCACGGGAACAGAGAAACTTTACAAAGTCAACTTGTCCACCCCCTTGCCATTGGGTGGCCTCTGGGATGGATACATGAGGGAGACTTCCTAATGTCCCTTGGCATTAGAAAGCTCTCCATTCTAACCTCATCCCCTCCCTCTTGGCGTCATAGGATGACTGAGCTAGTGCAGGAAGGGGTCTTCAAGGCCATCTGACCAACTCCCTCATTTAAGAGATGAGTAAAATGAGACCCAGAGATCCATGCCCAACACCACCGAGATAGTAATGAGGAGAGTTGCCAGTGTCTTACCAGAGACAGAGAACTGCTTTCCACTACAGAACACTTCTGTCCATGCTTGAGACATGACTCCGTGGTTGATCTGGCCTTAAGCTAGAAAGCCCCAGACTGGTTTAATTAACCTTCCTTCTGCAGCCTAGCCTCTCAGCTCTCCAACTGCGGGAAATGTATTCTTAGGGTGCTGCCCCTGCTTGTCCTTTCTTCATTGGAACACCCTGACATCCTATTGCTAAGAGATCATAGTGGGGAATCTACAAAGTATACTGTACTTATTTATTGGTTAAAATGCTATATTCCACCTCAGCAGGCTGTAACAGGGGTGGGGTGGCTGGGCTTTGCTCCAGGGCTTCGCTATTTAGAGGGTGCTGACAATATTTGAGACAGTTGATCTTAGCCTCAAGTTTACAAGAATAATTACTTCAAAGAAGAAGTGGGTTCCACCCAGGTCTGGTCTATCTTTTTCCCATCCACAAAAGAGTCCTGGAGTCTTGATGATACATTTTATGCTGGTTGCTTTGGGAGGGAAAACATTCCTAGTTATTGCTCTGTAATTCAATGGGACATGAACTCTTTGAGGGTTAGGGTGTTTGAATTTTGCCTTTGTACCCTCATCACCCACCATAGTGCCTGGCACATAGTAGGTCCTTTGTTAATGATTGTTGGAATGGATTAGTGGGTTAGAGTACCATTTTAAGGTGGTTGAAGTGGGTTTGAGATACAAGGGCAACTACCCTGTGGCCTAAGGCTAAGCCCTAAGCCCTGTACCCAGAGAAGCCACATCCTTCTGGAGGTAAAAGCTGAGCTTGCAAGGGAAAGAAGGCTAGAAGGCATTTAGGGCAGCTGGAGGGCGCCATAGTGCATAGAGTGCTGGGTCTGGAGTCAGGAAGACTCATCTTCCTGAGTTCAAATCTGGCTTCAGACACTTCCTTGCTGTATGACCCTGGGCAAGTCACTTAACCTTGTTTGCCTCAGTTTCCTCATCTATCAAATGATCTGGAGAAGGAAATGACAAACCACTCCAGTATCTTTGCCAAGAAAATCCCAAATTGGGTCACAAAGAGTTGGACATGACTGATAAACAACAACAAAGAAGACCTTTTATGGGATGGGACTGGCTTACAATGGGAGCATTTGAGGAGATAATACCGCCTTCATGATGTCCAGTCTGCACCCCAGACATGTGGCTTCTCTCCAGTCCAGGATTCTGTCCTTTGATGGGGCATGTTTGGGTGGTGGGTGTGGCTCAGGATGTGTTCCTGGCTCCCCTTTGCAATTCATTAAAAATTTATTATTTAGAAGTCTTTCTGGACTGTCTCTTCAAGAGTCAGAGGCATCTGGACCTTTCTGGGTCTGAGAGATGATTGGGAAAGCATCCTTGGATTTAGAGAACATCTAGTCTAACAACCTCATCTTGCAGAGAAGACACCAGAGTCCAGCAAAGTGTAATGAATTGCATATGAAAAAATACTTTAAATCACTATTGATTAGAGAAATGCAAATTAAAATAACTTTTACCAACTCAAATCTATCAGATTGGCTAAGATGACAAAAAAGGAAAATGATGAATGCTGGAGAAGATGTGGGAAAACTGAAACACTGATGCATTGTTGGTGGAGTTGTGAACTGATCCAACCATTTTGGGGAGCAATTTGGAACTATGCCCAAAGGGCTATAAAACTGTGTGTACCCTTTGATCCAGCAATAGCGCTACTAGGTCTATATCCCAAAGAGATCATTAAAGAGGGAAAAGAGGGAAAAGGACCCACATGTACAAAGATACTTATTTTCTTTCTGTGGTGGCAAAGAAATGGAAATTGAGGGGATGTCCATCAACTGGGGAATGGCTGAACAGGCTGTGGTATATGAATGTAATGGAATGCTATTGTTCCATAAGAAATGATGAGCAGGCAGATTTCAGAAAAATCTGAAAAGACTTACATGAACTGATGCTAAGTGAAATGAGCAGAACCAGGAGAACATTGTACACAGTAACAGTAACTCTGTGTGATGACCAACTCCGATAGACTTAGCTCTTCTCAACAATACAATGATCTTTAATTCTAAAGGACTGTGATGGAAAATGCTGTCCACATCCAGAAAAAGAACTATGAGGTCTGAATGCAGATAGAAGCATACTATTTTCTCTGTTGCTTTTTTTCTTCTCTTTCTTGTGGTTTTCCCTTTTGTTCTGATTCTTCTTTCACAATATGACTAATATAGAAATATATTTAATATGATTGTACATGTATAGCCTATATCAGCTTGCATGCCATCTTGGGGAGGGGGGAAGGGAGGGAGGGGGGGAAATCTTGGAACTCAAAATCTTATAAAAGTGAATGTTGAAAACTAAAAATAAATTTTTAAAAAGTCCTTAAAAAATCTGAAAAAAGTGTAATGGCTTGCCTAGGGTCACACAGATGGTAAATAGCAGAACTGGGACTCAAACCTAGATCCTCTGACTCCAAATCTATCATATGAGGATGTGTCCAACTCAAGCAGAAACAGATCATTGTATATGTATACATTGACTTGGAAAATCACAAATTAACATAATCTATGTTGTGTTTTATTTGTTTTGTTAAACATTTCTCAATTACATTTTAATCTAGATTAACAGCTCTCTGGAGTTTTGCAGCTTGAGTTGAATACTTGCATTTATATCATATGATCTTGAAATCATTCCCCTAAGAAAGAGGGCTTCACCTTTAGGTTTCCTAATTCTTGAGTCAATCCTTTTCTTACTGTGCCATTTGGCTATACGTTGCATGATGCCTGGTGTATGGAAGGTGTTTAATATGTGCAGGATTGATGGAGTTAGATAAGAAAGAGAGAGAGAGAGCAGGAGAGAGAGAGAGAGAGAGAGAGAGAGAGAGAGAGAGAGAGAGAGAGAGAGAGAGAGAGAGAGAGAGAGAGAGAGAGAGAGGGAGAGAGAGAGAGAGAGAGAGAGAGAGAGAGAGAGAGAGAGAGAGAGAGAGAGAGAGAGAGAGAGAGAGAGAGAGAGAGAGAGAGAGAGAAAGAAAGAGAGAGAAAGAGAGAGAAAGAGAGAAGGAGGGAAGGAGGGAGGGAGGGAGGGAGAGGGAGACAGAGAGACAAAGAGACAAAGAGAGACAGACAGACAGAAAGACACACACAGAGACAGAGACAGACAGAGACAGAGACAGAGAAAGACAGAGGAAGATAGACAGAAACAGACACAGACACACACTTATACAGAGAGAGAGACAGAGACAGAGATAGAGACAGAGAGACAGACAGAAACAGACACACAGACAAACAGAAAAAGACAGACAGAAACAGACACACACACACGCAGAGACAGACAGACAGACGGAGACACACACACACACACACACACACACACACAGAGAAAGCATTTATTAAGCACTTACCTTGTGCCAGGCACTGTGTTAAGTAAATGTCGGAAATAAAAGCAGAAAGAAAGTCTACTCTTGCCCTCAAGGAACTTACATTCTAATGGGAGAAGACAACACTTAAAAGGGACCTGAAAAAGGAAGGGGTACTTACAAGGGGGCAAGGTGGAAAGAAGCCCAGGGAGTCTGGTGCTAAGTTGGGTTAGAAGTGAACATGACTGGCATGTGGGCTTCTCCCAGTGGAGGTTTGGGGAGGAATTCACCAATTGAAGGAGGAGGCTGAGGGGATGGAGGCAGTGATAGCATGAGAAGGTTGCCAGACCAGAGGTGGAGTAGTATTCTAAAAAGAATCATGGGCTAGGAGGGCTCACGTTCCATTTACATTTATTATATGTATCTTGTATACCCCTAGTTGTCTGCTTGTCATCTCTGCCATCAGAATGGGAGCTCCTTGAGGGCAGGGACCTGTTTTTACTTTTCTTTCTGTCCCTAACACTTAGCACAGCACCTGGAACACAGTAGGTGCTTAATAAATGCTTCAAGGCTTATCAAGTACTTCCCCCTAAGCAGCCCTGAAAGGTGAATAGTACAAATATTACTGACATTCCTATTTTTCAAATGAGGAAACTTAGCTCTGTGTGTGTGTGTGGAGTGATTTGCTTAGGAATCATCTTGAACTCAGGTCTCCTGGCTTTTAATCCAGAGCTCTCTCCACGATACCACATGACCTCTCTTTTAGTAGACGTGAAATTTATAAAAAAAAAACAGGGCTCATCTTCATTGCCTTTTCCTCATTATAAACATCTGCATCAATGTGGTCATCACAGTTTTCATCATCTGTCTCTCCAGTTCACTTTCTAACGCTTGGGGACATAGACGGCTTTGCTAAAGGCTTCCTTCCAAAGGGTCCAGGAGGTCCAACTAGCTCTCTAAGGGAGAGGCTGCCATTGTTAGCATGGAAGGGGACGGGGCTCGGTCTTGGTTCGTGAACAATAACAAGTGTGAGGACGAGTACGCCAAGTGCCAGGCTTTATGCTAGGTGCTAAAGGCACAGAGAGAAGAATGACACAGTTTCTGCCCTCAAGGAGCTTACATTCTACCAGAGGAAGCAACATTTTAACATATAAGTAAATGCAGAATGCATACAAAGGAGATATCCTTTGGTAGAATGTGTTCATTGGATGTTTTTCTAAGATAAGAAATGTCAACAGATTTTTATTTTAAATCAAATGCAATTATTTAATTTTTTTATTTTAAAGGAATAATCATCTGAAAATTTTGGATACTGTATCTTCCTATTCCCTAACAGGCCCGCAGTGAAATTTAGGGGAAACTCTTGCTTTTGTCCCAGCTCCTCCCAATGACTCTGTCCATAGTGATCCCCAACAGCCTCTCCCTACCCAGTGGCCCATGGGAGCCATCTCTGTCTACCATTAGCTCAGCAGCCGGCCTTGACGCTGAAGCAGAGGCCCCTTGGATCCCATCTGGGCACGCCTTTAAATTTTACCACCCTGTTTATGCAGCTCAAGGCGCCCACGTTAAAGATGGCAAGCTCCATTTAACATTTATGACAGCACAATGCTCCTAAGTATGCAAGAGGGAGGGGTGTGGGCTAGGGGCTGGGGGCCGAGGAAAAGAGAGGCAAGCTTGCTCATATCATGCCTCAGGCACTTGTACTCTAGCTGCAGAGAGTTCTATTATTTTGCTCACAAAACTGTTTTTTTTAAACACTACTCAGATCTACTCCCCAGAGTCTCTTTCCCAAATAACTTCTCTCTCCTTCAACCTGTTGCTTTGTTGCTCCATCCTTACCATCATTTTCATCATCACCATCTTCATTCCTGCCATTATCATATCATTATCTTCATCCCCATTAGATTACACCATTTCCCATTATGGGCATCACTCTCGTCATCATTTATTCCATCATCATAGTCTTTGCCCCTGCTAGGGTGAGTAGGACCATTTTCCATTAACCTCATTGCCATCATCATCATCATCATCATCATCATCATCTTCGTCGTCGTCATTGTCACTACTCTCTTTTTAGCCACCATATTACCATCATCAAGTGAAAGCAAATGAAATAATACATGTCAGTCAGTCAATTATCAAACATTTATTTTGAGCCTATTATGGTCAATCAGTAAGCCTTTATTAAGGGCCACCTATGTACAAAGTACTGTGCTAATACAGCATATTTGAAATACAAATAGAAAGTTGAGACAGTACCTACTCCCATGAAGTCTTACTCTAATGGGGGAGATAGTACATAATAATTGCCAACATTTATATAGTGCTTTAAGGTTTGCAAAAAAAAAACTTCACAAATATCTCATTTTATTCTCATCACAACACTGGGAGGTAGGTGTTATTATTATCCCCATTTTATACAGGAGGAAACTGAGGCAGACAGAGATCAAGTGACTTGCCCAGGGTCACCCAGCTAGTAAATGTTTGAAACTGGATTTGATGTCAGGTCTGGTTGACTTTAGGTCCAGAACTCTATCCATTTATTAAGTGTATTCTATGTACTATGCACCGTGTTAAGTCCTGGCAATACAAAGTCAAAAATGGAACAGTCTCTACCATCAATGACCTTATGTTCTATCAGTAGAAACAACATGTAAGTATATAAATATATACAGAATAAATACAAAAGGTAGTTTTGGGAGGGAGGGAACTAGCAATTGGGGGTGGGGAATCATCAAATGCTTTAGATAGAAGGCATTGTTTCATCTGAGTCTTGATAGAAGTAAAAGATTCTGTGAGATGGAAGTGAGAACACATCCCAGGTATGGAGGGAGGCATCCTAGGTCATTGATGAGTGGGTGCAAAGTGAAGATGCTGAACAGTGTCAAAGGCAGCCAATGTCTGTTAAACCAAGAATCCTACTAGGGTCCAGATGATGAACAGTGTTGCATTATAGATGGTGGAATTTGTCCAAGGAGTTTCACACCTCATGCAGACCTCGATCTGTGGCTTCTGACACTGCTCCATGAATGTCTGCTTTTGCTTTGCATTGCATTACCATGCTTATTGCTTTCTCTGTAGCACTGGTGGTACGAACAACCCACCACCGCCACCACCACAGCCACCACCACCACCATCATCATCATCATCACTGCCATTTCTATCACCACCATCACAATCCCCATCATCCTTAACACCATGTTCAACATTCTTGGCATCATTGCCATCATTCTCATCATTCTTCCATTCAAGACTATCACTTCTGTCTTCATCCACCTTGCAATTATCATTGAATCTTCATTACAACCATCATTATCACCTTCATCTTCTTTATGAAAAATTACACCATAATCATTATCACCACAATCACCATCACCATCATCATTACCCTCACCTTCACCTCCGACTTCATCACCACCACCACCATTTCTATGTTTATCATTACGATCATTTTCACCATTACCACCATCTTGATAATTTTCACCTTGACTATCATCACCATCATCCTGATCATTTTCATCATCACTGTCACCACCAGCATTGTATTTACCATTTCTGTCTTTACCGTTATCCTCATCATTATAACCATTTTCGTATCAGTCACTGCCATTATCATCATCCTCACTGTTTTCACCCTCATTGTCATCTTCATTACCATCATCACCATAGCTGCCCCTATTGCTGCCATCTTCATCATACCCATAACCCCCATCATTGCCGACACCATTGTCATTATGATCATGACCATGATTGCACCATCACTTCTATCAATGCCACCCTTATGATCATCAGTGTGAGACTTTGGGACAACTTCATGTCAGGGGGACAGTAAGGCTAAATGAAAGACAGGCTATTCACATTATTCTCTTTCCATGACCACATGCTAGGATCATAGGATCACAGATTTAGAATTAGAGGGCAATCGAGGCCCTCCCCCTCATTTTACAGATGGGAAACTGAGGCACAGAGCAGTTAAATGACCTGCCTAAGGTCATCTGAGGCAGGATTTGAATCCTGGTCTTCCTGGCTCCAAATTCAAGTCCATTTCCCTCTCTACTATATTTTGTGCTGTTTGATTTGCTAAGGCTGTGTGTGTGTATGTGTATGTATGTGTGTGTGTTTGTGTGTGTGCGTGCATGCTCAGAGAAGACCATACAAAAGTGCATCAGATCAATAAATGGAGGTAAGGGAATGGAAGGCCTAGGAGAGAATGGAAAACAAAGTTAAAATTGCTTTTAGAGGCAATATTGCTCTTTGTTCAGATACAGATCCAATTGTCTCAAGGTGGTTATAAATTGCTGCCTCTGCCACCTTCTACTTCTAAAAAATACAGAAGCATCTTTGCCCTTTATGTATTCACTGTGCAGAGAGCCACATCAATACTTTGAAAGATTCATGATTTTGTCTATGGGGCTACTCCTCCACAGGTAGAGATTGCAGCCCTTCCATGCCTTGGTATGGAACTTAGCGAGTTGCTATAGAAAAAAAATCAACCTTCTGGTTGGACCTCAGATGAAAGACCTGGAGTCCATCCTGGGGCCTCTGTCTGAAGTCCTTCCAGCTCAATGGGATCTGCTGTAGCTTGTGCTCCCCTGGCATAGTCTTTGGTAGCCCAGGTTCATGGCTGTGCCACAGTGAGCAAGTCTGCTAAACCAGAGTGACCATTCTTGCAAGCCAAGGAAGTCTCACATCTTCATCCTGACTCTTCGATTCCTGGGACTACTGACTGCCAGGGCTTATAATCTCTGACCATGCCTGCCTACAGAATAAGGGAAGGCTCAGAGTGTGTCATCAGACGCATAGCGGTCACTTACCTTGGGACACAAAGTCATTGCTGCCTAACCCAGAGGTGTTTGCTGTACCTGAGACAGCCATCAGCTTAAAGCCCAATTCAATACACGTGGTTTTCCCTAGGGAAACACACACACATACAGATGGACCCCACAGGAAAACAGACATAGACACACAGGGATAACCACCCAGGCAAGCAGGCTTCTCAAACCTGCTTTGCTCTGTCAAGACAAGATCTCACCCTGTTCTCAGTGTCTCCTTCATAGAATCATAGATTTAGAACTAGAAGCATCCTTAAAGGCCATTAAGTCTAACCCACTTATAACTGAGGAAACCAAGGAACAGAACAATTGAGTGACTTGCCCAAAGTCCTGCAGCTACTAATAATAATAGCTAACAGTTAGGTAGTATTGTGAAGGTTTGCAAAGTGCTTTACATATGTTAGCTCCTTTGGGGGTGCTCTTAATTATCTCAACTTTACAGTTGGGGAAACTGAATCTTTCAGAGGTTAAGTCATTCACCCAAGGTCACAGAGCTACTTTGAACCCAAGACACCCTGACTCCTAGTGTTTTATAGGCACAACATAAGGGATTTAAGGCAGGTTCCCCACCCCTGGATTAAGGGATCACCCCACCTAACCCCCCCAATCCCCTCAATCTCATCTGTTGCCATAGATAGCCTTGGAATGATGGAGAGGTTGATGTCCTCAATGGAGCTATTAGCAGGAGTTGCTTCTTCCCCACCCCCAAGATCAACTGCCCTGGCTTATTGGCTGCCTGCGCCCTGTCTTCACTCTTCCTCTTCCCCCATCCCTCTGCCTCTTCCCCTTCCCCCATCCCTCTGCCTCTTCCCCTCTCTGGCTCTTCCCCAGTTTCATTTTATCCTTTTTTCAGATGCTGTGGAAAGAGCTGTATATACACACACAGCCCATTATTCCAGCTGCGACCAAGCTGTACATTATCATGGAGAAAAAAAAATGTTTGTTTCTGCACCATCACCTGCAGCCATGACATGCACTCCAAAGCTATCTTCCGTTTACTTAATGATGTAGGTCCCGGTCTCATTCACATCAAGCTGCAGGCCAAACTCTCTTCCTCAGGCACTGTTGAGGCACTGGTCCAGGGTATGTGTGTTCTCTCAGTTAACCCTCTTCACTACTACTCTCTCCTCCACATACTAGGATTTAGAGCTGGAAGGGGCCTCAAAGATCATCAAAGGCTCAAGGGCTCCACTCTTCAAGAGTCCTTGTCTGAAGTCCCCACTGCTGGGTGCCCTCCTCCTAACCTCCAGTCACCTTATATTTATTTTGTCCATAATCTGCACTTACCATTTGTGAACATGTTGCGTATCTCTAGGAAAATAAATTGAAGGTAAGCTCCTTGAGGACAGGACTTGTTTTTGCCTCTCTTAGAGGCGGTTGGTGGTGCAGTGGATAGAGGGCTGCACCTGGACTCAGGAAGACCTAAAAGCAAGTCCAGCCTCAGACACTTGATGTGTGACTTAACCTCAGGCTGCCTCAGTTTCCTCAACTGGATAATGGTGACAACAATAGCACCTACCTCCCAGAGTAATTTTGAGAATAAAATGGAGTAATATTTGTAAAGGTACTTAGCACAGTGCCCGGTACAGAGTAGGTGCTTAAAAAACATCGTTTTTCCTGCCTCCCTTCTCTTCCCCTTACCTTCCCTTTTTCTTTCCCTTCCCTATCCTTTCCTCCCATTCCTTCCTTCCTTCCTTCCTAACTTCCTTCCTTCCTTCCTTCCTTCCTTCCTTCCTTCCTTCCTTCCTT
>NW_020950748.1:0-4969 GCF_900497805.2 Vombatus ursinus | reverse complement strand
AGAGACAGTGTTTCTGAGACTAGGGAGAAATTGGGGTCCAAGTACAAACACAAGCACCCAAACACAAGCACCCAAGCACCCCATCATTTCCCCCTTAAACAGATGGGGCCCCAAATCTTTTGGGGTGAGGGATGAAGGTCTCAGCTTCTGAAACTGCTTCCTGCTGGGTCTGGGCATAGAGCTGTTCCTGCCTCCCGGGATCCCTCTGTTCAAGGGGTCAGTTCTTTAGCCAGTATCCGGAATTTGGCCGATGCCAGGTCCAAGGGGTAATGGGTTGTAGTCTCAGACAGAGGTTGGTACCCAGTCTGAGTGGTCATTTGGAAGTGGAGGGCACTGAGCCTAGAGGAGACAAATCCGACAAGAAGATTAAGCAGACAAGGGCCAAAAAGAAGTAAAAGGAATATAATCAGGAGTGGGGCAAGAATAGGAGTTAACATAGAGAGAAGCCAGGATCTCCAAGAAGAGGATAACCCTGGTGTACTAAGGTTCACATCCAGGTGACTTTCTCTAGTCCTATTGAGCTCTGCCTATTGAGAGCTGTTAATATACATACAGCAGGAGGTGTTGGCCAGGGTACAGACACCTCCACTAAGCAAGTAGATATTCCAAAGCTATCTGATTATCCAGGACCACATGTGCCAGGGAATCCAGAGGTTGCTGAATGTCCTGGAAACTATAAACTGTGTCATTTGCCAATTGGTGAATGGTCCCTGTTAGGTTTGAAAGAATGAACTCATGTTGTAAATGTCCATATCAAGGCATGAGATACTCTGTTCCCTTTTTAAGGTACCAGAGAACATTGTCCCAGAATCCACGCTTCACTCTTGTTAGGGTGAAGGTGCTGGGTTTAGTAATAGTAAAAATGGTCACAGGTGGTGCCAAAAGTCCAAGGGAGCACACACCAAAATCCTTATAAGGTGTTAAACACTGGGTGGCTAGAACAACAGTCTGGGGGTCCTGCCAAGTAGTGGCATTTTGCTTTACTTCTTCCTCAGAATCTTCACTACCTGGCCCACCATCCCACAAAGGAAGGAGTATCCCTTAGGGGTACAGATGGGGCCTATTTGTAAAAGGTACTAAGCATGGATGCCCCATGGATCAGTATGATTACATGCCAATATTCCAGGTAAGAGAGAAACTTTCAAAAGATCAACAAGAGCATTGTGTGTCAACTGGGAAGAGAACGTTAAATAGGGAGAGCCTACCAGCAGAGTGGCAAGAAGAATTCAGTCATAGGTGCAAGTAGGGAGTGTTCCCTCAGAACAGGTACAGCTGGCAGGGGTAAAGTTCTGGGGACACTCATCACTGTAGGCATCCTTACAGGTGGTTCAAGTCAAGAGACCAGCAGAGACATTTACAATCCCTCCCCCAACAGGGGTCTTTACCTGTACAGTGGCCCTACAGCTTGTCTCCCAAGCAAGGAAATAATTCGCTGTTGAGAAACAGGGTGTTGAGATAGAAAAATTTTCCCATAAAGGAGTGGCCAGTACAAAAGAGGTGGCAAAGACCTCTGGGTTGGTTATGTTAGGGAGGGGGTTTCTTGCAAAAACTGCCTTAAAAGAGGTTCCTAACTTTAACCTCACAACTGAATAGATACACAATTTTGTTCCACAAACTTGTTTATCCTTCTCTAATTATACTTCAGAAATTTAATCTTTTACATGTGATAAATTCAAACACTAATTTTTCTCTTACCTAGGCTATGGGATGACTACAAATTCAGATCAAAACAGCAAGGTCTCACATACTTACATTGTGCTCATGTCTTTTACTGACCACTTGCTCTGATCAGAGAAATCTACTATAAAAGGAAAACACAGGGGCATGTGACATACCAAATATGACAAGATAGAATATCCTTAGCTCTGTTTGAATTCAGGTAAGAGTCATAGTTCTCCAATCATGCAGTATCAATTTCACATCATAGCCAAACTCAGGAATAGTCAGGTGGGAAACATTACTTCTCAAAGGAACATAATGGGGAAACTGAGCCAGGAGGATCCCATCCTAGATTGAGGCTAAGATTGTCCTCACAGCTTTCTCCCAAATGCAGACCTCCACCTGTTAACAGTACAGGATCACATTCCCTCTGAGTAGCTTGTGGCATTTCTCTCAGATACTGATTTAATTCAGACAACTATACCCAAATTCAAACTCAAAACAAAATTAGTTATAATCCCAAGAGCCTTTTACTTCAAACAGCAAGTTTCACTAATCACAGCTGAAAGCTAGATACAGTTAATTTTACTCCCATGGAGTTGCAATAAGCAATAAAGATTTACCAGGACTCACATACATAAGAGATTTCACTTAACATCTTTCCTTCTCAAATTTAAACTTGTCTTGGTGTAAAAGCCAATCATTAGAAATCATTTCTATCTATTGTACATAAACTTGCAACTTCTCAGCAAGCCAAGTTCATTGTTTAGGAACTCCATAACCCAAACAAGTTCTTTTCTCAGGGCAGATGACCTTGCCCACACAGATGGTTTCCAGGGACCTTGGCATGTTTACAAAATATGGGGAATTGCCTTGTACCCCAGGGAGGGGCTGATCCTGGTGCCCCTGCCTGCTGACCCCCATATCCCAAGGAGGACTATTTTGAATGGGCAGAACCAATCTGGATAAGGCTTTTACCCAATCCCCTCCTTTTCACACATTGTAATCAATTAACAATTCTAGGTTTTAACATTAAAACAGTAACTTCAAATAACTTAGTTAACAATCTTATAACTTTCATAAGTGATAGTCAAATTGTTTCAGCTATAACCCCTTCTTTAATTACAGGTAATGGTGGAAATACCTGATTTTCTAAATGGCAATTATCAAACATTATAAGACAGGGTTAGCAGGGCTGACGAAGTAATATAACTGGTTTACACAATTTTCCCACTATCCTTTAGGTCCTTTAAGTTCACACTTATTAACATACAAATTATGAAAAGCTACTTGACATAACAATACAAAAGTTTACCAATTTGAAACAATGCTAGGTGTTTAAAACTTGAAACAAACACATTACCAATTAGGTGACTCCAGTTCTGTTGAATGCATTTCCAAATTTCCTTACATAGAAAATCGGTCATCTCTTCACCATTGGCATTGTATACTGGTCACATCTAATTAAGGAACTAATAATAACAGTAGTTAACATTTATAGTGTCTGCCCTCTGCCAAGCATTGTTAGGCACCTTCTAATCATGTGAGATAAACTGAGGTAACTTGCTTAATGTCACCCAGTTAACAAATTTCAGATCCATACATTTTCCCAATTTGCCTTAGTGCTAAACAGTATAATAAATTCTGACTTAAGCATTAAATTAAGAGCACCATGTTTCATTTAAAATATTACCAGAATGAATTAAATTACCTTTTGGTTGTGTTCTGGTACACAAAAACTTTTCTCTTTTATGTGAGGCAGAAAAGATTAAGTGCTGTTCAATCTGCCTCTCTTTTTGATCTGAGGGGAAAAGGTTCCCCTTTTCTTTCTTGTCTTTCCCTCCACATTCAAAACTTGGCCAGAGTTATAATGTAGAGAGAGAGAATTTTTTTCCCAATAACTCTCCAAAAGTTTCCAAAACTTTTACTCTCAAACCCTCTGTTCACACTGTTCACGCAAATAGATTATGCTTTTCTTTCTACCCATACTTCTCTCATTCCTACATGCTTAAACTTTCTTGCCTTTCCTTCTACCTACTTATCCCTCTGATGGACTTTGATTAAAGTCCCTTTAAAACTGCACATATCTTTTTTCTTTCTAATTCTGATCTGATACTTCAAGGATCCTTCTCGACTTGCCTTTTACCAATCATATAAACTAAATAATAAAGGATTTTTCTCTCTTTCTCTCTCCCATCCACCCGATCTTCTGAGGCTACTGTAATCAGGGAGGGAGAGGGGGAGAGAAACAAAGCAGCATTCCAGAGTCCAGCTGCAGCCTTGGGATGCTACTCTTGCTACCTGGCTGCAAAGGGCGTCAAATTACACACGGAAACTCACTCACACCACACAGACACAAACACAGAACAGATACATGATAATGTATCCAAAATCCAAAAGCTCAGAGAGATTTGACAGAAATCCCCTGCACAAATCAGAAAAAAAATTTTCGTGGTTCTCTAGATCGTATGGAGACCAGGCAAAATGTTCCTTTTTAAGGTCTTGGAGACTGAGCTTTCTCCAGTTCTGTAAAAGATAACCTAGGGGTGAATCTCAAGATATAGACAGAGATTGGCCCATCCTCTTTTCCTATAAGTCTAAAAAAAGAAAAAAAGAAGAAGAAGAAGAAGCGTAGTGGCTCCTGTAGTCTACTCACCTCGACCAATGTCCTGGTGAGGGAGAAAAAACCTGCAGAAATTCCCAAACAAGGCATCCCTTATCAAGAGGGAAATCCACTAGAGCCTGTTGCAGGCTCAACCAAAAGTCCCAACAAGCCTTCCTAGGGGCTTGAGGGGCAACCCAACTACAGGGCAAGAGGAGGGGGAGGCTTACCTTGACTCGGAAAAGGTTGAGACTTCAGACAAGCTGCATGTTGGGTGCCATAAATGTTGCAATCTGAGAGGTTGAGACCTCTCAAAGACTGGAGTACAGGACAGGGTTGTCTGGAATGAATTCACAGACTCAAGCATTCTTTAAGTCAAGGTGGCAAAGATTTATTGTTACACTTTTCAGTGGGCAAGGATTCTTTTTTTTTTTTTAGGTAATTGGGGTTAAGTGACTTGCCCAGGGTCACACAGCTTATAAGTGTCAAGTGTTTGATCTGAGGCCGGATTTGAACTCAGGTCCTCCTGATTTCAGGGCCAGTGCTCTATCCACTGCACCACCTAGCTGCCCCTCGGGCAAGGATTCTTAAGGAACCTGCAAGAGACTGAGGATGGAGCTAGGGTTTATGTGGAAAAGGGCATGGGAAAGGAATGCCAGGGGTACTGATTAGGTAATCCAAAGGTCCAGGTGTCTTTGGGAGCTATGG
>NW_020950747.1:0-1001 GCF_900497805.2 Vombatus ursinus | reverse complement strand
ATCCCTTCATGTCATGTTAAGCCTCTGACAAGGTTATAATAGTTTCTCAAAAGATCTGGAAAATTAGCACCAACCCTTTCTTCTAAAAAGAAAGAAAATCTATCACAGATGAAAATATAGTGCTTATAGACTAGCATACCTAAATAGATAATTTAACAATAATTTAAAAAAAATTTGGGGGCAGCTAAGTGGTACAGTAGATAGAGCATTGGCCATGGAGTCAGGAGGACCTGAATTCAAATCTGGCTTTGGACACTTAGTAGCTATGTGACCCTGGGCAAGTCATTTAATGCTGATTGCAAAAAAAACCCTCAAAACCAACCTACAAAACAAAAACAGAAACAAAAAACAACACCCCCCCCAAAAGAACACACAATAATTTAAAAATTTCAATTAAATGATATATATTTAAGTCTGATATGTTTAAGTCTGCCTGTATTTCTTTATTACATTGATGGTTAGTTGTTTGTCCTTCATTTTCGAAGAGGACCATGATATCAGGGAGGTGATGCCATGACATGCAAGTGAATTGGATTTAAGTGAGGGAGGGTTGTGCAAAGTCACCAACCTCACTTTGTCCTATTACACTGAAATGAGAAGAGAAAAGAAATGTAGCATGAATTCTTAGTTATTAAACCAGGGCCCTACATCCTCCATTATATCCTTAGTTAAGTCTATTTGGAATTAAGACATAATGAATGCTTATTGATTAAGTAAATACCTTATCTGTGCTAGAGATTATGCTAACCATGGAAAGCCAGAGAATTCTTGTCCTTAAAAAGCTTGTATTCTATAGGAGGATATAAAATGTTTGTGTTTATAAATATGTAATGTAAGTAACAATGGGAAAGCATGGAAAGCCCACTTGAAAGAGGAGACACTTAAACTGATCCATAAAAGGAAGCAGGAGTTGTAAAAAGTAGAGATGAGGAAGGAAAACATTCTGGGAATGGTTGATAGCCTTTGGAAAGTTATGGAGGTGGGAAACAGAATGTTCAGTC
>NW_020950746.1:0-7827 GCF_900497805.2 Vombatus ursinus | reverse complement strand
GAAAGGAGCCAGAGAAGTGAGAGAAATCATCCCTTCATGTCATGTTAGAGCCTCTGACAAGGTTATAATAGTTTCTCAAAAGATCTGGAAAATTAGTACCAACGCACTCTCTTTTCTTCTAAAAAGAAAGAAAATCTATCATGAATGAAAATATAGTACTTATAGACTAGCATACCTAAATAAAAAATTTCATAATAATTTTTAAAAAATAGGGGTAGCTCTTCCACTTCTGGGAGCCAAAATGGCAGAGTAAAAAGGTAGTCGCTCTCACCCTCCCCTATCAACCTCTGAAAGTTCGGAAAATACCACCCCAGAAAAAACCCTGGAACAGCTGAACCAGAAGAAAGATGGGGAGCAGCAGTGCAGTAGCCCAGGTAGCTAGAGAGATTAATGGGAAAGGCCCCTCTTACCCTCGGGGAAGGGGAGCAGTAGTGAATGGGAGTCATCCCAGCCTGCTAGTGGAAAGACCCACTTTAGCACACCAGGAGGAGATTCTGGTGCCTCGGCATTCTACAGCAAATGGGTCTCCCAGTGCCTCAGCAAAAATAAGGGAAGCAGAACTACCAAGGGCCCCAGGCGGATAAGCACCCTGCAGCATTCATCTGAAAGGAGCTGAAGAAAGCAACCTAGAGTTGCCCAAAAGTTCTAGCCTTGCTGATTCCAGCCCAATACCAAGTAAGCTGTCAGAACCCTACAGCCTCCAACTGCCAACCAAGAGGCGATCCTGAAGCCCGCGCGGTCGAGCAGGCAAACACCAACAACTGGACCTATGAGTGCCTCAGTGAGGGTGGGGAAACCTGTGGAAACCAGTACAGAAAACCACCAGGTGCCTCAGCATTCTACAGCAAAGGAGTCTCCCAGTGCCTCAGCTAAACTAAGGGAGGCAGCACTGCAAGGGGCCCCAGGCAGATAAACACCCTGCAGAACCCATCTAAAAGCAGCTAAAGAAAGCTAAAGGAAAGGAAAAGCAGGCAACCTAGAATTGCCTGAAAGTTCCAGCCTTGCTGATTCCAGCCCAACACCAGGTAAGGTGCTAGAATCCTACAGACTCCAGTTACCAACGTAAGAGGCCCCAGCACACAAAACCAGTGACCAAGACCTTGGCTACCAACACAAGAAGCTTGGGTCAGTGTCCTCTGCTCCCCAACAGGAGAGCTTAATCTTTTTAAAGGCCAGGGAATAAAGAAACACCATGAGTAAAAAGAGATGTACAATAGATTCATATTATGAGAAGAGTGAAGATCAAGACAGAAATTCTGAAGAGGACAACATTGTCAACAAACCCACATCTGCAACATTAAAAGGGGATATGAACTGGTCTGAAGCCCAAAAAGTCTTCTCAGAAGAGCTCAAGAAGGATTTTAAAATTCAAATGAGAGAAGTAGAGGAGTCCTTAAAAATACAATTGCCAATTGGAAAAAAAAAGTACACTGAAGAAAACAAGTCCCTAAAAATTGGCCAACTGGAAAGAAGTAAACTGAAGAAAACAAATCCCTTAAAAATACAATTGACCAATTGGAGAAGAAAGTACAAAATCTAACAGAAGAAAACAATATGTTAAAAACTAGAATTGGACAAGTGGAAACTAATGACTCTATGAGAGAGCAAGAATCAGTCAAACAGAAACAAACAAATGAAAAAATAGATGAAAACCTAAAATACCTCATGGGTAAAACAACTGACCTGGAAAATCAATCTAGGAGAAACAATTTAAAAATTATTAGCCTACTTGAAAATCATGATGAAAAAAAGAGCCTGGACAGTATCTTTCAGGAAATCATAAAGGAAAACTGCCCTGAAGTCCTGGAACAAGAAGGTAAAATAACCATAGAAAGAATCCACCCTCCCCACCTGAAAGAGATCCCAAATTGAAAATGCCAAAGAATATAATAGCCAAATTCCAAAATTACCAGATTAAAGAGAAAATACTGCAAGCAGTCAGAAAGAAACAATTAAAATATCATGGAACCACAGTCAGGATTACACAGGACCTTGCAGTTTCTACATTAAAAGACCGTAGGGCATGGAACATGATATTCCAAGGCAAAGGAGCTTGAATTGCAGCCAAGGATCAACTACCCAGTGAAAATAAGCATGATTTTTCAGGGGAGGAGATGGATATTCAATGAAATAGGGGACTTCCAAACCTTCCTGATTAAAAAAAAGATCAGAGCTCAACAAAAAATTTGATCTTCAAGTACAAGATCAAGAGAGACATAAAAAGGCAAATGGGACAGAAAGATACAATATACTCTTAATGAGGGCAAACTGTTTACATCCCTACAAGGGAAGATGACACTTGCAACTCTTGAGAATTGTATTGTTATTACACCATGTTAAAGGATTATACATAAAGGGGGTGGATCTAAGTTGACTTTGATGTAATGATAAAAAAAATCTAATCAAGTGGGTTAAATGGATCCAAGTAAGTGGATTAGTCTGATCTAAGAAAATATACTGAGAAAGGAGGAGGCAGACAAGGGTAAATTACATTACAGGAAAAGACACAAAAATTTTTTACAGCAGAGGGAAAGAAGGGAGGGGGATGAGCATTGTTTGAATCTTACTCTCATCAGATTTGGCTCAAGAAGGGAATAACATAATCAGTTAGGTATAGAAATCTAACTTGCCCTATAGGCAGTAGGAGGGAAAAGGGGAAAGAAAAGGGAGCGGGGATAGAAGGGAGGAAGAAGCAGTAAGGGTAAAGGGGAAGAAAAGGGAAAGAGCTAATAGAAGGGAGGTGGGACTGAAGGAGGCAGTGGTCAAAAGCAAAACACTAGTGAGGATGGGAAAGGAGAAACAAGAAAGAAAAGCATAAACAGGGGGGAAAAAGGATGGAGAAAAAGACACAGATAGTAATCATAACTGTAAATGTGAATGGGAACTCTCCCATAAAACGGAAGCAGACAGCAGGATGAATTAAAAATCATAATCCTACAATATGTTGTTTATCAACTCCCTAGGGAAAAAATCTCCAGCGCCAGATGGATTTATACGCGAATTCTATCAAACATTTAAAGAACAATTAATTCCAATACTATATAGACTATTTGGGAAAATAGGTGAAGGAGGAGTCTTACCAAATTATCTTTATAATAAAATATGGTGCTGATACCTAAACCAGGAAGAGTCAAAACAGACATTTGAAACAGAGGGATACACACAGGGTAAAGGTAAAAGGCTGGAGTAGAATATATCATGCTTCAGCTGAAGTAAAAAAAGCAGGGGTGGCAATCCTGATCTCAGACAAAGCAAAAGCAAAAATAGATCTTATCAAAAGAGATAAGGAAGGAAACTACATCCTGCTAAAAGGCATCATAGACAATGAAGTAATATCATTACTAAACATATATGCACCAAATGGTATAGCATCCAAATTCTTAGAGGAGAAGTTCAGAGAGTTAGAGGAAGAAATAGACAGCAAAACTATACTAGTGCAGGACCTCAACCTCTCACTCTCTGAACTAGATAAATCTAACCACAAAATAAACAAGAAAGAAGTTAAAGAGGTGAATAGAACATTAGAACAGTTAGGTATAATAGACCTCTGGAGAAAACTGAATGAGGATAGAAAGGAATATACTTTTTTCTCAGTGGTACATGGCACATGCACAAAAATTGACCACGTACTAGGGCATAAAAACCTCACAATCCAAAGCAGAAAGGCAGAAATATGAAATGCATCCTTTTCAGATCATGATGCAAAAAAAAATTATATGTAATAAAGGGCCATGGAAAGATAGACTAAAAAATAATTGGAAACTAAATAATCTAATCCTAAAAAATGATTGGGTCAAACAACAATTCATAGAAACA
Source organism: Vombatus ursinus (assembly GCF_900497805.2). Lineage (NCBI taxonomy): Eukaryota > Metazoa > Chordata > Mammalia > Diprotodontia > Vombatidae > Vombatus > Vombatus ursinus. The sequence goes on along the minus strand of NW_020950746.1, from coordinate 4,011 downwards.
TTCAATAATTTCATTCAAGAGAATGACAATAATGAGACAACATACCAAAACTTATGGGATGCAGCGAAAGCAGTTCTTAGGAGAAGTTTTATATTTCTAAATGCTTACATAAATAAAATAGAAAAAAAGGAGATCAATTGGTTATATAACTAAAAAAGCTAGAAAAAGAACAAATTAAAAATCCTCAATTAAACACCAAATTAGAAATATTGAAAACCAAAGTAAAAATTAAGAAAATTGAAATTAAGAAAACTATTGAACCAATAAATAAAACTAAGAGCTGGTTTTATGAAAAAAACCAATAAAAAAGATAAATGTTTGGTTAATTTAATTTAAAAAAGAAAGAAGAAAACCAAATTACTAGTATCAAGAATGAAAAGGGTGAAGCTACCACCAAGGAAGAGGAAATTAAAACAACAATTAAGAATTATTTTGCCCAACTATATACCAACAAATTTGACAATCTTAGTGAAATGGATACATATTTACAAAAATATAAATTGCCCAGATTAACAGAAGAGGAAGTAAAATACTTAAATAACCCCATCTCAAAAAAAAAAAAAAAAAGAAATTGAACAAGCCATTGATGAACTCCCTAGGAAAAAATCCCCAGGGCCAGATGGATTTACATGCAAATTCTATCAAACATTCAAAGAACATTTAATTCCAATACTATATAGACTATTTGGAAAAAGAGGTGAAGAAGGAGTCTTACCAAATTATTTTTATAATAAAATATGGTGCTGACGCTTAAACCAGGAAGCGTCAAAACAGAGAAAGAAAATTATAGACAAATTTCTCTAATGAACATAGATGCAAAAATTTTAAACAAAATATTAGCAAATAGATTACAGCAACTTATCACAAGAATAATACACTATAACCAGGTAGGATTTATATCAGGAATGCAAGTGGTTCAATATTAGGAAAACTATCAGCATAATTCATCATATCAACACCAAAACTAACAGAAACCACATGATCATCTCAATAGATGCAGAAAAAGCTTTTGACAAAATACAACACCCATTTCTATTAAAAACGCTAGAGAGAATAGGTATAAATGGGGTCTTCCTTAAAATAATAAATAGCATCTATCTAAAACCTTCAGCAAGTATAATATATAATGGGGACAAACTAGAAACATTTCCAATAAGATCGGAGGTGAAACGAGGATGTCCATTATAACCACTGTTATTCAACATTGTACTGGAAACATTAGCTTTAGTGATAAGAGAAGAAAAAGAAATTGAAGGTATTAGAATAGGCAAAGAAGAAACAAAGCTATCACTCTGTGCAGATGACATGATGATATACTTAGAGAATCCTAGAGAATCAAGTAAAAAACTACTTGAAATAATAAACAACTTTAGCAAAGTTGCAGGCTATAAAATAAACCCACATAAATCATCAGTATTTCTATATATTACCAACAAAGCCCAACAGCAAGAGGTAGGAAGAGAAATTCCATTTAAAGTTAGTGTAGACATTATAAAATATTTAGGAGTCTACCTGCCAAAACAAACCCAGGAACTATATGAACACAATTACAAAACACTTTTCACTCAAATAAAGTCAGATCTAAATAATTGGAAAAACATCAGTTGCTCATGGGTAGGCTGAGCTAATATAATAAAAAATAGAATTCTGCCTAAGTTAATTTACTTATTCAGTGTCATACCAAACTACCAAAAATTATTTTATAAAGCTAGAAAAATAATAAGATTTATTTGGAAGAAAAAAAGGTCAAGATTATCAAGGGAACTAATGAAAAGAAATGCTAGGGTAGGTGGCCTAGCTGTTCCAGATCTTAAATTGTATCATAAAGCAGCAATCATCAAAACAACTTGGTACTGGCTAAGAAATAGAGTGGTGAATCAGTGGAATGGGTTAGGTATGCAAGACATAGTAGTCAATGACTGTAGTAATCTATTGTTTGATAAACCCAAGAATGCCAGCTTCTGGGATAAGAACTCTATCTCACAAAAACTGCTGGGAAAACTGGAAAAGAGAATGGCAGAAACTAGGTATAGACCAAACTCTCACACCATATACCAAAATAAAGTCAAAATGGGTTCATGATTTAGATATAAAGACTGATACTATAAGCAAACTGGGAGAGCAAGGAATAGTTTACCTATCAAATCTATGGAGAACAGAAGAATTCATGACCAAACAGGAGATACAGAACATTACAAAAAGCAAAATGGATAATTTTGATTACATTAAATTGAAAAGTTTTTACACAAAGTCAATGCAACTAAGATCAGAAGGAAGGTAGAAAGCTGGGAAAGAATTTTTCAGCCAGTCTCTCTGATAAAGACCTCATTTGTAAAATATATAGAGAATTAAGTCAAATTCATGAGAATACAAGCCATTCCCCAATCGATAAATGGTCAAAGGATATGAACAGACAGTTCTCAGATGAAGAAATTAAAGTCATCTATGGTCATATGAAAAAATGCTCTAAATCACTATTGATTAGAGAAATGCAAATCAAAACAACTCTGAGGTACCACATCACACCTATCAGATTGGCCAACATGACAACATGCCCTTTGACTCAGCAATACCACTTCTAGGGCTATATCCCTAAAAGATCATACTAATGGGAAAAGGACCCACACTTACAAAAATATTCATAGCAGCTCTTTTTGTGGTGGCAAAGAATTGGAAATTGAGAGAATGCCCATCAGTTGAGGAATGGCTGAGCAAGTTGTGGTATATGAATGTGATGGAATACTATTGTGCTATAAGAAATGATGAACAGCCTGACTTCAGAAAAACCTGGAAAGACTTGGATGGTCTGATGCTGAGTGAAGAGCATCAACCAAGAGAACATTGTACATAATAACAGCCATGTTGTATGATGACTAATATTGATAAACTTCCTGCCAATACAAGGATCTAAGACATCTCCAGAGGCCTCGTGATGGAAAATGTTATCTACAGCCAAAGAAAGAACTATGGAAGTTGAATTGCTATTTTTTTCTCTTCTGTTGAGTTTTGTTTCCTCTTTCTGACGGTTCCTCCTATTGGTTCCAATTTTTACTTACAACATCACTAATGTAAAAATATATTTAATATGAATGTAAATGTATAGCCTATATCAGATTGTGTGCCATCTTGGGGAGGGTGGTGGGGAGGAAGGGGGAGAAAAATTTTAAATTCAGAAGCATATGGAAGGGATTATTGATAAATCAAAATAAATTAATATAAAAAATAGGGGCAGCTAAGTGGTTCAGTGGATAGAGCACTGGCCCTCGAATTAGGAGGACCCGAATTAAAATCCAGCTTTAGACACTTACTAGCTATGTGACCATGGGCAAGTCATTTACTGCTGATTGCCTAAAAAAAAAACAGAGTAATTTAAAAATTCCAATTTAAATGAGTAAGTTCATGATGTATTTAAGTCTGCCTGCTTTTCTTTATTACATTAATAGTTGTTTGTCCTTCATTTCTGAAGAGAAGCATGATATCAGGGAGGTGATGCCATTACATAAAAATGAATTGGATTTAAGTGAGGGAGGGTTTTGCAAAGACACCAGCCTCACTTTGTCCTATTACATTGAAATGAGAAGAGAAAAGAAACATAGCATGAATTCTTAGTTATTAAACCAAGGTCCCTACTTCCTCCATTATATCCTTCATTAAGTCTATTTGGACCTAAGAGATAATGAATGCTTATTGATTAAGTAAGTGCCTTATGTGTGCCAGGGATTATACTAAGCATTGAAAGCAAAACAATTCTTGTCCTTAAAAAGCTTGTATTCTATAAGAGGATGCAAAATGTTTGTAGATGATTAAATACAGGATGTATAAATATATATATATATATATATACAAAGTAACAATGGGAAAGCATGAAAGCCCTCTTGAAAGAGGAGACACTTAAGCTGATCCATGAAAGGAAGTAGGACTTGTAAGAAGTAGAGATGAGGAAGGAAAACATTCTGGGAATGGCTGATAGCCTTTGGAAAGTTATGGAGGTGGGAAACAGAATGTTCAGTC
>NW_020950745.1:0-1055 GCF_900497805.2 Vombatus ursinus | reverse complement strand
ACATATGAAGAGTATGAACCTTAAAATACAGTAAAAATAAGAGGGAAAATAAGCCAAGGAAACCACTTACACCAGATAATCTAAGAACATGTATAGATGCAACTCAAAGGAAGACAACAGATGGAACAGATTAAGTGGAATTAAATGGAACAGGTTTTCCAATATTTCTCTAGTAATTTAATCCTATTGTCAGTGATGGTGGAAACATCACATTTGGACTCTCCTACTTTGGGACTACAAGGGTCATGAAAGGGAGTACAAACTTGGACAGAGCAACTAAATCTGACCAGAAATATTCTGAAGAAATCTATGCTGGGGCTGGTATAATTTTAGAGGTAATTTAAAATATTGCAAAGAAAGGAAGATTCCAAATGAAGGGAAAAGATTACATGTAATACTATTGATACTCCCTAGCCCCACTGAAAAAAATAAAAGGCAACTGAGAATACAAAGCAATTACCAAGCCATATACTATTTTCATATTTATAAAATCTTTATAAAATATGTACCTATAAAACTACAGATTTTTTTCTATAGTCTTTATAGGTACATATTTTATAAAGATTTTATAAATATGAAAATAGTATATGGCTTGGTAATTGCTTTGTATTCTCAGTTGCCTTTTATTTTTTTCAGTGGGGCTAGGGAGTATCAATAGTATTACATGTAATCTTTTCCCTTCATTTGGAATCTTCCTTTCTTTGCAATATTTTAAATTACCTCTAAAATTATACCAGCCCCAGCATAGATTTCTTCAGAATATTTCTGGTCAGATTTAGTTGCTCTGTCCAAGTTTGTACTCCCTTTCATGACCCTTGTAGTCCCAAAGTAGGAGAGTCCAAATGTGATGTTTCCACCATCACTGACAATAGGATTAAATTACTAGAGAAATATTGGAAAACCTGTTCCATTTAATTCCACTTAATCTGTTCCATCTGTTGTCTTCCTTTGAGTTGCATCTATACATGTTCTTAGATTATCTGGTGTAAGTGGTTTCCTTGGCTTATTTTCCCTCTTATTTTTACTGTATTTTAAGGTTCATACTCTTCATATGT
>NW_020950744.1:0-1818 GCF_900497805.2 Vombatus ursinus | reverse complement strand
AAGATTTTTGGCAGTTGTTTTGTTTGGGTGATAACCTCCCTAGCCTTAATTGTTTCCCCCACTTTTTTAATGGGGAGAAGCAGTATGTTCACCTTAATATAGACCTGGGATGTTAATTAAGAGCTGATTTTTGAGGGGAATTGTTAGCAATTTAGAGGAAGACTGAAGAAGTACCTGTTTACCTGAATTCAGTTAGGTAAAAAAGAGTAGGCTAATTGACAGTTTGTCTTGCACGTTGTAGGGACTTAATGTTTAATTGTCCTGTGGATTAAATGACAGGAGAGTTAGAAAAGGTCTTGAACAATCAGATTCAAAAGATCTTGAAGAATCAGCCCCGAATGAATACAAGGCAGTGCCAAGCAATGATGGTGTGGTTGTTTAGAAGAGATTTAGTGGAAGTAAATAGACATGGTTTTTGGTATAATAAAAGCACACTTTTCCAGATCTTAGCTGTCTGGCATCCAGCTGTTCCTGAACACCCCAGATCTCTGTCACAAAGTCCCTAGAATGAACTCAGGTGCTTTATTGATAAGGAAATCCTTTAGGACCTTTCCCAGTCCCTGCAAGCAACAGCAGAACAGATAAAATATAACAGATTAAATGCTACAGATGTAAGTTGAGAAAGACTCCTGTATAGGTAGACAGAAATCATATTGAAAAGAGATTTCAGTGAGGATACATTTGACAACCAAAGGAAATTTCTGTTGCTTTGATTTTGATAAAGAAAAAATTTAAAAAATTTGCTTCTTCCATTTTCAGCCTGTTGATTTTCTGTTCTCTGCTCTCTCCCTTCTGCTTGCTGGAAGATGCACCTCCCCTTTGCAGTATTCTGACTCCTGATGTTTCTTTCTTTGTTTATATTTTTTTCCAAAAAGCCTAAAATTTTTGGCAGTTGTTTTCTTTGGGTGATAACTTCCCCAGCCTTGATTGTTTCCCTCATCTCACATAATGGGGAGAAGCAGTATATTCACCCTAATATAGACCTGGGATGATAATTAAGTGCAGATTTTTGAGGGGAAGTGTTAGTACTGTAGAAGAACACTCATAAAGTACTGTTTACCTGAATTCAGTTAGGTAAAAAAGAGTAGGCTATCTGACAGTTTGGCACATTGGAGGGACTTAATGTTTAACACTTGATTATCCTGTGGACAAAGTGACAGGAGAGATAGAAAAGCTCTTGAACAATCAGGTTCAAAAGATCTTGAAGAAATAGCCCCAAATGAATACAAGGCAGTGGCAAGCAATAATGTTGTGGTTGTTTAGAAGAGACTTAGTTGAAGTGAACAGAGATGGTTTTTGGTATAATGAAAGCACACTTTTCCAGGACTCAGCTGTCTGGCAAGCAGCTATTCCTGAACAGCCCATATCTCTTTCACAAAGGCTCTAGAAGAAACTCAGTTTATTGATAGGGAAATCCTTTAGGACCTTACCCAGTGCCTGTGGGCAAAAGCAGAAGAGATAAAATGTAACAGATTAAATGCTGCAGATGAAAGTTGAGAATGAGTCTTCTATAAGCAGTCAGAAATCATTGAAAAGACATTTTAGTGAAGATATATTTTAAAAGCAAAGGAAATTTCTGTTTCTTAGATTTTGATAAAAAAAAATTAGAAAATTTGCTTCAGCCATTTTCAGCCTGTTGATTTTCTGTGCTCTAGTCCCTCCCTTCTCCTTGCCAGAAGCTGCACCTCCCCTTTGCAGTATTCTGATTCCTGATGTTTCTTTCTTTCTTTCTTTTTGTTTTTTTCCAGAAAGGCCTAAGATTTTTGGCAGCTGTTTTGTTTGGGTGATAACCTCCCTAGCCTTGATTGTTTCCCCCAT
>NW_020950743.1:0-1662 GCF_900497805.2 Vombatus ursinus | reverse complement strand
ACACAATGTACAAATGTGGGCTTTTACAGATGGCAGCTGACATTTATGTATAGGTTGAAAAGAGGTGTGTAGGATTGGTGGAGGGGAAAACTGGAGGTAGGAAGAGTATTTCAGTATCCCTGTCATGAGGTAGTAAGGGCTTGGATTGGAGAAGGGGGTATAGAAAGGCAGAAGTAGGTTAACAAGATATTAGGAAGACAGAATCTTTTCTGAAAGGGAGAGGGAAAGGAGAATGGAATTTACTGATAGAAATAGGACTGAAATAGGAGTTAGGGGTCAGAGGAAGTGAGAGAGGGAACTAGCTTTGAAGGAAAGATTATAAACTTGATTTTAGATAGGTTTAATGTGAAGTAATGTTAAGACAGGAGATGTTCAACGTAAGACTCAAGAGAAGTTGGAGATTTGGGAGCCATACATATGTGGAATAGAGATGTAGTTGAAGCAGTGAGAACAGATAAAATCAAGAGAGGAAAAGAGCCAAAAAGATAATGTTATAAAGATTGGTAGAATATAAGGACTAGAAAAAAGAAGGTTGGGGGGAAAGAGAGACTGGATTTGGTGATTGTGGGACTTATGGCTTTGGCAGCATTAACATCCATTTAGAAAACATTTATTTATTTGAAGAGAAGATTACAAATTTGATTTTAGATGTGTTTAATTTGAGGTGATACTATGACATCAAGTGGAGATGTTCAGCATGGGACTCACTACAGTTTGAGTGTGCTGTGTGGAACACCGTGCCAGTTAAGACAAGGTCTCTGTTCTCAAGAGCTTGGGGGTACTAACCCTGTTCCAGTATGCTGAGCTCATGAGCCAGGTGTCTGGGAGTGACTTCTATTTATTTATCCTCTAAATTCTTACTAGTGAATGTATTAAAATGTAGTCAGTCAGACTGGATCTTTCTTTTGGTATGACATGAATGACAAATATCACATAAATTTCTTTCCCTGTTCTTTGCCAGGAAAAAGACAGTTTGATAACCAGAAAAAGTCAGTTTGGTAACCAGATAGGGCAGAGGGTCCTAACCATGTTATTATTATAGACTCCATTGGCAATCTGATGAAGCCTTTGGATGGATCCCTTCTCGGAATAATGTTTTTATGTGCACAAAGTAAAATACATAGGATTGCTAAGGACATCAGTTACGTTGAAATACAGTTATCATTATTTAAAAAAAAAAAAAACAAGTTTGAGGACGACTGTGAAAGGGGTAGGAACAACTGGTATCTTAGGCATTCGTGGATGGTTCTGCATTCTCATTGATGTGAGAATTCCAGTGATGCAGACTTCAACCCTCCACTCCTCTTCGTTGATGCCCTTCTCCTCTGATCACCTGGGATTCTTCCAGGAAGTCTAGCCAGTTTGCTGGAGGCTTTCTGCCATCTCTGGACATTGCATGGCTGCTAACAGAACCTGGGGACAATCCGTCAATGACCACCTGCTCTTGCTTACAGGACCTTCTTTTCTGTTTATGCATTTCCATGATGATTAGCCTTTATTTGGCTTCTTTTGCATAACTCCTCTTCATAAGTAATGTGTTGAAGCCTGTTCACTTCTACCATGTGCCCTTCCATTGTCCTTTGGGTGACCTTCAACTCATGGCGTCACTGTGTATTCCGTGACTCGTAGCCTTACAGGAAAAGCTGCTAAATAAGATGGGCC
>NW_020950742.1:0-1662 GCF_900497805.2 Vombatus ursinus | reverse complement strand
GGCCCATCTTATTTAGCAGCTTTTCCTGTAAGGCTACGAGTCACGGAATACACAGTGACGCCATGAGTTGAAGGTCACCCAAAGGACAATGGAAGGGCACATGGTAGAAGTGAACAGGCTTCAACACATTACTTATGAAGAGGAGTTATGCAAAAGAAGCCAAATAAAGGCTAATCATCATGGAAATGCATAAACAGAAAAGAAGGTCCTGTAAGCAAGAGCAGGTGGTCATTGACGGATTGTCCCCAGGTTCTGTTAGCAGCCATGCAATGTCCAGAGATGGCAGAAAGCCTCCAGCAAACTGGCTAGACTTCCTGGAAGAATCCCAGGTGATCAGAGGAGAAGGGCATCAACGAAGAGGAGTGGAGGGTTGAAGTCTGCATCACTGGAATTCTCACATCAATGAGAATGCAGAACCATCCACGAATGCCTAAGATACCAGTTGTTCCTACCCCTTTCACAGTCGTCCTCAAACTTGTTTTTTTTTTTTTTAAATAATGATAACTGTATTTCAACGTAACTGATGTCCTTAGCAATCCTATGTATTTTACTTTGTGCACATAAAAACATTATTCCGAGAAGGGATCCATCCAAAGGCTTCATCAGATTGCCAATGGAGTCTATAATAATAACATGGTTAGGACCCTCTGCCCTATCTGGTTACCAAACTGACTTTTTCTGGTTATCAAACTGTCTTTTTCCTGGCAAAGAACAGGGAAAGAAATTTATGTGATATTTGTCATTCATGTCATACCAAAAGAAAGATCCAGTCTGACTGACTACATTTTAATACATTCACTAGTAAGAATTTAGAGGATAAATAAATAGAAGTCACTCCCAGACACCTGGCTCATGAGCTCAGCATACTGGAACAGGGTTAGTACCCCCAAGCTCTTGAGAACAGAGACCTTGTCTTAACTGGCACGGTGTTCCACACAGCACACTCAAACTGTAGTGAGTCCCATGCTGAACATCTCCACTTGATGTCATAGTATCACCTCAAATTAAACACATCTAAAATCAAATTTGTAATCTTCTCTTCAAATAAATAAATGTTTTCTAAATGGATGTTAATGCTGCCAAAGCCATAAGTCCCACAATCACCAAATCCAGTCTCTCTTTCCCCCCAACCTTCTTTTTTCTAGTCCTTATATTCTACCAATCTTTATAACATTATCTTTTTGGCTCTTTTCCTCTCTTGATTTTATCTGTTCTCACTGCTTCAACTACATCTCTATTCCACATATGTATGGCTCCCAAATCTCCAACTTCTCTTGAGTCTTACGTTGAACATCTCCTGTCTTAACATTACTTCACATTAAACCTATCTAAAATCAAGTTTATAATCTTTCCTTCAAAGCTAGTTCCCTCTCTCACTTCCTCTGACCCCTAACTCCTATTTCAGTCCTATTTCTATCAGTAAATTCCATTCTCCTTTCCCTCTCCCTTTCAGAAAAGATTCTGTCTTCCTAATATCTTGTTAACCTACTTCTGCCTTTCTATACCCCCTTCTCCAATCCAAGCCCTTACTACCTCATGACAGGGATACTGAAATACTCTTCCTACCTCCAGTTTTCCCCTCCACCAATCCTACACACCTCTTTTCAACCTATACATAAATGTCAGCTGCCATCTGTAAAAGCCCACATTTGTACATTGTGT
>NW_020950741.1:0-9038 GCF_900497805.2 Vombatus ursinus | reverse complement strand
ATAGATAGATAGATAGATAGATAGATAGATAGATAGATAGATAGATAAACAGATAGAGGGCACAGAGTGAGTCGATCTGGAGAATAAAATTAAGGGGTGAGAGAGGATTATACTAGGAGAAGGAGCAAGGGAGAGGTAGAATGGGGTAAATTATCTCACAAAAAAAAACAGAAAAGAAAAGGCTATTACAGTAGAGGGGAAACAGGGAAAGGTGAGAGGGAATGAGTGAATCTTATTCTCATACAATTTGACTTAAGGAGAGAATAACATACACACTCAATTGGGTAGGGAAATCTGTCTTACTCTACAGGAAAATGGGGGGGGAAGGGGACAAGAGAGTAGGGGGATGATAGAGAGGAGAGCAGATTGGGAAAGGGGGTAATCAAAAACAAATACTTGTGAGGAGGGACAAGGTCAAAAGAAAGAATAGAATAAATGGGGGGGTAGGATAGGATTAAGGGAAATAGAGTTAGTTTTTCACAGCATGTCTACTATGGAAGTGTTTTGCATAACTGCACATATATAACCTATATTGAGTTGCTTGCCTTTTTAATGAAAGTTGGTGGGGAGGGAGGAAGGGAGAAAATTTGGAACCCAAAGTTTTAAAAACACATGTTTAAAAAAAATGTTTTCACATGCAACTGGGAAATAAGAAATACAGGAAATGGGGTACAGAAATCTATTCTGCCCTACAGGAAAAGAGAAGGGGAAGGGGATAACAGAAGAGGGGGAGAGATAGAAGGGAAGGCAGACTAGGGGAAGGGGTATTCAGAATGCATGCCATCTTGGGGTGGGGGGACGGATTAGATGAGGTGAAAACTTGGAATTCAAAATCTTGTGGAAGTAAATGTTGAAAATTAAAAATAAATAAATTTATTAAAAAAAAGAAAAGAAAAACAATAATAAAAAAGGTATTTTTCCCTTTTCTTTGATCTCTTTGGGATACAGACCAAGTAGTAGTATTGCTAAATTGAAGTGCATACATACTTGTATAGCCTTTTGGGCATAGTTTCAAATTGTCCTCCCGAATGGATGGACCAGTTCACAACTCCACCATCTAGGATCTGTCATTTCTGATAGGTGTGAGGTGGTATCCTATAGTTGTTTTAATTTGCCTTTCTCTAATCAATAGTGATTTAGAGCATTTTTCATATGAATATGGATAGCTTTGATTTCTTCTTCTGAAAACTTCCTCTGAACCTAAAATATCAGAAAAGTTTTCCTTTGTTATTTTTGAAATACAATGTCTAGAATCTTTTTTGATCTTAGCTTTCAGTTTATTGTTCAGTCATTTTTTCTGTTAGGTACAACTCTTTGGGACACCATTTAGGATTTTCTTGGAAAAGATATTGGATTGGTTTACCATTTCCTTCTCTAGCTCATTTTATAGATGAGGAAAACTGAAGCAAACAGGACTAAGTGACTTGTCCAGGGTTACTCAGCTAGCAAGTGTTTGAAGCCAGATTTGAACTCAAGGAGATGAGTCTTCCTGACTCCCAGCTCAACATTCCACCCACTATACCATCCAGCTGTACTGGCTTTCAGGTAGTCCAATTAATTCTTAAATTATTTCTCCTCAATTTGTTTTCCAGGTCATCTATTTTTCTGAATAGATGTCTCAATTTTTCTTCTTTTTTAAAAATTTTTTTTATTTTGTTTTATTGTTTACTGATGTCTCCTGGAGTCATTAGCTTCAATTTACCCAATTCTAATTTTTAAGCAATTATTTTCTTTGGTGAGTTTTTGGACCTCTTTTTCCATTTGGCCAATTTTGCTTTTTAAGCAGTTCTTGTCTTCCATGAATTTTGTAACTTTTACCATTAGTCCACTTCTAATTTTCAAGGAAAGGCAGCTAGGTGGCAGTGGACATAGTTCTGGGCCTGGAGTCAGGAAGACCTGAGTTCAAATCCAGCCTCAGACACTTATTAGGTGTGTGATCCTGGGAAAGTCACCTAACCCTGTTTGCCTCAGTTTCCTCATCTCTAAAATGAGCTAGAAAAGGAAACTGCAAACTCCAATATCTTTGCAAAGAAAATCCCAAAAGGGGTCACAAAGAATCAAACATGACTCAAACAAACTAAACAACAAGTTTTACGGTGTTATTTTCTTCAGTATTTTTGTGCCTCTTTTTACCAAGCTGTTAATTCTCTTTTCATACTTTTCTTTCATCACTCTCATTTCTTTCTCCAATTTTTCCTCTGCCAGTCTTTCTTTAATTCTTCTGGAAAGTCTTGTTAGGCTTGTGTCCAATCAGCATTTTTTTCTTTGAGGCTTTGCTTGTAGCTGTCTTCATAGTGTTGTTTTCTCAATTTGTGTCGTGGGTCCTCCTTGCCACCATAGTATTTTTTTTTATGGTCAAGTTCTTTTTTTTTTGTTGTTTGCTCATTTTTCCAGCCTACTTTTTTACTTTGAACTTTATGTTAAAGTTGGGCTCTGCTCACCTGGGGGGAGAGGGAAGGTGGGGTTGAGGAGGCACTCTCCCAAGCTTCAGGCTTTTTCTTCCTACTGTTTTCAGAGTAATTCTGAGGATCTGCAAGTTTTCAGTGTTTCAACAATGGTATGATCCAGGAAGAGGTATGGTCACTTCTCCTCTGGTCTGCCCTCTGGCCTTTAGCTAGGAAGGATCCCTGTTCCCCTACAGCTATAATTCCAAGTCCTCCAGTGCCCTAGAGCTGTTCGTTTCCTCCTCTCTTTCAGCCACAAGTGCTAGTTACCCTTTCTGACTTTGAACTGCAAACAGGGCCCCTGTTCCCTTGTGACAAGCATTCCTCTTTGCCCTGGAACAGCAACTCAGAGCTAAAAACAGGCAACAGAGTTGCCACAGCACCCTGTGCCAGCAAAGGGTCCCCTGTAATCACTTTCTGACTAGTCATGTGACCCCTTTACCATCTGGGCTAAGAGATCCTAAAGCTGTAGTTATCACTTTTGAAGCTACCTCCAAGGCCCACGGCTGGTGCTGCTACTGAGTATGCTCAAGGCTGGCCCCTACTCCATTGTCACAGACTTCTCTTGCCACCTCCTAAGTTGTCTTAGGTTGTAAAAATGTCTCACCCTTACTTTTTTTAAATTAATTTATTTTAAACTTAAATACACAATAAAAAAGAAAAAAAAGCATTGCCATGTGCAAAGCAGAACGTAAGAATTAAAAATATACAGCAATAAATTTCTATTTCAAGAAAGCCTACATAATAAATACTACACATTGTGCTCAGAACTGTTCATCTTTCCTTTGCTTCCTTATGAGTTTTCTTTTGTTCTCTGCTGTGGACTTTTTATTTTATTCTTTTTTCCCCTTCCTGCCCCTCCCCCAAGAAGGCTACAATTAAGCACAGATGTACACATACATACATATAAATACACACACATATACACATATATACACATAGACATACATACATACACTTACACACACATATACTTAGATATCTATAATCATAATCAAATATAGACACATATATTCATATGCATCTATGTAAGAACATGCTATACTTCTTTGTCCTCTGTTTCTCTGAGGGTGGACAACATTTACCTTCAAATGTCCAAGTCTATCCATGTTTTTCTAAGTCCATCAATTTATCATTTTCTGCACCACAGCAATATACCAATTTTATACTCTCTAGTTATTTTAAATAGTCTAAAACAATAGTGATTAATGTGGCTAACATATAGCGTAGTTTCCCTATTTTTCTCCTTTTATTAAATCTATTTTAGCTTTAATTTTGTCTAAGATCATGATTACTACCCCTGCTTTTTTTCCCTAATAAATGCTACTCCTGATCTTTATTTTGTTTGTATATATCTCTTATTTATATCTCTCCTGATTCCTCTACTTTACTTCTACCTTGCCTTCCCATTACTTAACCTACCCTGCTCCAAAGATCCCTCCTTATTCTCCCCCCCTTTCTCCTTGCCTTTGTTTCTATCTGAATTTAGACTTCTATAGCCTTCCATATATACATGTTGTTCCCTCTTTTTCCCATTCTCATTAATCTACACACCCTTCTCTACCACCCCTCAATGTATTCCCTCACCCTCTTATTTCTTTACAAATTTAGAACACTGTTATTTCCTTCTAAATTATACATTGTTCTCTCTTTAACTCAGACCTGATGCAAAAATCCCTCCTTTATCTTCTACCTTCTCCCTACCCATTTAGCCTTTGATTTCTTTCTGAATTTAGAAGACTCTTATACCCTTCTAAATACGTATGTATTGTTCCCTCTTTAACCCATTCCCAATGAGATAGGGTTCCAGAACTACCTCCATCTAATTCCTGTGTCAGTTCTTCCTCTCATACCTCATTTGGTAAGATAATTACGCTTTTTACCTTTTCATAGACAGTATTACTTTTTGGAATCACATCATACTCAGTTCTATTCCAATATTTCTTTTGAACTACCCAATTGCTAATAACAATCTTAGATACACAGTTTACATTTCCTCATATAAAAAGTAAACAGGCTGTCATTATTGAGTCCCTTGTAATTAGTCTTTGACATTTACCTTATATTTTTCTTGAATCTTCTATATCAAATTTTCCATTGAGTTCAGGTCTTTCTGCAATAAAATCTTTGAAAGTTGGCAATTCATTAAATATCCATTTTTTTTACATTCAGGATTATGCTTAACTTCGCTGGGTATGATACTGTTGGCCAGAATTCCAGTTCTTTTGCTTTTGATGTATAGTGTTCCAAGACCTGCGGTGTTTTAGAGTTGCTGCTGCTAGGATTTGTGTGATTCTAATTATGGCTGTGCCATATTTGAACTGTTGTTTTCTTGTTTCTCATAATATTTTCTCCTTGGGCTGGGGATTTCAGAATTTGACTATGACATTTCTATAGGTTTTCATCCTAGGATTTCTTTCAGGTGGAGATCAGTGGATTTTTTCTATTTCTACTTTCCCCTCTTGTTCTAACGCTTCAGAAAAATTTTCTTTAATTATTTCTTGCATTATTGCACCAATAGTCTTTTTTTATTTTACTTTTCAGGTAGTCCAATTATTCTTATGTTTTCTCTTCTTGATCTATTCTCCAGATTTTTTTTTTTTCTGATGAGATGTTTCACATTCTCTTCTATTTTGTTTTATTATCTCTTGCTCTCTTATAACTGTGCAGGCTTCCCCTTGCCCAATTCTAATTTTCTTTTTTTTATTAATTTATTTTGATTTATCAATAATCACTTCCATATGATTTTGAGTTTAAATTTTCTCCCCCTTCTTCCCCACCATCCTCCCCAAGACAGCACATAATCTGATATAGGCTATACATTTATATTCATATTAAATATATTTTCACATTAGTGATGTTGTAAGTAGAAATTAAAATCAATAGGAGGAACCATCAGAAAGAGGAAACAAAACTCAACAGAAGAGAAAAAAAATAGCAATTCAGCTTCCATAGTTCTTTCTTTGGGTGTGGATAGCATTTTCCATCTCAAGGCCTCTGGAGATGTCTCAGATCCTTGTATTGCCAGGAAGGGTTAAGTTTATCAATATTAGTCATCATGCAACGTGGCTGTTATTGTGTACAACGTTCTCTTGGTTCAACTCACTTCACTCAGCAGCAGACCATACAAGTCTTTCCAGGTTTTTCTGAAGTCAGCCTGTTCATCACTTCTTATAGCACAATAGTATTCCATCACATTCATATACCACAACTTGCTCAGCCATTCCCCAATTGATGGGCATCCTCTCAATTTCCAATTCTTTGCCACCACAAAAAGAGCTGCTATGAATATTTTTATACATGTGGGTCCTTTTCCCATTTGTGTGATCTCTTTGGGATATAGCCCCAGAAGTGCTATTGCTGGGTCAAAGGTTATACACATTTTTATAGCCCTTTGGGCATAGTTCCAAATTGCTCTCCAAAATGGTTGGATCATTTCACAACTTCACCAACAATGTATTAGTGTTCCAATTTTACCATATCTTCTCCAGCATTTATCATTTTCCTGTATTGTCATGTTGGCCATTCTGATAGGTGTGATGTGGAACCTCAGAGTTGTTTTGATTTGCATTTCTCTAAATCAATAGTGATTTAGAGCATTTTTTCATATGACTATAGACGGCTTTAATTTCTTCATCTGAGAACTGCCTGTTCATATCCTTTGACCATTTATCAATTGGGGAATAACTTGTATTCTTATAGATTTGACCTAATTCTCTATATATTTTAGAAATGAGGCCCTTATCAGAGACACTGGTTGTAAAAATTCTTTCCCAATTTTCTACCTTCCTTCTAATCTCAGTTGCATTGGCTTTGTTTGTGCAAAAACTTTTCAATTTAATGTAATCAAAATTATCTATTTTGATTTTTGTAATGTTCTCTATCTCCTGTTTGGTCATGAATTCTTCTGTTCTCCATAGATCTGATAGGTAAACTATTCCTTGCTGTTCCACTTTGCTTATAGTAGCAGCCTCTATATCTAAATCATGAATGCATTTTGACTTTATTTTGGTATATGGTGTGAGATTTTGGTCTATGCCTGGTTTCTGCCATACTATTTTCCAGTTTTCCCAGCAGTTTTTCTCAAAGAGTGGGTTCTTATCCCAGAAGCTGGGGTCTTTGGGTTTATCAAATAATAGATTACTATAGTCATTGACTACTGTGTCTTGCATATTTAACCTATTCCATTGATCCACCACTGTATTTCTTAGCCAGTACCAAGCAGTTCTGATGATTGCTGCTTCATAATAGAATTTAAGATCTGAAATGGCTAGGCCACCTTGTCCTGCATTTCTTTTCATTAGTTCTCTTGATATTCTGGACCTTTTGTTCTTCCAAATGAATCCTATTATTTTTTTTCTAACTCTATAAAATAATTTTTTGGTAGTTTGGTATGGCACTGAATAAGTAAATTAGCTTAGGTAGAATTGTGGTTTTTATTATATTAGCTCAGCCTACCCGTGAGCAACTGATGTTTTTCCAATTATTTAGATCTGACTTTATTTGCATGAAAAGTGTTTCGTAATTGTGTTCATACAGTTCCTGGGTTTGTTTCGGGAGGTAGATTCCTAAATATTTTATAATGTATACAGTAAGTTTAAATGGAATTTTTCTTTCTATCTCTTGCTGTTGGGCTTTGTTGGTAATATATAGAAATGCCAATGATTTATGTGGGTTTATTTTATAGCCTGCAACTTTGCTAAAGTTGTTTATTATTTCAAGTAGTTTTTTACTTGATTCTCTGGGATTCTCTAAGTATAACATCATGTCATCTGCAAAGAGTGATAGCTTTGTTTCTTCTTTGCCTATTCTAATGCCTTCAATGTCTTTTTCTTCTCTAATTGCTAAAGCTAACATTTCCAGTACAATATTAAACAACAGTGGTGATAATGGACATCCTTGTTTCACCCCCGATCTTACTGGAAATGCTTCAAGCTTGTCCCCATTACATATTATGCTTGCTGCCCAATTCTAATTTTCAAGGAGTCATTTTATTCCTTAAGATTATGCATCTCAGGGGCAGAGCCAAGATGGCGAAGGGAAAGCAGTAACTTGTTTGAGCTCTCCCTCAAACCCCTCCAAATACCTATAAAAAGGGGCTCTAAACAAATTCTAAAGCAGCTGAAGCCACAAAAAGACAGAGTAAAACAAATTTCCAGCCTAAGACAACCTGGACGGTTGATTGAAAATGTATATCGCACCTGGCGGGGACAGCAGCGCAAGGTGGCGTTGGCACGCAGGCCGCAACAAACCTGGAGCAGGCCTCAAAGGACTGAATTGCGGGCAGCTGTGTCAGTTTCCAGACCTCTCAACCCACAAATGCCAAGACAACTTAGAAGGTCAGTGGGAAAAGTCTGTGACTGAGGTGAGAGGTAGAAGTTAGGTCCAGGGCAGCAGCTGCCTCCTGAGCTTTCAAACCACAGACTGAGGGGGAATCAAGTCGCTGATCAGAGAGGGACTGCAGGGATCTCTTTGCCAGTGCTGAGGAAGGAATCTCTTGCTTTGTCTGTACTTGGATCTGGGTCACAGTTCTGAGGGGCGGTCCTGGGGCGAGGAGGAGTGCTTGCTTGGTGGAGCTTGTTGTGGCGGTGAAGAAGAAACACCTCACCCCTCGCACCTTGGAAGACCTGAACATTTTCAGGTCCCTAGAAGTATCTCTGAAAACTGCTGTATAAACCCCTGAAGCATGGGACAGTATATTCTCCACACTGGAAGCACACTCTTACCTTAACAAAGAGTTTAAAACTCAAGTAATTGGTTGGGATCATGAACAAGCAGCACAAAAAGAGTCAGACTATATTATCTTACTTTGGTGACAAAGAAGATCAAAACTTACAACCAGAAGAAGAAAACAAAGTCAAAGCTCCTACATCCAAAGCCTCCAAGAAAAATATGAATCAGTCCCAGGCCTTGGAAGAGCTCAAAAGGGAACTTGAGAAGCAAGTAAGAGAAGTAGAGGAAAAACTGAGAGTGATTCAAGAAAATCATGATAAACAAGTCAACAGCTTGTTAAAGGGGACCCAAAAAAATACTGAAGAAAACAACACCTTAAAAAAATAGCTTAACCCAAATGGCAAAAGAGATCCAAAAAGCCAATGAAGAAAAGAATGCCCTAAAGAGCAAAATTGGCCAAATGGAAAAGGAAGTCCAAAAGATTGCTGAAGAAAATACTTCCTTAAAAATGAGAATAGAGCAATTGGAAGCTAATGACTTTATGAGAAATCAAGACACTGTAAAACAAATCTAAAAGAATGAAAAATTAGAAAACAATGTGAAATATCTCATTGGAAAAACAACTGACCTGGAAAATAGATCCAGGAGAGAGAATTTAAAAATTATTGGACTATCTGAAAGCCATGATCAAGAAAAGAGCCTAGACATCATCTTTCAAGAAATTATCCAAGAAAACTGCCCTGATATTTTAGAACCAGAGGGCAAAATAGAAATGGAAAGAATCCACCAATCTCCTCCTGAAAGAGATCCCCAAAGGAAAACTCCTAGGAATATTGTAGCCAAATTCCAGAGTTCCCAGGTCAAGGGGAAAATATTACAAGCAGCCAGAAAGAAACAATTCAAGTATTGTGGAAACACAAT
>NW_020950740.1:0-3170 GCF_900497805.2 Vombatus ursinus | reverse complement strand
TTCCTTCCTTCCTTCCTTCCTTCCTTCCTTCCTTCCTTCCTTCCTTCTTTCCACTTCAGCTTACTTCTCCAATGAAGAACCTCTCCTCCTTTTCCTCCAAGAAGTACATTGTTAACATTCATTTTAAAAAAAATTTGAGTTCAAATTTTCTCCCTCCTTCCCCTCAGCCCCTCCCTCACTAGGCAAGAAAGTCATACAAAACATAGAAGTTCATTATTAAGGAATTTTTCTCCCTCTGGAAGGTCAGCACCCACCTTTTGAACTCAGGAATTCTTGAACTTGCAAATTCTTGAACTGAGGATTACCCATGAGGTAACCCCCAAGGCTGGAACTGTCCATTCTTAAGGTTCCTAATCTCTTACCTGGAGTCAGAAAAAAAAAATAGAAAGGCAGTAGGCATATAAGAACTTGAATTCCACAGACTAGTCCCTGCCTCCTCCCAGTATATCCCTTTGGGCATATATGATAGAAGGAACCTTTCTCCCTGCCACCAACTTCAAACAGGTATAGATATCCTCTGGCTGTTTCCTATTGGCCATGATGATACATTCAATTGGCTGCTGAACCAGAATCCTGTGGATATGCTAAAAGGAGGGGTAATCCCTACTCCTCAGGCATCTTTTTTCTTACTGTCCTGTAGGTTTAAGGATGCATCTGTGAGCTTTTTGGCAAGCCTGTGTCTGAGATGGGATCGCCTCCTGTTTGTGTCTTCTTTCTTTTGGTGCAGGACCTTGTAAGAACTTGAAAGGCATCTGCCATCATCTTTCCCTTTTGTCTGGCTCCTTAGCAGTGGGGTATCAGCTACTGCAGTTGTGCCAATAGTAATGGCAGCAATAGAGACTATGGCCACCTTGCCAATAGTCAATCCCAGAGAGAAACCACTGGAGAAAAAAAAGCCCACTTGGAGCTGACCTGGCTTTTTCAGTAGAGGCTAATGAGCAGTCCTGTTGCAATGATTCTAATGGGATTTGCATATTCACTAGTCAGCTGATAGTCATAAACTCATGGCTCTTTGTTGCTCAGTTTTGCGTTTCAATGTGGAAATAAAACTGCCTATTCTACACCGGATTCATACTTTACTCTGGGTTTCTTTCTACTTCCTACATTCCCTGCTGGGATGGACCCCTTTGACTAAATCTAAAAAATTTTCTCTTAGGAATCTGAGGTGGGGACAGAAGTGAAGCACTGGGATCCTAGTTTCCCTTGTTGGGAAGGTAGGCAACCCCAGATTAGTGAGCCTAGGGCAAACCTAGGGAGTGGGTGAAGGACTAGGATTGGCAAAAGTTGCCGGCTCCTGTGGTCTTTGCCCAGAGGGGCTTTTTAACTGCAGTGCTAAAGAAAGGCTGATCATGGTTTGTTTCTCCTCTAAGCCATCATTTTCTGGATTCTGGAGTATAGGAAAAGGGAGAAATTTTTTGTCCCCCATCTTGATTCACTCTGGTTTGGAAGTCTAAGGGAGAAAAGGTGGGTAAAAGGAATGAGGAAAGGGCTGTTGCCTTTAAATTTCAAGCCACCTTTCTATTCCAATGGCACACGCCATTAATAATTCCTGCTTTGCACTGCCATTCAGTCTCATTTTCTGAGGCTTTCTTTGGTTAGTTGTTCTTCACTGCCTCTCATGTTTAGTAGTAGACTGGTACCCTGAGACTTGTATTCCTGCCATGTACATAGTTGTTTGCTTTCCTGGGCAGATTTATTTTCACACAAGAACCCTTGTAGTTTTAAGGCAATCTCCTAAGCAAATATGTATGGAGGAATTTTGGTAAGCATGATAGTCATCAAGGAGGAAAAAAGTCAGCTGAAGTATTACGGCCAGTGAGAGCTGAGGTGACTTTTTCATGGGAAAACCCATGATTGATCATAGATCATGAAGCTTTAAACCTGGGAGGGTTGGTAACGTTCATCTTGTCCAAACTTCTCATTCTATAGATGAGGATACTGAGGCACAGAGAAGGAAACTGACCTGCCTTCTAATTGGTCTCCTTGCCTCAGATCTCCTTTTCAATCCATCCTTCACACAGAGCTGTCACAGTGTTTTTCCCATAGGGTAGGTCTGACCAGGTCACACTTCAACAAAGTCCAGTGGTTCCCTCTAGACTCTGAGATCAAATATAAATTCCTGTTTGACATTTAAAGGCCTTTATAGCCTGGCTCCAGCCCACCTCTCCAGCTTTATTATGCATTACTTCCCTTCACTTGCTTCTGGGTTCCAGACAACCTCATATTCTTACTGTTTTTGCAAAACAGTACTAACTTTTTTTTTTTCTTATCTCTGTGTTTTTTCACTAGTTGTTTCCTGTGCCTGGAATCTACTCCTTACTCAGCCTCCATCTCTTAGAATATTTAGTTTCCTGTGAAATTCAGCTTAAGTGGCTCTTTCTACATGAAGCCCTTTGTGATCTCTTAAACAATTAATATCTCCTCTTATGATATAATTTCATTATGATTTTCACATATGTCATATATATGTATATGTATATTTTGTTGTTGTTTGTCCTTCATTCTTAAAGAGGACCATGACATCAGGGAGGTGATGCCATGACATGCAAGTGAATTGGATTTAAATGAGAGAGGACTGTGCAATGTCACCAGCCCTGCTTTCTCCTCTGGAGCTATCTGGGTCCAGTGGGAAGATATAGATCAGGATCATTGGAGATGGACCAGGATGCAGTGGGAGACCTTGGTCTTTTTAAGCTAAGGTTATTAATACATCTCAGTTTGACTGAAGCAACGCCCATTCAGTGATAAAGGCTAGGTAAGAGATCAAGCAGAGAATGACCTCTTTTAGCTAGTCAAAAAAAAAAAAATCAATCTGGGAGGGGAAGATCCTCAGGGTTTTAGCTTGGGTCCTGATTGACTCAGAGTGAATGTAAAAAACAATTGTTTCTGTTTTGTCTAGAAACCCTTGCCACTGGACCCAGATGGCTCTGGAGGAGAAAGCAGGGCTGGTGACTTTGCACAGCCCTCCTTCACTTAAATCCAATTCACTTGCATGTCAAAGCATCACCTTCCTGATGTCATAGTCATGTTTAAGAACAAAGGACAAATAACAACCTCTGTAAGTAGTAGTAGGAGCTGCCCCACTGGGGACCCAACTGAAATTGACCAGTTGGGCAACACAGCTTCTTCCTTCCTTCCTTCCTTCCTTCCTTCCTTCCTTCCTTCCTTCC
>NW_020950739.1:0-3038 GCF_900497805.2 Vombatus ursinus | reverse complement strand
CATTTCCATGATTAAGAATCTAGAAATTCCTTTATCTAATCTTAATAGCCAATCATTCCATCTCTCCTTATACTTTGCTTCTCCTAATTCTATTTTTTTTCATTTATCCTTCTACGAGGCCACTACCCTTATAGTTCATGATCTCTCCTCTGGCTCCACTTTCCTCTCTTCCCAATCCTGACCCTATTTTTTTCTTTAGTGAGTCATCCACTAATCAGGAATTAAAATATATTTTCTAGAAACAAAAGAAGAGGGCCCAGGGATTGTTTGAGGGGATTGGCAGCCCCATGGCAAGAAGGTTGAACCCACATTTCCAGCCTGCTGTCCCACAACTCAACTTCCTGAAACTTCTGTATGATAGGTCCTTACATTTTTCTATACCTGGGCTTTTGCTCATGGTGTCTTATGTCTGCATACTTCCAACTCCTGCACCCATCTATAGACCTTTTTTCTTTCCCCTAGCAAAATGCTACTCATTTTTCCATCTCTTCTATCTCTGTGAAGCTTCCCTAGATCCTTCCAGCCAACAGTGCTCTCTCTGTCTCTTCTCTGAATTCCTCCGGCACTTACTTATGGATATCATTCACTTGGCAATTGACCATGAATGATGGAATGATGTAGTGGAAAGATCACTGAGCTGGAAGTCAATGGAGGTTCTCCAATTTAACTAGCTGTGTAACCACGGGTAAGTGACTTCATCACTCTGGGACTCATTTCCTCAGCTATAAAAGGAAGGTCTTGGGTAGATGCTTTCTAAAGGTTCCTTCTAACTCTAAGTTTCTATGATTCTACAGTTAAATGATCTGTAAAGTTTCCTTTACTCCACCTCAGCCTTTTATAAGGATGTTCACACCCTTGATTTCACCTTCACCCACAAGCACTCCATTTTCCCATTTCCATGATCAAGAATCTAGAAATTCCTTTATCTAATCTTAATAGCCAATCATTCCATCTCTCCTTATACTTTGCTTCTCCTAATTCTATTTTTTTTCATTTATCCTTCTATGAGGCCACTACCCTTATAGTTCATGATCTCTCCTCTGGCTCCACTTTCCTCTCTTCCCAATCCTGACCCTATTTTTTCTTTAGTATTTTTTTGGGTCTTCTTTAGCTAGCTGTTGACTAGTTTTTTATGATTTTCTTGCATCACTCTCATTTCTCTTCCCAGGTTTTCCTCTACTTCTCTTACTTGCTTCTCAAAATCCCTTTTGAGCTCTTCTATGGCCTGGGACTGGTTCCTATCTTTCTTGGAGGCTTTGGATATAGGAACTTTGACTTTATTGTCTTCTTCTGGTTGTAGGTTTTGATCTTTTTTGTCACCAAAGAAAGATCTTATAGTCTGACTTTTTTTGCACAGTTTGCTCATGTTCCCAGCCAATTACTTGAGTTTTAAACTCTTTGTTAAGGTAGGGGTCTGCTTCCAGTGTGGATAATGTACTGTCCCAAGCTTTGGGGGTTTTGTGCAGCTGTTTTCAGAGATACTTCTAGGGACCTGTTAATTTTCAGTTCTTCCAAGGTGATATGATCAAAGGCGAGGTGTTTACTCCTTTCCTGGACTGTGGTCTGGTCGATAAGTGACCACAAACACTCTTTTCTGCCTTGGAACTGTGAGTGGGATTCCCTCTCCACTGCCACCACAAGCTCTACCATGCTGGTGCTCTTCCTTGCCCCAGGACTGCCACCCAGAACTGCAACCCAGCTCCAAGCATGGGCAAAGCAAGAGATTCCTGCCTCAGCACCAGCAAAGAGATCCCTGCAATCCCCTTCTGATCAGCTACTTGATCCCCCCACCATCTGTGGGCTGAGAGGTCCAGAGGCAGCTGCCACTCTGGGGCTACACTGGGACTGGGGCTGGGAACAAGCTTCTCTCTCACCGTGGTCACAGATCTTTCCTGCTGACCTTCTAAGCTGTCTTTGGCACTTGTGGGTTGAGATGTCTGGAAACCACCACAGCTCCCCTTGATTCAATACCCTGAGGACTGCTCCGGGTTTGCTGAGGCCTGGTCTTTGTTTGCTCAGCTTGCACTGAACTGCACTTCTCTCCCAGCCAGGTAACGATAGACCTTTCCAATCAACCATTCAGGTTGTCTTAGGCTGGAAATTTGTTTCACTCTGTCTTTTTGTGGGTTCTGTTGCATTTCCATGATTAAGAATCTAGAAATTCCTTTATCTAATCTTAATAGCCAATCATTCCATCTCTCCTTATACTTTGCTTCTCCTAATTCTATTTTTTTTCATTTATCCTTCTACGAGGCCACTACCCTTATAGTTCATGATCTCTCCTCTGGCTCCACTTTCCTCTCTTCCCAATCCTGACCCTATTTTTTTCTTTAGTGAGTCATCCACTAATCAGGAATTAAAATATATTTTCTAGAAACAAAAGAAGAGGGCCCAGGGATTGTTTGAGGGGATTGGCAGCCCCATGGCAAGAAGGTTGAACCCACATTTCCAGCCTGCTGTCCCACAACTCAACTTCCTGAAACTTCTGTATGATAGGTCCTTACATTTTTCTATACCTGGGCTTTTGCTCATGGTGTCTTATGTCTGCATACTTCCAACTCCTGCACCCATCTATAGACCTTTTTTCTTTCCCCTAGCAAAATGCTACTCATTTTTCCATCTCTTCTATCTCTGTGAAGCTTCCCTAGATCCTTCCAGCCAACAGTGCTCTCTCTGTCTCTTCTCTGAATTCCTCCGGCACTTACTTATGGATATCATTCACTTGGCAATTGACCATGAATGATGGAATGATGTAGTGGAAAGATCACTGAGCTGGAAGTCAATGGAGGTTCTCCAATTTAACTAGCTGTGTAACCACGGGTAAGTGACTTCATCACTCTGGGACTCATTTCCTCAGCTATAAAAGGAAGGTCTTGGGTAGATGCTTTCTAAAGGTTCCTTCTAACTCTAAGTTTCTATGATTCTACAGTTAAATGATCTGTAAAGTTTCCTTTACTCCACCTCAGCCTTTTATAAGGATGTTCACACCCTTGATTTCACCTTCACCCACAAGCACTCCATTTTCCCATTTCCATGAT
>NW_020950738.1:0-1719 GCF_900497805.2 Vombatus ursinus | reverse complement strand
GCACGACAACCTTGGAACATAGGTGCTATTATTATACCCATTTTACAGTTCAGAAACCTGAGACAAAGGCTAAGTGTCTTGCCAAGGGTGAAACAGATTTCTGAGGCTATATTTGAATTCGGGTACTGCACCAATCAACATATCAAGTGTTTTGAAAACTTTGAAGACCATATACATGTCCAAAATATTTATTGATGGACCCATTCTCTACAACGAGCTTTGTTTAATCACTTGGTTATTTCTCTAGTGTTGGAATGAACTCTTGATTGATTATGGATCTCATCTAGGCTGATGAGCTTTACCTCCTCATTGACCAGGAAGAAGGGAGAAGATTAGATTGCCTTTGGGAAATTATGTAAAACTTTTAGTGGCCCAGAGCTTGAAACAAAGACCCATCCTTTTAACATCAATATTTTTTTGGAGATGCAATCTTTTTTTTTTTTTTTTCAGTCAAAGATAAGGTTTATTGAAGATCCACCATATTGGTCAGACTCTTAAGGAATCTGAGCACCTGCAAGCTGTTGGCTAGATTGTAAGAATGTGAGCAGCGGCTAGATTTTAAGAATCTGAGCAGTGGCTAGATTGTAAGAATCTGAGCTGAGATACAATCTTAAAATGCCACAGGCTCTGAAGAATTAAAGTTGGGGGTCACCCAAGAGACAATGGCAGTGTATGTTGAGTGTGAGTCATCTGCAACATTGTCATGCAAGAATTTCACAAGAGAATTAGTATAAAAGGTATTATTAAGAAAGTGTATGGCCAGAAAAGAAGGTTGGAGTATCTTCTAACTTCATGAAGTGGATATGATGAGCATGGGATCTAGACCCCAAAAAGGAAAAACCCTGGACTTTCCCACATGGCCAAATCTCTGGAGTTTCCCTGAGGCTATAATTCAAATGGCCTTTCTTTGTGGCTACACCCAATCTCCCAATTCTCTGTTACCCTTAACCTAGCCTAGACCTCCCTATGTCCCCCCCACCCCCTCCCCCCCGCCACTTCTCACCCTTAATGCTATCTAGGCTCCATTCTCCCTTGGCCACCCCTGGAGTTGTATTACCTCATAGACTACTTGGCCACTCCTAGATCCCTCCCATAGTCTTCCTGTATATAAAGTCCATCTTGTCTCCATTAAGGTGCTCAGACTTTTATAATCTAGCCACTGCTCAGATTTTTACAATCTAGCCAATAGCTCACAGATCCTCAGATTCCTTAAGAGTCTAGCTAATATGGCGGATCTTTAATAAAGCTTATCTTTGGCTGAAAGAAGGCTTAGTTTGAATTCTTTCGGGCAGGACCCATGTGTCATGATCTCGGGGTCCCAGCACCCCTGAACCCCTAAACCTCATCAGATAGAAGCCTGTAAGTAAGGAGACCTGAGTTCAAGTCCCATGTCTGATGCATCATTGGCTGTGTAATCAGAGGCCAGTCACAAACTCTCACTACCCTAGGCAACTTTCTTAGAATACAATTTAATTATGAGTTGCCAATCTTCATTAGTGGAGGTAATTTCTACACTGGGAACTTTCCATACCTAATAAAATCACAAATCTAGCTCTGCCACTTGCAAAAAAAAAAAAAAGAAGTTACCTGTGATAAGAGATCATGGATGAATTGCAATCTGCACCATTTAGAAGGAATATCAGTATTGATGTGGTCAAAGATCCATTGAAGCACCCAAGTAAATAACTCTAGAAATACCAGCTATTATTATTCGAGGCT
>NW_020950737.1:0-1344 GCF_900497805.2 Vombatus ursinus | reverse complement strand
AGAGGTGAGGGAGGGAGAAAATTCAGAACTCCAAGTTTTAAAAAAATTACCCATTTATAATGGGAAATTATTAATGGGTAATTGGGGTTAAATGACTTGCCTAGGGTCCACATTCATAGTGGATCACTGCACAATATTGCTGATACTGTGTACAGTATTCTCCAGGTTCTGCTTATTTCATTCAGCATCAGTTCATGTAAGTTTTGCCAGGTTTTTCTGAAATCTGCCTTCTCATCATTTCTTACAGCACAATAGTATTCCATTACATTCACGTATGACAATTTGCTCAGCCGTTCCCCAACTGATGGGCATCCCCTCAATTTCCAATTCTTGGCCACCACAAAAAAGTTGCTATAAATATGTTTTGTACTTGTAGGTCCTTTTCCCTTTTCTATGATCTTTTTGGGACACAAATTACCATATTTTATGTAATACACATATCCCAGTTTCCCATGGGTTTCCTAGCCACATCCCTGGGCAGGGTCTTCATTGGATAGCTGGACTCATGGCTAGAAAGATCCTAGTAAAGAAAATACAACACACCTAAGAAGAATTCTTTGACTATAAATGGAACTTCCAAAAACCAGCAACAGGAGCTGTGAGTCACGCCTTTGCCATAAATGCCCTCTTACCCCTGGAATTTATATGCACTTGTAGGGAGAGTGTGCCATAGAAGTTGGGGGTAGGGGGATGTTTTGTATCAACTGTTACTATTGTACCACCTCAGTAAATACTCATTTATGAAAGCTACTTAAAGCCAGATGACATCATTGATTCTCAACTGATAATCTTGGGAGAAAGGATTTCAGCAGCAGCCTGAGCCCGTAGCAGTAGAGAATTACTCACAAGGTGTAGCCAAACTCTAGCGACCTGACACATCACTAGAAGTGGGAATTGGGGTGAAAATCCTCGGAGCGTATATGGGCTACAGATGTATCCCCATAGATTAGCAGAGTATCTTACACCTAGTGGGTGTTTAATGAATTCTTGTTTAATTGAATTACATACATTACTTAGTGTTTTTGGAAGTTAAACCTTTCATCAAGTCAGTACAGAGGCAGCTAGTGGATATGAGTTCTACCATATCACGTTCCTTTAAAGTGAAGGTCAAATTTCGTCATTTGGTTATTCATCCATGTCCGACTCTTCATGACCCCGTGGACCATAGCACGCCAATACCATCTGTGGCGTTTTCTTGGCAAAGGTACTGCTGGTTTGCCATTTCCTTTTTCCAGTAGATTGAGTGACTTGCCCAGGGTCACACAGTTACTAAGTGTCTAAGGCTCAATTTGAACTCAGGTCTTCCTGACTCTAGGCCCAGTGCTCTATCCACTGAGCCCCCCC
>NW_020950736.1:0-1344 GCF_900497805.2 Vombatus ursinus | reverse complement strand
GGGGGGGCTCAGTGGATAGAGCACTGGGCCTAGAGTCAGGAAGACCTGAGTTCAAATTGAGCCTTAGACACTTAGTAACTGTGTGACCCTGGGCAAGTCACTCAATCTACTGGAAAAAGGAAATGGCAAACCAGCAGTACCTTTGCCAAGAAAACGCCACAGATGGTATTGGCGTGCTATGGTCCACGGGGTCATGAAGAGTCGGACATGGATGAATAACCAAATGACGAAATTTGACCTTCACTTTAAAGGAACGTGATATGGTAGAACTCATATCCACTAGCTGCCTCTGTACTGACTTGATGAAAGGTTTAACTTCCAAAAACACTAAGTAATGTATGTAATTCAATTAAACAAGAATTCATTAAACACCCACTAGGTGTAAGATACTCTGCTAATCTATGGGGATACATCTGTAGCCCATATACGCTCCGAGGATTTTCACCCCAATTCCCACTTCTAGTGATGTGTCAGGTCGCTAGAGTTTGGCTACACCTTGTGAGTAATTCTCTACTGCTACGGGCTCAGGCTGCTGCTGAAATCCTTTCTCCCAAGATTATCAGTTGAGAATCAATGATGTCATCTGGCTTTAAGTAGCTTTCATAAATGAGTATTTACTGAGGTGGTACAATAGTAACAGTTGATACAAAACATCCCCCTACCCCCAACTTCTATGGCACACTCTCCCTACAAGTGCATATAAATTCCAGGGGTAAGAGGGCATTTATGGCAAAGGCGTGACTCACAGCTCCTGTTGCTGGTTTTTGGAAGTTCCATTTATAGTCAAAGAATTCTTCTTAGGTGTGTTGTATTTTCTTTACTAGGATCTTTCTAGCCATGAGTCCAGCTATCCAATGAAGACCCTGCCCAGGGATGTGGCTAGGAAACCCATGGGAAACTGGGATATGTGTATTACATAAAATATGGTAATTTGTGTCCCAAAAAGATCATAGAAAAGGGAAAAGGACCTACAAGTACAAAACATATTTATAGCAACTTTTTTGTGGTGGCCAAGAATTGGAAATTGAGGGGATGCCCATCAGTTGGGGAACGGCTGAGCAAATTGTCATACGTGAATGTAATGGAATACTATTGTGCTGTAAGAAATGATGAGAAGGCAGATTTCAGAAAAACCTGGCAAAACTTACATGAACTGATGCTGAATGAAATAAGCAGAACCTGGAGAATACTGTACACAGTATCAGCAATATTGTGCAGTGATCCACTATGAATGTGGACCCTAGGCAAGTCATTTAACCCCAATTACCCATTAATAATTTCCCATTATAAATGGGTAATTTTTTTAAAACTTGGAGTTCTGAATTTTCTCCCTCCCTCACCTCT
>NW_020950735.1:0-1995 GCF_900497805.2 Vombatus ursinus | reverse complement strand
TTCTGTGCATTTGCACAGTATGATCCAGATTGATTCCTATTGCATGCCCTTCTCAACCTTGGCTAGACTTTTAGCTCCTGCCTATTCCTGCCTACCTGTACCTTCCTCTACACACAACCTATACATACAACTCTGTGGATGCTTATGACATGAAGTACCTGCCTGCTGTTTCTTGCCTTGCCAACCTCTGTGGACTGGACTTCTGACTCATCTGACAGTCAGACTCCCAGTGTTGGTCTCTCCAGACTAGTTCTGTCTTGTCAATTCTACAGATGCTTATTAAGCACCTACTATGTGTCAGTCATTATGCTGATTTCTGAGGATAAAAAAGTGAAACAGAAAATTTAAAACATATGTAGCCCAAATAAGCTCTTGGGATCCTTATCCTAACTTTCATTTGGGTCCCTAGCAGGCTGGCTAACTACGTCTTCCCCCTAAAGGTTATAAGGGTACTTATCCTGAAGAGCAGGAGATGTTTGCTAATGCTATCATCTTGAGGGCCTATTCTAGTGGGTTCTCTTCAACATCATTTTCCAGCGCCAGTTAATATCTCCTTAGTATCACTTGACTGATGGGATGTTATCCTGAGAAGATAGAGCAAGGATAGAAGGACAAGCACATTCCCCTGAGCTAGGGGCAAACTTCCCTCCACCAACTCAGCTCCTAGGGAAAGTAGGTTCACTTAAAGCAGTTGCTTCAGATCATTATCCCCACTAAATTCACTTTTGGATGCAGTATAGCCAATGAATAAAGTCAAAGTTGCTCCTTTGTTTGCAGAAAACACTACTGGCCTGTGTTAAACAAGGTCATGTGGTGCCTCGCTCCTCACCAGACCCACAAACTCTATCGTGGACTCTAGTTCTAGGTGTTCTCTTGACCTTTTGAGGCTCACAATGTCACAGCCTACCAGGGGTGGGGAATCTATGGCCTCGAGGCCACATGTGGCCCTCTAGATCCTCAGGTGCAACCTTGACTGAATCCCCTTAATAAGAGGATTTGTTCTGTGAATTTTGGATTCAGTCAAAGGGCCGTACTTGAGGACCTACAGGGTCACATGTGGCCTCGAGGCCATAGATTCCCCACCCCTGGTAGGCTGTGACATTGTGAGCCTCAAAAGGTCAAGAGAACACCTAGAACTAGAGTCCACGATAGAGTTTGTGGGTCTGGTGAGGAGCGAGGCACCACATGACCTTGTTTAACACAGGCCAGTAGTGTTTTCTGCAAACAAAGGAGCAACTTTGACTTTATTCATTGGCTATACTGCATCCAAAAGTGAATTTAGTGGGGATAATGATCTGAAGCAACTGCTTTAAGTGAACCTACTTTCCCTAGGAGCTGAGTTGGTGGAGGGAAGTTTGCCCCTAGCTCAGGGGAATGTGCTTGTCCTTCTATCCTTGCTCTATCTTCTCAGGATAACATCCCATCAGTCAAGTGATACTAAGGAGATATTAACTGGCGCTGGAAAATGATGTTGAAGAGAACCCACTAGAATAGGCCCTCAAGATGATAGCATTAGCAAACATCTCCTGCTCTTCAGGATAAGTACCCTTATAACCTTTAGGGGGAAGACGTAGTTAGCCAGCCTGCTAGGGACCCAAATGAAAGTTAGGATAAGGATCCCAAGAGCTTATTTGGGCTACATATGTTTTAAATTTTCTGTTTCACTTTTTTATCCTCAGAAATCAGCATAATGACTGACACATAGTAGGTGCTTAATAAGCATCTGTAGAATTGACAAGACAGAACTAGTCTGGAGAGACCAACACTGGGAGTCTGACTGTCAGATGAGTCAGAAGTCCAGTCCACAGAGGTTGGCAAGGCAAGAAACAGCAGGCAGGTACTTCATGTCATAAGCATCCACAGAGTTGTATGTATAGGTTGTGTGTAGAGGAAGGTACAGGTAGGCAGGAATAGGCAGGAGCTAAAAGTCTAGCCAAGGTTGAGAAGGGCATGCAATAGGAATCAATCTGGATCATACTGTGCAAATGCACAGAA
>NW_020950734.1:0-1118 GCF_900497805.2 Vombatus ursinus | reverse complement strand
ACATTAATCAGAGGGGAGAGAGTTAGGAAGTGAGTGATAAGGAAAATAAGTTTGAGGGGAAATTGGAAATACTAAAGATTTCAGGAAGAAGAAGACTCAAAGTCCTGGAAAATAAATAGATAAATCAACAGGAAAAACCAGTAACAACAGAAGGAAATATTTCCTCTGGATCCAGTAAACAAGTTCAAACATCTATGAATAAGTATGGCCAAAAACAAACAAATAAGCAAAAAAAAAAAAAAGGAAAATAATTCAGCACTTGATTTGAGAGAATGAAACCACAACATGCTGTTACTAAGTGGTTTAAAAAAGAAATGAGAATTTTGAGTGCAGAATATTTTCCTGCACAAAAAAAGTGATGAGCAGAATAAAAAAACTTGAATCTGCAACATCAAGGCTCACCAAAGAAACAAGAGACAACAGAATAGGAATGTAAATACATAGAACTGAAGGACAATCTGGAAGAAGAGAAGCAAAAACCAATAACACTAAGAGAAAATATGCTTACCATGCGAGTAAAGCATAATTGAACTCAAAGATGGGAAGCAAAAAGACGATCTGAAGATCACAGATCCCTCGGAAAAACACAACAGGACAAATAATCTTAACACCATAATGAAGGAAAAAATAGAAGAAAACTTCCTGGAACTTCTAAACATAAAAAATGAAATTCTAATGGAAAGAATTCACAGATCACCTCCACAACACAACTCAACAACCAAGGCTGTAAACTCCAAGACATATAGTGGTTAAATTTAACAATTCAATTCATAAGCAAAAGTTAAAGGAACTGAAGTTGTTTCGCTTAGAGGAGAGGAGGCAAAATGGTGAAAATCGTCCATGATCATGTAAGCTCCTTCAGGGCAGGGATTGTTTCATTCTTGTCTTTGTAACCCTAGGGCCCAGTACAGGACCTGCTTGTTGATTGAGTGATCTTCAAGTATAAATAAAAGGCTTTTAGCAGGAGTATGATGTGATGAGCAATTTTCCATAGCTCTGTAAAAGGCAGTAAGATTAGATTAAAGCAGGGCATCCAATACCTCTGATAAGGGCCTGGTATTCATTATGTGGGGCCAATGCCAGTCATCTTGACATTCTTGCCACTGGACTCAGATGAT
>NW_020950733.1:0-1303 GCF_900497805.2 Vombatus ursinus | reverse complement strand
CTGCATATAACTATATATACACACATACATATGTACACACACACCCACATATACATACATACACATATATGCACATGTATACACATATATGCAATATGTGTAAAATATAGTAGTCATATATATGTATATATCTTACATATACCTAGTTATTTACTTAGTCCCCGTTATTAAAGCGTAGGCTTCTTGAGAGCAGGGACTGTATTTTTACCTTTCTTTATATCCCTAGCAGCTAGATGATGACAGAGCTCTTGGCTCAGAATCAGGAAGATCTGTTAAAATCCATCCTCAGAAATGTCCCAGCTGGGTGACTTGGGCAAGTCACTTAACCTTCTTTTGCCTATGAATCTGTGATCCACTGGAGAAGGAGATGGTAAACCACTTTAGTATCTTTGCCAAGAAAGTGCCATGGACAGAAGTCTAGCACTTAGCACTTAGCACAGTGCCTGGTACATAGAGAACACTTTATTAAATGCTTGTTGATTAACTACCTGTCTTATAATTATCACCCACATAGTAGACACTTGTTAAATTTGCTGCCTGAGTTTATAAGCAAAGGGTAGAGACTTCTGAGTCACATGAGCAACAAGATGGTAGACTAGATATTTTCTCTAATCTCCATGACCTTTCAAACTTCTCCAAAAGAGAAATTATGCACCAAAGTTTAAGCAACTTCAGATGTTTCCATGGTCTGGGACACTCAGAATCCAAAAGAAGGCTAAAAAAATCCCCCCAAACCTAGGAACTGACACTCATGACCCTGAGCTCAGTCAGCACCCCTCTCCCACCTCCCTTGCTATGGGTAATGAGGCTGTACTAGCAGACCCAAGGATACAACACAAGCTTACATCCAAACCCACTCATCTACCCCATTCCCCCCTCCCTCTTTCCAGTGCTGCAGAGACCCAGGCTCTCAAAAGCCAGCTTGACCATTGCCCTTGATGACTAAAAGTCTGACAAGGGCTATAACTCAGAAACATCAGTGTCAAGGAAAGCAGGCTCTCTACCAGTGCTGGGGAAAACAGGCAGGCTCTGTGGGTGCTAGGTCAGAGATTAGAAGAACAGAGCAACTAGGATAGGACACTGAATTCGAGGCACTATGCAGCATTGCACCAGCCTTGAGGGAAAGAGCACAGCATCCAGCTGGGGCCCATTCTGACCACCCAAAAGTCAGTTGGGGCAAAGACCTTGGCTGGTGAAGTATGAATTACCAGTATAGGAGGAGGCTAAAACACTTCGAGATTCAGCCCCCAAGGAAAACATTAATCAGAGGGGAGAGAGTTAGGAAGTGAGTGATAAGGAAAAT
>NW_020950732.1:0-1392 GCF_900497805.2 Vombatus ursinus | reverse complement strand
ATTTTCCTTATCACTCACTTCCTAACTCTCTCCCCTCTGATTAATGTTTTCCTTGGGGGCTGAATCTCGAAGTGTTTTAGCCTCCTCCTATACTGGTAATTCATACTTCACCAGCCAAGGTCTTTGCCCCAACTGACTTTTGGGTGGTCAGAATGGGCCCCAGCTGGATGCTGTGCTCTTTCCCTCAAGGCTGGTGCAATGCTGCATAGTGCCTCGAATTCAGTGTCCTATCCTAGTTGCTCTGTTCTTCTAATCTCTGACCTAGCACCCACAGAGCCTGCCTGTTTTCCCCAGCACTGGTAGAGAGCCTGCTTTCCTTGACACTGATGTTTCTGAGTTATAGCCCTTGTCAGACTTTTAGTCATCAAGGGCAATGGTCAAGCTGGCTTT
The DNA here is from genome assembly GCF_900497805.2 of Vombatus ursinus. Classification (NCBI taxonomy): domain Eukaryota; kingdom Metazoa; phylum Chordata; class Mammalia; order Diprotodontia; family Vombatidae; genus Vombatus; species Vombatus ursinus. The sequence continues at coordinate 1,002 of NW_020950732.1, read as the reverse complement.
TGAGAGCCTGGGTCTCTGCAGCACTGGAAAGAGGGAGGGGGGAATGGGGTAGATGAGTGGGTTTGGATGTAAGCTTGTGTTGTATCCTTGGGTCTGCTAGTACAGCCTCATTACCCATAGCAAGGGAGGTGGGAGAGGGGTGCTGACTGAGCTCAGGGTCATGAGTGTCAGTTCCTAGGTTTGGGGGGATTTTTTTAGCCTTCTTTTGGATTCTGAGTGTCCCAGACCATGGAAACATCTGAAGTTGCTTAAACTTTGGTGCATAATTTCTCTTTTGGAGAAGTTTGAAAGGTCATGGAGATTAGAGAAAATATCTAGTCTACCATCTTGTTGCTCATGTGACTCAGAAGTCTCTACCCTTTGCTTATAAACTCAGGCAGCAAATTTAACAAGTGTCTACTATGTGGGTGATAATTATAAGACAGGTAGTTAATCAACAAGCATTTAATAAAGTGTTCTCTATGTACCAGGCACTGTGCTAAGTGCTAAGTGCTAGACTTCTGTCCATGGCACTTTCTTGGCAAAGATACTAAAGTGGTTTACCATCTCCTTCTCCAGTGGATCACAGATTCATAGGCAAAAGAAGGTTAAGTGACTTGCCCAAGTCACCCAGCTGGGACATTTCTGAGGATGGATTTTAACAGATCTTCCTGATTCTGAGCCAAGAGCTCTGTCATCATCTAGCTGCTAGGGATATAAAGAAAGGTAAAAATACAGTCCCTGCTCTCAAGAAGCCTACGCTTTAATAACGGGGACTAAGTAAATAACTAGGTATATGTAAGATATATACATATATATGACTACTATATTTTACACATATTGCATATATGTGTATACATGTGCATATATGTGTATGTATGTATATGTGGGTGTGTGTGTACATATGTATGTGTGTATATATAGTTATATGCAGATGTGTGTGTGTGTGTGTGCGTGTGTGTGTGTGTGTGTGTGTGGCCAATGCCAGTCATCTTGACATTCTTGCCACTGGACTCAGATGAT
>NW_020950731.1:0-2315 GCF_900497805.2 Vombatus ursinus | reverse complement strand
TTTTCTGAGTTCTTTTTACTTTCACCTTTAAATAAATTCTTTGGGGAAGATCAGGAGATCTTCGGAGTATGTCATCTCACATGGTCTTAGGCACCCATCAAGGTTGAAAGACCTAGATTCTATGTAACTGGAATGTTTTATGATGACCAGACCAAGCAGGTCCTGGGAGAGGCTTTGCATTCTTTTAGATAAAATCTTCCCATGTTGTGGGTAGGAGGAAAGAAGTTTCAACAGGAAAATGTTCTTATCACAAGGCAGATCTCAACTCAACCAACACTTCCCAATCTACACAATCACTGTTCTCATTCTCCCACATATCCTGGAGAGGAATTTCACCCAACATGATAGAGACCTTCCTCTAGGTCTTTAAACATTAAGAGGGCTCCAGTTCAGTAATCAGTCTATCAACCTGTTATGGTTTATTCTTGCTTAAGCCTACCTCCCTTTCTAATCATATATTCTGGATGATATCTCTTATATGACGCTTTACATTCAATTCATGATTGGTAGTGTGTTGTACCTTCCCTAGATATATCACTCCATTGCTGTTTGGATTGTCCACTATTTTGATTGTTATGTTCCATGATTTCCAGTCAAATAGCATCATCAGAAGGATGTTGATGTCAAAAAAGTTTTTGTTTCAGAGAGAAGCTTAGGGTTATTAAAAGCACTACCTTGCTTCCCAAATGCAATTTAGCCTCCTTTCATCCTCTCATTCAATTCTGGATCCAATTCACTGTTCATCCATACTGTCTCTACAGTAGGCATTCTTCATCTACTTGGTTTTTCCTGTATGAGTTATAAAGCTGAGCTAATTTAGGTGGTTGTAGGTATAATTTAGAAGGCTTTCTGATATTCTGGGGCTTGATTCAATCAGCTCAATGGCATCCAGAAACAAAAACATTTTGAGGCCCTTACTATTTAAGTGGTACAGTGGATAGAGTGCTGGGCCTGGAGTCACAAAGACCTGAGTTCAAGTCCAGAATTAGATGTTTTCTAGTTTTGGAGCCTTGGGAAAGTGACTTAACCTCAGTTTGCCTCAGTGTCCTCAACTTTAAAATGGGGATAATAATAACACCTATCTCTAGGGTTGTTGTGAGGATCAAATGAGATATTTATAAAGCACTTAGCACAGTACCTGGTACATAGTAGGAGCTATATTAAGCTAGCACAGTAGCCTGGATACTACTACTACTATTATTATTACCACATTCTGTTAAGCTGTCATTTTCATTTGTATTCTTCTCCGGATGTCTTCCATGACGATGACAAGTACCTATGGTAAGGATGCATACCTGTTTTGTTTTACTGGATATTGAAAATCAGGACTATGTTGAATGAAATGATCTCTGTTACTGCATTATTATTATTAGATATTAGTTATTATTAGATTATATATACTATGTCATATATAGATTATTATTTATTGGATATAGTTATTAAAGATTCTTCAATAATTTCAGCATATACCTGGGAGAAAACTTGTTGGAGGGGAACCATTAAGGCTTCATTTTGCTCTACTGTATCAAATACTTTGTGATATTCAATTAGTAATCTACTATATACAATTATAATTGTACAATTATACATTTGTACATTTATATAATTATAATCTACTATATATATAATATATACATAAATACCTTACAATTACAATCTACTATAAAATGTTATTTGAAAAAATCTTCCTATTCTCTTCTCATATTTTTATCAAGAATATCATCAATATGTAAAGATGGTGTGGAATAGTGGATAGAACATGGGGTTTAGAGTCAGAAAGACTTGGGTTCAAATTCTGCTTCTAAGACTTACTAGCTGCATGACTCTGGACGATTCACTTAACCTCTATGTACCTTAAACAACTCCTTACAATTTATCTGCTTATGATAAGCATGACATCTTATTATCTATGTAGATAGAGGATATATCAGGAGGTACCAATAATCATGTCATATCAGTTCCCATATCAGTTGAGCAAGCAAGTATTTATTAAGTGCCTACTATGAACAGCCCTTGCCTTCAAGGGCCTTACATTCTGTTAGCAAAGACATACAGATACATGTATATACAAATATGTACAACATGTGTGTGTACACAAATATTTGGATGTCTACCTTTGATAGACACGTAGTTCAGTCTCATAAAGATTTTTAGAGAGATGAGACAGTAGACACATGGGTCAGGAGTTTTCATTGTTTTCCTGATTGCCTTTTCCCCTTTGGTATTTCTTTCAAGGTATCTTGAGAATTTATCTTTAAATGCTTTAAAAATATTGTTACCTTCAGTATATATGCCCTGTGTCTGTGATTATTCTG
>NW_020950730.1:0-1133 GCF_900497805.2 Vombatus ursinus | reverse complement strand
CTCAGGAAAGGACTTCCAATACCAAAAGTTATGTGTTCTCTATACATGTGCCTCAATAACATCATATTCTCAGTTCAATCACCTCTTCTCTTGGACTTTGTGTGCAATTCTGTGGGTGATTATGCCATCGACTTTAAAAGAAAACTAAGATGGGTACAGTGTTTTGTGTAAACTTCTTATTATAGTACTTTGTTCATTATCTTTAGTAAAAGCCAATCAAAGCCATTGGATGACAAAAATTGGAGAACACCTTAATGTTGGTTCCCAAGTGATGATACTGGAAATACCAGAGACTCTCAGGGTTATACCTAGGCTCCTGAAGGAATAGTAATAATGACTCTCTGGAGATTCAGACCACCAATGTGAATGGAAATTGAGAAAGTAGCCCCAGAGGATGCTATACAATGATAAAGAGACACGTGCAACTTAGTAGACTAATGCAAATATTTTATAAATGGCAGCAATTATCAGTGAAATAGATCACATACTAATATGATGGGCAATCAGTCAATGAAATGGACACACTCACACAGTTGGGAAGAGAGGATGACGATATAATTAATGTTTTCCAGCATCAGATAGAAAGCATTTGAAAAGAAGTAGGGGGAAGGGATTGGTTATTTTAGCACAGAATTGTGATTTTAAGGTGGAAAATGCACTCATAATTTGAAAATAGAGATTAGACTTCTCTACCTTGCTACTGGAGTATATTATTCATGGGATCATAGATCTGTATCTGAATGGTAATTTAGAGGTTATTTTATCTGGCCCCTTCATCTTAGACATTGATAACTGTTGCTCAGGGGGTTTCAATGACTTAACTAAGGTCCCATAAGTAGCCAAGCCAAGATATAAACGTGGATACTCTGACCCCAAATCCAGCTCTCCTTCCACTATACAATACTGCCCCACTGAATATTCTCTTCTGATGGGACCTCCTCTCCTTGTCCCATTCTTTTATGATACAAAAAAAAAATAATTGGTGCATGCATAACTGTAGACTTCTAAATTGCCAATATTATTTTTGAATGACATCAAATAGAGATGTATTATGGGAAAATTGGTTTTGTGACTGTACACTTGTTTATTTTTCCAATAGTGTTATATTCATTCAGCTTTCATATGCTTGGTAA
>NW_020950729.1:0-1064 GCF_900497805.2 Vombatus ursinus | reverse complement strand
TAATTGCTTCTAAGTTGTTGTTGCTGGGTTTTGTGTGTGTTTTTTTTTTCCTGACATTAGTCCCAAATGTGCATTTTTGCAAATTCTAATGACTGCTCTGAGTTCTGATTCTAGGATCAAAACAAACCCCTCTTTTTGCAAGACAGCCCTTCAAGAGTACAAATACAACTATCATGCCTCTCCCCATCTCCCATCAACTGATTCTACTATGAATACAAGGTATCCAGTCCTCTTCTCTTCCTAATTGTTTTACTCTGCTTCATCCCTATCCTACTCTAATTTGTCAGTGTCCTCCTCAAAGTTCATAGCTGGAAACTAAATACAATACTCCAGACTAGGGGTTTTTATCCAGCAGTCTGTAAATTTGTTTTAAAAAACCATAACTATATTTCAACATGTTGTAAGGTCCCAAGTGTAGTGAGGGTTACCCGGTACATGTAGGATGGGGTGGGGGTTATTAAATGGCTCAAGGAGAAGAAGAACAGATCTCTCTACCAGGGCTGGGGAACCTGCTGCCTCAAGCCCACATGTGGTTTTCTAGGTCCTTGAATGCAACCTTTTGACTGAGTCCAAGTTTTACAGAACAAATCATTTTATTAAGGGGATTTGTTCTGTGAAATTTGGATTCAGTCAAAGGGCCACACTTGAGGACCTATGGCCGCATAAGGCCTCAAGGCCACAGGTTTCCCACCCCTGCTTTTCTCCACCCACGTTCCCAAAAGGAAACTTTAATTTTTGCCAGGTGGGGGAACAGGAATTTGGAGCCAGAGACCACTTTGCTTTCCTCAGAGAGAAGGGGTACCAGGCTAGAATCATGTCTATCTGTTCCCTTAAATATGTTTAGTCTAGGAGATATGCTCAGATTCAATCTAACTTCTGATTTCTGCATCATTATTGGGAGAAGAATTCCAAACTGTATATCCAAGGCTTGACTCCTTTCCCATGAAGTACTAGTTCCACAATGAATACACAGGCAGCAATTAGCAATGAACTCATTTACTCAAATCAGTAGCAAAACAGAAATCAGAAGTTAGATTGAATCTGAGCATATCTCCTAGACTAAA
>NW_020950728.1:0-3736 GCF_900497805.2 Vombatus ursinus | reverse complement strand
GCCGGGAAGGGAACAGGGTCTGGGGGAAGTGCCGGGAAGGGAACAGGGTCTGGGGGGAGTGCCGGGAAGGGAACAGGGTCTGGGGGGAGTGCCGGGAAGGGAACAGGGTCTGGGGGAGTGCCGGGAAGACAGGTCAGGTTATTTACAGAGCAGGATGTTGCACCCCACCCTTGAGGATTTCACCCAGGGTGTTGTAACAGCCGTTAGGGGAACCGGAGCCAGAGGCCCCGGGGCGTGGTGCCCCTGGGTCCTAACGGAGGGTCTATCACATTCCCCCCTTTTCAAGGGCAAGTTATACAGAGGACTCATCAGAGTCCAGGGGTGCTGACTCTTTCAAATCCAGGGGTGTATAGGATTTGCGTAGGACAAACAGTTTCAGAGACTGTATACGCTGCTGGATGTAGCGGGAGAGACAATTCATGATGCAAGGGGCGACCAATAATCCCGAAACCCGATAGCCCGACTTGTCCAATAGCTGCAGGAGGTGCAGTGTAGCATCTCGGCAGGTCGTCTCGGATGAAGCGGCCAGCAGCAGGTCATCCACATACTGGAGGAGTGTGACCTCGGGGTGGGATACGCGAAACCTGGCTAGGTCCGAGGCCAGGGCTGAGCCAAAAAGAGTAGGAGAGTTCTTGTACCCTTGAGGCAATCGAGTCCAGGTTAGTTGGGAGGACGTTCCGGTTGAGGGGTCGGTCCATGTGAAAGCGAATATAGGCTGGCTGATAGGGGCCAGCGGGATGGAAAAGAAAGCGTCCTTCAAGTCCAAGACAGTGTACCATGTGCGGGTTGGAGTCAAAGAGGACAACAAGGTATACGGATTAGGCACAGTGGGATGGACTGTCTCCACCCTGGCATTCACCTCCCGCAAGTCCTGGACTGGGCGAAAATCTCCGGATCCGGGCTTACGGACCGGCAACAGGGGAGTGTTCCAAGGACTTTGACATGGTCGTAGTATGCCAGCCTGAAGAAGTCGGTCGATATGGGGTTTGATTCCCAGAAGAGCAGGTCGGGATACCTGATACTGTTGGACCCGCACAGGAGTAGCAGTAGACAGGAGTTGGACCACCACAGGGGCCTGGTGGGCAGCTAGCCCAAAAGGGTTTAACTCAGCCCACACTCCCGGCACTAAACTCCTGTACTGACTCAGCAGTGGGGACGGGACATCAACCGACGGCCGCCTGGGAGAAAGGAGGCGGGACTCCTCGGAGAGGGGACAGGTCAAGACGAGCTGGGGCACGCTGACCCCCAGGGTGGGAGTAGGTCCCTTAAAAGAAATTACAGCTTGGAGCTTATGCAAGAGGTCTCGACCCAGGAGGGGGTAGGGACAGTCGGGCATGACCAGAAAAGAGTGAGACACCGAGCCTTCCCCTAGCCGGACCTCACGGGCGGTGGTGAAAGGCACTGCTTGGATACGGCCTGTAGCCCCCTGGACCTGTATTTTAGAGGAGGACAGGGGACCTAGTGGAGAGTTCAGAACTGATGCAGCTGCCCCTGAGTCTACGAGGAAAGAGATTGGCCGACCCCCAACAGTGAGTGTCACCCTTGGCTCCAGGGGGTCCAGAGTCATAGTAGACTTGGAGCCAGGGCACCCCTAATCATCCATGTCCAAGGTTAGGACCGGCTCTGGTTTAGTCTTTTGCTGCCGATTTGGGCATTCGGACTACCAGTGGCCAGTAGCTTTGCAATATGCACATTGGTCTCGGCCTAAAGGGGGCCTGCCCGTATTTCTCCCTTGAGGCCGGGGACCAGGCCTTCCCCCTTTTCCGCTTTGCCTGTCCCCCGGGATTTGTGCCAGAGCTGCCACGACTGCCCGTGTCATGGAGCGTGCCTGTTTTTCTTGCAGCTCCTCCCGGGAGTCATAAACCCGCTTGGCTACTTCCATGAGTTCAGTAAGAGTCTTACCCTCGAATCCATCCAATTTTTGCAGTTTTCGCCGGATGTCAGGAGCCGAATTAGACACAAAGTCTATCACCACTGCTCTCCGGTTGTTAGGATCCTCAGGGTCAATGGGGGTGTAAGTGCGGTAGGCCTCATACAATCTTTCCAAATAAGCAGCTGGAGATTCATTTTTCCCTTGCTTGACCTCACTAACCTTAGACATATTGGTGGGCTTCCTCGCTGCAGCCCTTAACCCCCCTAACAGTAACTGGCGATACCTGTCTAAAGCCTCTCGCCCCCGATCAGAATTTGGGTCCCAGTCAGGGCGACTTTCGGGAAAAACATGATTCCGGCGGCCCGGATCAGTTGAGGGGCGGCCGTCGGGGTCCATAACCCTTTTCCTGGCTTCCAATATGATCTTATCGCGCTCCTCAGTGGTGAAAAGAACCCGCAGGAGCTGCTGACAGTCATCCCAAGTAGGCTGGTGTGTATAGAAGACTGTCTCCAAAAGGGAAATCAGACTTTGGGGCTTGTCTGAAAAGGACGGATTCTGTTGTTTCCAATTGTATAAATCACTGGTTGAAAAGGGGACATAGACCATGAAGGGTCTCCCCGACTCCCCAGGGGTCGTGGGGACCTGTCGCAGGGGAAAGGCAGATACAGTGGAGTCGGGGGAAAACCCGGACCCGGAGGAGCCGTAAGGCGTCCCTGTTCGAGTATGAGGAGGACTTGTCAGAGGCGGGGCCGAGGGGTGGCTCCGCCCCTGAACAGGATATGGTGGGGGTCGGGGCTCAGCCGGGTCCAGGGGGTCAGGATCGGAAGGGGGTAAGACCTTGGCTCCTACTTGCGTAGTCCCGGGAACTTTTTGACCGGATGTTGGCCCCGAGTGCACCCCAACTTTGGACAAAGCTTGAACCCGGAGTGGCTTTGATGGGGGTTTAAAATCTATCCATGCAGTTATATATGGGATCTGATCGGGATGGCCAGGGGTCCCATAAGCAATCTTCCTGACCCTCCCAGTAATGGTCACGTCAAATGTCCCTTCCGGGGGCCACCCAACCCCAAATGTAGGCCATTCTTGCTGGCAAAAAGTGGACAAATTTTCTTTGGTAACCTGAAACTCATATCCCTTGGCAATGCGCCGAAACTGTTTAAAATTCTGTAGGACAACTGAGAGAGGGGTCCCCGGTGCGGGGCTTGACGGCCCCTGACCCATCACGGACGGGAAGAGGCAAATCAATTAGGACAATCACAGACGGATAAAACATATAAGACAGACATAAACAGTTAAGGCAACACTCCAGACATTAACATGTGGCGCCAGACTGCAGATAATCAGGACTCTCACACGGCGTCCCGTGGAGGTCAGTAAGGGCGTTACAGCTGCGTCCAGCCAGGCCACTTACTTCCGTTGAGTACTCACCGATCAGACTGAGACCAGAGCGCTCGGTGCCCAATTAAGAAATTTAGAGGAAGAATACGGGGCGGGCTGGTTCGCACGGGATAAGTCAGTGTTCGGGGCCGGGGCACATCTTCCCGGTGGCCATCCCCTGAACACGTCCCACCCCGGCCTTCCAGCAACGCCGAAGCAGCTGGCCCAAAGGGCAATCTCGGTGGAACCTCCAAATGAACTGGACGCCCGAGAGAAATCAGAGCATCACACCCAATTGACTTTAATTGAGAGCGCGTTTATTTGAGCCGGCCGGCGACGGACCCCAGGCGTGCATCCTAGGGGCCGTGCCACCGAGGGTTTCATCTGAGATATTTATACTGTCCGGTTACAAAACAGGGTCTGGTGGGGAGCCGGGAAGGGAACAGGGTCTGGGGGAAGTGCCGGGAAGGGAACAGGGTCTGGGGG
>NW_020950727.1:671-2150 GCF_900497805.2 Vombatus ursinus | reverse complement strand
AAATGGGGGGCAGGATAGGATTAAGGGAAATAGAGTTAGTTTTTCACTGCATGTGTACTATGGAAGTGTTTTGCATAACTGCACATGCATAGCCTATATTGAGTTGCTTGCCTTTTCAATAAGGGTGGATGGGGAGGGAGGAAGGGAGAAAATTTGGAACCCAAAGTTTTAAAAGCACATGTTTAAAAAAAATGTTTTGACATGCAACTGGGAAATAAGAAATACAGGAAATACAGAAATCTATCCTGCCCTACAGGAAAATAAAAGGGGAAGGGGGGGAGAGATAGCAGGGAAAGCAGACTAGAGGAAGGGGTATTTAGAATGCATGCCATCTTGGGGTGGGGGGAGGGGTGAGATGGGGTGAAAATTTGGAACTCGAAATCTTTTGGAAGTGAATGTTGAAAACTAAAAATAAAAAACAAAATAAAAAAAAACATTTCAACCATCAATTAAGCACTACCTTGTAACAAGGAGAAGGAGTATCCTTTATCTTCCTCAGAATTGGTCTTCTATCTTTCTCACAATGATTCCACTCAAAATGTGTTTTGCAAATACCATTCAGGGGTCTCATAGAACATGTCATTAGACTAACATGAATATGTCCTTGGCAAAAGGATACATAATCTATAAAAAACCCTACTTTTTAAAAATGTCTTACTTTGTAATTATTTAAGAAGAAAGAACCAATTTCCCTCCAATTGCATTTTGTTCTATTCTCTGAGGTGCTTATCTCCATATAGCACTTCTTAGGTGTTACATAAAGTGAGTTAAACAGGCATACTTCTATCATGTAGACATAGCCTAGAGCTGTGTCCATATCAGCCTTTAAAAGATTCACCAGAGCAAAGTAGGTCAGTCCATTTCAGTGCTGCAATTTTTACTACTTGCAGCTAAGGTGATATAGCTCCATTCTAAAAACTACGAAAACACCAATTATCTAGATGATCTACAGAAAAAAGCAAAAAAAAAAAAAGCTTAGTTTTACTTGATCTCAAAATAATATTGGCAAAATAAATACTTTTGCCTGAAATATCTAAGTAATTGAATCTCAAAGTACAATGTTTTGGCCTCCTTTATGTAAATATAATCATTACCTCAGAGTTCCCCTATAAGTAGAGAACACCATGGAAACCATTCCCAAAATATATATACAAAGGAGGGACAGAGTATATTAAATTTTCATTTTAAAACTCTTCCCAGTTTTCCTTTGGTCTGCCATCTGATCTCTTCTTTTGCTTTCACGTACTTTTTTAAATGGTCAAATTAGAATTTTTAAAAAAATAAAAATCTTCAAAGTATGTTAATTTCATGAAGTTTTTAGAGATAAGGATTGAGAGAAAATGGTTCCAAAGTTTTTACTGACACAATCTCACAATCTCTTATCTAGGATATATCAAGTTTTCTGGCCATTTTGTCTTCCCTAGGGTCTCAATCTCTCTCTCTCTCTCTCTCTCTCTCTCTCTCTCTCTCTCTCTCTCT
>NW_020950727.1:0-571 GCF_900497805.2 Vombatus ursinus | reverse complement strand
CAATAAGGTCTCCTCCAGCTTTGAAATAAACACATACACACAATATCCAACCATATTTTAGAATGTTTAGATTTGGAAATGCAATAGACAAATACAGTCACACTTTGTTTAACATCATTGCTTGGGTCTATGAAAAAATATTAAGTGAAACATTTTTATAGAGAACTCAGTCCCAAAGGAACAGAATTAAGGGGAATGGAGAAAGAGTCAGTGGGAGTAGAGAGTACTGAGTTGTTGGGGTAGAGGGCAGGAAGCAGGAATCAAAGCTATCCTGGCATGGAGCCTAAGAACATTAAAGTCGGATTTTAGATTTTGTGGTAGTGTGAGTCTTAGTTTCTTAACAATGTTATTATAACAACCACAATAATGTAAAAGAAAACAACATGAGAAAATGTTAGAACTCTGCTCAAATGCCCTGATTATTGTAGCTTCAATTAAACATCCTTCCTTGTCTTAATGGAGAGATGTTTCTCAATTAGGAATACAGTATTAGCTCAGACCAGTATATGTATGCATATTCATAGCTATCTATCTATCTATCTATCTATCTATCTATCTATCTATCTATCTA
>NW_020950726.1:0-4562 GCF_900497805.2 Vombatus ursinus | reverse complement strand
TGTTGAAGAAAATCATTCTATTGGAAAAAGAGAGTTTTTAGGAAGTAGCAGTTATGTAAAAACAGATAAATTTCTTTATTTTAACAATAATGTGATTTTTAAAAAAGAAACACTTATCAAGTACCTATAGTATATAGCAGTCACTAGATACTCATTAAACAAAGATAAAAAGAAAATGGTCCCTGACCTCAAGTAGTTTATATTCTACTGAGATGATACAATATGTATGTAGAGAAGTCACCTACCCAGAATCACATAGCTGGAAATAATGAAGCCAGAATTTGAATGTAGATCCTCAAATCTTCTTGATTTCAATTGTGTAATTTATCATTTCTTTCTGGGCAAGTCACATTCACTTCCCAGGTCTTGGTTTTCCTAATTTAGAAAATTAAGAGGTTGACCTAGATGATCAATATCTAAATTCCCTTTCAGCTTTAAGGATGCCAACAGCTTCACATCCAGTGTTCTTTCTCCTTGACATGCTCTAGCACAGTCAGATATTTCTTATGTTTCTACACAGAGCAAACCAAGCCTCTATCTATTAAAAACTACTATATATGTTGGGGTTTTGGTGTCCCCATAATCTCTGCCTATTCTTTCATTTAGAAAGAATGAAATCATGCTTTTTGCTGCCATCTTTCATGGATTATGGTGAATGCCCCTCTCTCATCCTCTACTAACAGTGGCCAGTTCAATAAGTGGGGATAATAGGAAGGCATGGATGCTTCTCCTCTCACCCATAGTAGTTCAGGTGCTAACTGAGTATCCCAGCTGGAATTAAAGTGACAGAATGGTTGATTAAGTGGTCGCCTATTTTTTTTTAAATTTTAGGTATATTTGATAAGCCTCTTATTTTTACCCACATACAGAAACACAATCTCAAAGTTGAAAGAACCTCCCAAGTCTTGTAATCTAACTCATACCTAAACTTGAATCTTCTATAAGAGGCAGCCAGGTATGCAGTGGATAGAGCACTGGGTATGTCCACAGTCAGGAAAACTTAAGTTCAAATCAGGCTCCAAACACTTAACTAGCTACATGATGTTGGGCAAAGTACTCAACCTGTCTTTGTTTTAGTGTACTTTTCTATAAAATTGGGATAATAATAGCACTTCCCTCACAGCATTGTTACAAGGATAAAAATGAGCTAATATTTGTCAAGTGTTTAGTACAATGCCTATAATATAGTAGGTACTATATAATTTTATATTCAATATCTCCAACAAAAGGCCATCCTGCCTCTAGGTGAAGATCTCACAAATTGGGAAACCCATTCTGTCTCATGGCAGCCTATATCACATCACAGCCACTCTAACAATTAGCAGAGTCTCTCCCCACCCCTGACCCCCTAGCCCTTAAACCTTTGCAAATTTTGCCCATTATACCTAGTTCTGCAAAGTCTATTTCATGTTGAAAAGACCCCCCCATCCCATGTCGAGTTTCCTCTTCTCTAGGTTAAGCATCCTCATGCCCTTCCACCATTTCTCATTTGGTATACTCAAAGGCTTGACAAAATCATGGTTGTCCTTTGCACGCTCTTTTTTTTTTAATGTAAATAGTATTTTACTTCTTCCAATTATATGTGAAGATAGTTTTCAACTGTCATTTTTATAGGATTTTGAGGTCCAAATTTTCCCTCCCCCCACCAAGACAGCAAGCAGTCTGATATAGGTTATATATATGCAATCATGTTAAACATATTTCCATATTAAGTCATGTTGTGAAAGAAAAAACAGAACAAAAGGGAAAAAGCATGGGGAAAAAAAGAAAGTGGAAATAGTATGCTTCAATCAACATTCAGACTCCATCAGATTCTTTCTCTGGACATGAATAGGATTTTCCATCTTGAGTCTCTTGGAATTGTCTTCAATTCTTGCATTGCTAAGAAGAACTAAGTCTATCAGTTGATCATTACATAATGTGGCTGTTTCTGTGTACAATGTTCTCCTGGTTCTGCTAACTTCGCTCAGCATGAGTTCATATAAGTCTTTCCAGGTTTTCTGAAATCTACCTGCTCATTATTTCTTATAGCACAATAGTATCCTATTACATTCATATGCCACAACTTGTTCAACCATTTCCTTAAGGCATTCCCTCAATGTCCAATTGAGGATTTCCAATTTCCACTATGAAAAGAACTGCTATGAATATTTTTTGTACGTGTAGGTCATTTTCCCTTTTTTATTATCTCTTTGGGATACAGATCTAGTAATGATTAAAATAGGTTTGCACAGTTTGCCCGTTAGGCATAGTTCCAAATTTTCTTTCAGAATGATTGGATCAGTTCACAATTCCACCAACAACTCATTAGTGTCCCAATTTTTCCACATTTTCTCCAACATTCACCATTTTCTATTTTTGTCATATTAGCCAATCTGATAGGTGTGAAGTGGTATCTCAGAGTTATTTCAATTTTCATTTCTCTAATAAATTGTGATTTAGTGGATTTTTGTATGTCTATAGATAGCTTTAATTTCTTCATTTGAAAACTACCTCTTCATGTCCTTTGACTATTTATCAATTAGGGAATAATTTGTATTATTATAAATTTGACTCAGTTGTTTATATATTTGAAAAAAAAAGTCCTTTATCAGAAACACTTGCTGTAAAAAAATGTTCCCTGGCTTTCTGCTTTCCTTCTAATCTTGGTTGCATTGGTTTTCTTTGTGCAAAACCTTCTTTTAAAATTTAATACAGTCAAAATTACCTATTTTGCATTTTATACTTCCTTTACACACTCTTGAGGTTTACAGCATTCTTCTAAAATAACACACCTTGAGGGGTGGAGCCAAGATGGTGGAAGGAAAGCAGTGACTTGCTGGAGCTCTCCCCCAAACCTCTCCAAATACCTACAAAAAATGGCTCTAAACAAATTCTAAAGCAGCAGAACCCACAAAAAGACAGAGTGAAACAAATTTCCAGCCAAAGAGCACCTGGATGATTGATTGGAAAGGTGTATTGCACCGGGTGGGGAGAGGAGCACAGTTTGGTGTGGGCGTGCAGGCCACAGTGACCCTGCAGCAGGCCTCAGAGGGCTGAATCACAGGAAGCTGTGGTAGTTTCCAGACGTCGCAACCCACAAATGCCAAAGACAACTTAGAAGGTCAGTGGGAAAAGTCTATGACTGCGGTGAGAGAAAGAGCTAGGTCTCAGTTGCCCCCGGGGCCGCGTCTGTTTCCTGAGCTTCTGGCCCACAGACTGAGGTGGAATCAAGTGGCTGATCAGAGGGGGATTGCAGGGTGCTCTTTGCCAGTGCTGAGGAAGGAATCTCTTGCTTTGCCCTTGCTTGGATCTGGGTCACAGTTCTGAGGGGTGGTCCTGGGATGAGGAGGAGCACTGGTGTGCTGAAGCTTGTTGTGGCGCTGGAGAGAAAACACCTCGCCCCTTATCATAGCACCTTGAAAGAACTGAAAATTTTCAGGTCCCTAGAAGTACCTCTGAAAACAGCTGTACAAACCCCTGAAGCTTGGGACAGCACATTCTACACATTGGAAGCAGACTTTTACCTTAACAAAGAGTTTAAAACTCAAGTAATTGGTTGGGATCATGAGCAAGCAGTGCAAAAAGAGTCAGACTATATTATCTTACTTTGGTGACAAAGAAGATTAAAACATACAACCAGAAGAAGAAAACAAAGTCAAAGCTCCTACATCCAAAACTTCCAAGAAAAATATGAATCAGTTCCAGGCCTTAGAAGAGCTCAAAAGGGATTTTGAGATACAAGTAAGAGAAATAGAAGAAAAACCGGAAAGACAAATGAGAGTGACGCAAGAAAATCATGAAAAGCAAGTCAACAGCTTGCTAAAGGAGACCCAAAAAAATACTGAAGAAAATAACACCTTAAAAATAGTCTAACCCAAATGGCAAAAGAGGTCCAAAAAGCCAATGAGGAGAAGAATGCCTTAAAAAGCAAAATTGGACAAATGGAAAAGGAAGTCCAAAAGCTTACTGAAGAAAATACTTCCTTAAAAATTAGAATAGAGCAATTGAAAGCTAGTGACTTTATGAGAAATCAAGACACTGTAAAACAAATCCAAAAGAATGAAAAATTAAAAAACAATGTGAAATATCTCATTGGAAAAACAACTGACCTGGAAAATAGGCCAGGAGAGAGAATTTAAAAATTATTGGACTATCTGAAAGCCATGATCAAAAAAAGAGCCTACACATCATCTTTCAAGAAATTATCAAGGAAAACTGCCCTGATATTTTAGAACCAGAGGGCAAAATAGAAATTGAAAGAATCCACCGATCTCCTCCTGAAAGAGATCCCAAAGGAAAACTCCCAGGAATGTTGTAGCCAAATTCCAGAGTTCCCAGGTCAAGGAGAAAATACTACAAGCAGCCAGAAAGAAACAATTCAAGTGTTGTGGAAACACAATCAGGATAACACAAGATTTAGCAGCTTCTACATTAAGGGACTGCAGGGCATGGAATATAATATTCTGAAGGGCAAAGGAGATAGGATTACAACCAAGAATCACCTACCCATCAAAGCTGAGTATAATTCTTCAGGGTAAAAAATAGTCATTCAGTGAAATAGAGGACTTTCAAGCATTCTT
>NW_020950725.1:0-1013 GCF_900497805.2 Vombatus ursinus | reverse complement strand
TACTGGAGAGAAGCCTTATAAGTGTAATGAGTGTGGGAAGGGATTCCGCCATAGTACAGAGTTAAATCTACATCAGAGATTTCATGCTACAGAGAAGCCTTACAAATGTAACAATTATGTGAAGGAGTACAACCAAAATTCAGACTTTATGCTACATCAGAGAATTCATACTGCAGAGAATCCTTATGAATGTAACTATTGTGGGAAGGCCTTCCCACAATAATTACACTCATAAGGCTTTTCTCCAGTATGAATTCTCTGATGTCGAGTTAACTGTGAACTCTGATGGAAGGCCTTCCCACAATAGTTACATTCATAAGGATTCTCTGCAGTATGAATTCTCTGATGTAGCATAAAGTCTGAATTTTGGTTGTACTCCTTCACATAATTGTTACATTTGTAAGGCTTCTCTGTAGCATGAAATCTCTGATGTAGATTTAACTCTGTACTATGGCGGAATCCCTTCCCACACTCATTACACTTATAAGGCTTCTCTCCAGTATGAATTCTCTGATGAACAGTTAACTGTGATCTCCTACAGAAGGCCTTCCCACAACAGTTACATTCATAAGGCTTCTCTCCAGTATGAATTCTCTGATGTGCAGTTAACTGTGATCTCCAACGAAAAGCCCTCCCACAATAGTTACATTCATAAGGCTTCTCCGTATTATGAATTTTCTGATGGTTATTAAGGTACTGGCTATAGGAGAATTCTACTGGAGAGAAGCCTTATGAATGTAACTGTTGTGGGAAGGCCTTCTGTAGGAGATCACAGTTAACTGTTCATCAGAGAATTCATACTGGAGAGAAGCCTTATAAGTGTAATGAGTGTGGGAAGGGATTCCGCCATAGTACAGAGTTAAATCTACATCAGAGATTTCATGCTACAGAGAAGCCTTACAAATGTAACAATTATGTGAAGGAGTACAACCAAAATTCAGACTTTATGCTACATCAGAGAATTCATACTGCAGAGAATCCTTATGAATGTAACTATTGTGGGAAGGCCTTCC
>NW_020950724.1:0-7713 GCF_900497805.2 Vombatus ursinus | reverse complement strand
AGACCTGTGTTCAAATTCTGCCTCAGACACTTTAGCTGTGTGTCACCTGCCTCCAAATCCAAAGTCCTATCCATCACACTGAGCTGCACTTACCATGGGTCTCCCTCCCTTATATGATTATCATGGTGGTGGGGAGAGTAAATCCACCCACTGGTGTTTGAAATGAGATGGGATCATATGTTGTCTTTGCAGCTTAGTACGGCAATACAGTATGCATCAGTACAAGCAGTGATGAAAACCCTCAGGTTGGATTCACTCTTAAGTTGCTTGTGTGAATGAGGTTAGATGAGCTTGCCTCATCTGTGCTTGTTTCCAGTATGCTCAGCACATAGTAGGGGTTTTATTTGTTGAATGAATAAATGATTGACTATTTATCCAAGGTCACACAATAAGTTAGTGACAGATCCCATGTGATAACCCTGGTCCCTATTATAGTAAAAACAGTGCCAGCCCTAGAATCAAAGATCCTGGTTTGAATCCTGGCTTGGCTCCTCACTGTGTGACTTTGAGCAAATCACTTAACCTCTGCACTGGACCTCAGTTTCCTCAAATGTAAAATTATAAGATTGGACTAGTTGATCTTGAAGGTTCCTTCCAGCTTTATATCTGAGATTGATAATCCTTTAGCTCCAGGTCCTGAGCTCTTTCTACTAGACACACCTAGCAAAGTGCTCTTACAGCCTCTGCCAACTTGTGAGGTCAGGCAGAAGGGAGGCGAGGGAGGGAGAGGAGCAGGGAATGGCAGCAGCCACAGGGTCTGCATCAGCTTTCAAGCACTGGAAAACAAAGGACATAAACTTGGCAACCTGTGGACATCTCCATGGTGACCCAATGAGTAACATGGCTACAGTAGGGTCTGTTGCTACAGCCGCTGGCATGTGGTTATTTAAGCCCACCCTCCCTCCTAGAGGGAAAGCTCCCTCCTCCTCCTCGGGATATTAATATTTTCCAGGACAATTATTGCTAAGTATGCATTTTAAAGGGTTTTGCTGCTGGATTCCTGATTTCCTGGGGAAGAGAGGCAAGTCTAGTGCGTCAGCTTCCTCTGGCCACACGGAACCAACCGCTTCTTTTGCAGTTCCTCTGTTCCAGCTGCCTCTCAACTTGTGGCTGTACCTCAGATCCCCAAGCGCAGGGTTTAAGTATTTGCCCAGAGCTTTTCTTCTGTCTTAAGAACCTGCAAAAGGCTTATATAATAAGCATAATTCACATTTCTAAAGTGTTTTAAGGTTTACAAAGTCCTTTCTTCCTGCCGAGTATCTCTACCTGGATGTGCCATGGGCATCTCAAACTCAGCGTCTCTGAATGAGAACTCTAGTTCTCTCCCATCCCTCCCCTCCCCCAAACCAATACCTCCCTAGGCTTCCACATTTCTATTGAGGGCTCCGCCAATCCCCCAGTTACTCAGATTTACAACCCTTGGAGTCATCCTCAATTCTTCCCTCTTCTTCAGTCCCTAAAGCTTACAACTTGCCAAGTTTTATCCATCTTACCTTCAAAATTTCTCTTAAATTCCACCTCTTTTCTCCCCTCACACACCTTTGACACCAATGGAGGACCCCATTTCTTGCAAGAGCCATCCAATTAGTTTTCCAGCTCCATTCTTTCCTGTCTCCAATCCATCCTTCACACAGCTGTAAAATGATGTTTATAATGCGCCCATCTGACCACATTACTCTCCTGCTCAGAAACCTTCAGACCATGCCTGTTCTCTATTGATACAATCCCCTTAGCCCAGTATTGACCACCCTTTGCAATGCTGTACGGCTCTATTTGCCTTCACTCCTTTCACACATTCCCCATTCTAGTCGATCTCATCCTGCCCTCTCTTGCCTCTGAGAATGTACATAGTTTGCTGCCCGCCCCCCCCAAGCCTGGAAGGGACTCCTTCCTCACTTCTACCTGTTAAAAGCCTTCTCTTCCTTCACTGTATTAGTTCTTCCTTGTCATCCCCAGATAGACAAAACATTGCCCTCCTCAAAATTTCCCAGGTGTTTTCTCTCAATCTCTTTTTCTCACCGCTGTCACAGCCCTCCTTGAAAAAAGTAACCAAGTTCTGTGCCTGTTTTTGTATGTCATATCTTCTCTATTGGGACAGCTAGGTGGCACAGTGGATAGCATGCTGGGCCTGGATTCAGGAAGACCTGAGTTCAAATTGAGCCTCAGATACTTACTGCTGAGTGTGATCCTGGGCAAGTCGCTTAACCCAGTGTGCCTCAGTTTCCTCATCTGTAAAGTGAACTGGAGAAGGAAATGCCAAACCACTCCAGTATCTTTGCCAAGAAAAACCCCAATTTGGTCACAAAGAGTCAGACACAACTGAACAACAATAAATCTTCTCTATTAGACTGCAAGGTCCTTAGGGGCAATGACTGTGTCTTTTTTCATTTTCATAGTGACACTGTCTAGTGCAGGGCCTCATGTGTCTTGGGATCTTAATAAATGTTTGATGAATTGAGCTCACTCCTTCACTCGTCTTCCTGCTCCACACCTGACTCCCTGGACTTCTCCATCATGTCCCAGGAGCCTTCTCATCCTGGAAGATTCCTCAGCCTCTATGACCCTCTCCTTTCGTTAGTGAGTCCCTCCTCAGCTCTTCCATTTGAAGGAATTCCCCAGGATTTCTTCAGCTTGCCCCTATAAGTCCACCCCCCCACCCCTTTTAGTTCCCTTTTATGTATTATTTTCTGCCATTAGAATGTAAAGTCTTTGATGGCAGGAATTGTCTTTCTTTTTGCTAGTATTTGTATCCCCTGTGCTTAGTACAGGGTCTGATATATAGTAAGCCCTTCATAAATTCTTTATCTGTCTATCTATTTATCTGTATTTCTCTTCGTGTGTCTGTCTCTGTCTGGCTTTGTTCTCATGATTCCAGTCTTATCTCAAATAATTCTTCTCCACTGGTGCTATTACATTCCAGCCAAAACAGACAAATCACTGCCCCTTTTGCACATCCCACACTTTCCCACCTCTGTGTAATTGCTTGTACTGTTCCTTAAACTAAGACTGCTATTCCCTTTGCCTCTTATCTTTGCCTTTTGAACTGAAATTGCATTTCAGAATTGAATGGAGTCTCAGAGAACAAATGCTACCTTCCTGTCTCAAATGCCACTTCCTTCAGGAAGCCTTCTCTGATCTCCACTCCCCTTATCCCACTCTTCAGTTAGAAATGATCTTTTCTTTCTTTGGTCTAGGATATCACTTTGTACCTCTCCTCTTGTCATATTCTGTTTCATATTCTATCTATTGTACAATAGGACTTATTTGTGTGTGAGTATGATATCATTCCCTCTTCAAGTGTAATTATATACAGGTTATAGTTCAATTCTCCAAGGCTCTGTAATTTTATTGATGTGACTACTTCCTCTATTGAGATTGAGTCTAGCCACTCCATGACTTAGTAAATTCTCTTCAGAGTTGTTGTAGCCACAACAAGCTTTTGCTTGACAGAGCTTTGTCAACCTACTGGTGACAAATCTCTTTGCTCTTAGCCAAGTTGGATCTAAAGTTGGAAAGGAACCTTGAGGCCATCTAGCCTGCTCTCCCATTTTGTAGATGAGAAACTGAGGGTAAGGGAGGGGAAGTGACTAACTCAAAGTCACACAAGTATCTGAGGATTTGAACCTATCTTCTTGACTCCAAGTCCAGTACTTTAGCCAGTAAACCATGCTGCTCAATTATGCTGGTTCTTGGATGGCAGACATGTAGTCTAACATGAGTATTAGAAGCAGACGTGATTCTACTACTTGATTCTCTCTAGTTATCTACCTTGTTTTTATGTCTTAATTAAATGTTTTTGTCATTGGGAGAAATGTGTAAAATCTCTATCACCATAAGTATTCAAATAGAAGATGAATGATCTCTTAGAGATGTGGAAGGAATTCATGTTTCAGTTAGGAATGAACTGGATATCATTCTGAGATTCTGTCCAGCTCTGGGAATCTGTGTCCATAAATCTGTGATTAATCTTTAAATACTACCAATCTCTTGGTTCAGTGTGTCTATCCTGTTTTTTTCTTCTGTCCAATTCAACTGGTTTAAATTCAAGTATCATCTTAAAGTTCATGTTCTAGTTCACAATGTGACAAAGTTCTCATGTTCTCCATGTCTGCTGGTGGAAGTCGAGTTCTCTTCCTGTTTATACAGACTTGAGCTCCATGAGACCATCTGTACCTTATGGAAGGGAAAATTCTGTACACCATAAAAGGGAGCACGGTTTATGTGTTTTAATTCCCAGATGAATCTTTTCAAGGATCTTAGTCACACGATGTAGACTGTCTCCAAAGAAAGATGCAGGTCATGAGAATGTTTTCTCCCACCAGTATGGTTGAGGATGGGATGGCTCATAATAGTGTTGGAAGTGGGTTCCACAGAGAGAACAGAATAAGGAGGAATGACTTTACAATTCCTTATGGAATATGTTTGAATTTTACTTTCCTCATCTTCCTTTTTAAAAAAAAAATGTAACATCTCCATAGCACTTCGTTGTCTACAAAAAAATTTATATTTTGCATCTCATCTTAGCCTTACCAAAACTTTGTGAGCAAGGAAGGACATGTATAATTATTCCCATTCTACAGAGAAGAAAAGTGAGGTTCAGAATCTTATGGTCATGTGCCAAGTAAATATAAGAGTCAGGAAAAGAACTCAAGTCTTAAGACACGAGGAGTCTAGGACATCCGTGCTCTCTGTACTATGTCAGTCTGGCTCCCATAAATCTTCTTTCCTCAGTCTTTCAGTTTCCATTCTCCTTAGTCTCTAAATTCTAAATCTTGTTGTATTCTTTTCTCTTCTTCCTGACAAGACCTCTCCAAAGTCCAAAGTTGCCTACTCCCCTACCGGACAGTCTTTGAGTATGACTGAGTAAGGGCAGCATAAAGTTTATAGGGGAGAGAGTGGGCACACGGGGCTTGGTGGTCCAAGCCTGTAACAATATCAATATTTCAGCACAGAGTAGAGGTGGATGATGCAAACAATCACTGCAAAAGTCTGAAGCTTTGGGAAGACAGACTGAGTCAGATGGTCATTTTCCCAGCATGTCCATTAGCTTGCTTCCTGAACCAGGACTGGCCACCTAGCCTGAATCTTGGCTCTTGAGAGTGGTTTCTTGCTCTCATTTCACCGCATGAGATACAAAGACATATTCAAATATTCCAAAGAAACCTTGGTATTGAGTTATGCTCTCCTGGTACCCCACATCAGATCACAATCTTCTTCTCCAAGATAGGACCATTTCCCCTTCTCTGGTATTTGTCTTAATCACCAACACATGTCAGTTCCTCATGCAAGATTCCACACCAAGTACTCCCTTCATTGGGGGAAGATCAAACAAGATAATAAATGGGGAAGCATCTTAAACTAACTGTAAAGCACTACATAAATGTGAGCTGTACTTCATAGGAACATAGATATAAAGTTGAAAGGTACCTTAGAGATCTTTTAACCAAACCCCCTCATTTTACATGGGAGGAAACTGAGGCCCTGAGAAATTAATTGACTCACTTAAGGTCACATAGGAAGTAAATGTCAGAGGCAGGATTTGAACCTAGGCTTGTAATTATTGGGGCTATTTTAAATGGTTCTGAAGATACACTAATGTTTAATGGAGAGGCCCTCTGTCTAAGGTATGAACATTTGCAATTTTCTGGCCTCCAAAGAAATTAAGATTCATGGAGTGAGTGACCTGGAGAAATCTACTCTTCTGAATCCAGAGATCAGAGAACAATAAAATGTCAGAACTCAAAGGGACCTTAGAACATTAAACATCAAATATCAGAAAGCCCTGAGAGATGATCCTAGCCCATGTGTCATGGACCTCATTAGCAGTCTGTTGAAGATCATGGGCCCCTTCTCAGAATTAGGTTTCTTGCCCACATTCATCACTGAAGGAAATGCTAAATTTTGGTTAGAGGTCAGTAAAAACATGTAGATGTAATTCCCCCCCATCCAAGTTTATAGACCCCTTGACATCTACCAGGTTAAGAATTTCTGATCTAGTTTAACCCCCTCATTTTATAGAAGTGACAACTAAGATCCAAATGAATGAAGTGACTCATTTTTTTCAGCCGGTCAATGGAGTAAGCATTTATTAAGCATCTACTGTGTGAAATGTATACAAAATAACTATAAAGTAAATGGGTGAGGGACAGCACTAATAACTGAGCCAGGCAGTGATCTCGTGGTGGAACCAATGCTGGGGGCCAAGCCATCTGACTTCCAGTCTCTTTCCATCCTGTGGCCTCTAACCGAGCTGCAGGAGCTAAAATGTCCTCGGTCCTGCCTGCCTTGCTGTTGAGAGAGGCCTTTGCTGGTAGGAGAAATGTGCTGACTTGGCATTTTGTGCTGGTCCTCCATTCCAACCAGCTCCAGATTTATGACCAAAGCTGGGACTGAGGCAAGCCACCATTACTGCCAAATGAATTTAAAAAAAAAGTTGAACCCTTTGAGAGAAGTCAGATGCATAAGGTCTGTCATCATTAATGAGCTTTATTGGCTCTGGCTCTTGGAGCAGGGATGCTGTTCCTTTTGTTCAAGTTGTTGAATACAGAGTCCTGGGGTCACTTCCAAGAATTACCAGCAACGTACCTTTTTGTGTCCACTCCAAATGAAAGCCCCAAGATCCAAATAATGACAATGGTTTACACTGATGTAGCATTTATATAGCTCTTAAGCAAATTACCTCATTCAAATGTCACAACAGTCCTTGGAAGGAGGAAAAGCAAGGACTATTAAATCCCATTTAAAAAGGAGGAAACTGGAGTTCAGAGAAGAGGAGTAGGTCAGGATCACACAGATAGGAAGAGCAGAGCTATCATTGATGCCAGGTCTGCTGACTTTAAATCCAGGGCTCTCTTCTTGACACTCTCCCATTTCTGAGAGCCAAAAACCCGCCATGTGGTAAGGTCTAGAGAGCAAGGAGATATATCATAGTTTTTTTTTTAAATTTGCTCGTAGAGTCAGGCACAGAACTCATAATAGGCACTCGGTGAATGAGTGAATGAATGAATGTCAGCAGATCTGGTATCAGTGCACCCATTGGTAAGGTAGATAGGTAAGTCATCAGAAGGTCATGGATCTTGTCCACAGTCAAACAGACACAGTTCAGAAATGGGAGAAATCAGCATGGGCTAAAGTAGCTAGAGAAAGAGGTAACTCTGATAAAGTATTCTTTGTTTTTGTCTTTCCATGATATCGGTTTCTTTATAGACTACTGGCCTTCTTGTTGTTCCTCACACAAGACACTCCAGTTGCCGTCTCTGCGTACCATGTCTGTGCCTTTGCATAGGATGCCCTCCATGGACATCTGGAATCTACATCTTCTACATTTTCTACATCCTTGCTTCTCAGAATGCCTAGCTTCCTGCAAAGCTCAGATCAAATGCCCCCTGCTATCTGAGGCCTTTCTTGATCACTTTAACCTTCCTAAACCCCTCTTCATTCTAGTGTCTTCCGTCTGTTCATTATTTCCTGTTTGCCCTGTCTGTAGGTTGCTTTGTAAATATTTGTTTGCATATTGTCTCTTCCATTAGATTATAAGCTTCTTGCCTCTTTTTGTGTCCCCAGCACTTAGTACAATGTCTGGCATATAGTAAGCGCTTGATAAATGTTTCATTTATAATGACAGCTAGGTGGCACAGTGCACGGAGCTCTGGACCAGGGGTCAGGAAGACCTGTGTTCAAATTCTGCCTCAGACACTTTAGCTGTGTGTCACC
>NW_020950723.1:0-2237 GCF_900497805.2 Vombatus ursinus | reverse complement strand
AGGGGATAAGAGAAGAGGGGGAGAGATAGAAGGGAAGGCAGACTAGGGGAAGGGTATTTAGAATGCATGCCATCTTGGGGTGGGGGGGAGGGGCGAGACAGGGTGAAAATTTGGAACTCAAAATCTTGTAGAAGTAAATGTTGAAAATAAAAACATAAATAAAAATTACCCTCCCCCAAAAAAAGAAGAAGAAGAAACTGAAGCTAAGGGAGGTGGAGTGACTAGTCTGAGGTCACAGTAGTTTTAAGTGGCAGATCTTGGACTCCAAACCAGGGCCTTTGTTCTAGTTCCATGTTACCTGCCTTGGGATCTCAAGAGCTCCTACCTGCTCTAGTTTCATGTTCTGTGATCGAATAAGGGAAGCTTATCTGTCGTTACTCCAAATACTTTGTTTCTAGTACTCAAAGGTCAATAACCAGGATGGGTAGGAGACCGCAGCAGGGAAGCCAGAAATCAATAACCAATTATATGTGCCAGGGAGAATGACAGAAAGGGAACAAGCAATTCTCCAGACTGGAGATGGAAGAAGGAACAGGTAACATGAGGGACAAATGTTTTGCAGTAGAAGAGGGTAGAAGAAACACAGGGGAGAGACATAGACACCCTTTCTCTCAAATGTGGTTGATGATGGAATTGCCATTCCATTATCACTTTTGATTGATGTAAATTCTGAACATTTTTATTTTCATTATCAAATGAGACAATATGTGAAGTGCATTGCAAACCTTAAGAAGATAAATAAATGATTTTGCTGTTCAAAAAAAAAAAGAAAATGATTCCTTAAAAATTAGAATTGGGCAAGTAGAAACCAATGACTTAATGAGGCACCGAAAAACAATAACTCAGAAGAATGAAAAAATAGAAGATACTGTGAAATATCTCTTTGGAAAAGCAACTGACCTGGAAAATAGATCCAAAAGAGATCACTTAAGAATTATTGGACTACCATAAAGCTATGATAAAAAAGAGCCTAAATATCATCTTTCAAGAAATTATCCAGGAAAACTGCCTTGATATTCTATAACCAGAGGGTAAAAGTAAATTGAAAGAATCCACCAATCACCTCCTGAAAGAGATCCCCAAGTAAAAAATTCCCAGGAATATTATAGCCAAATCTCAGATCAAGGAGAAAATACTGCATGCAGTCAAAAAGAAACAATTTCTATCTCATGGAACCATAGTCAGGGAAATATATAGTAATCATAATTGTGAAAAAATTTTACAGCAAGTTTCTCTGATAAAGACCTCATTTCTCAAAGATATAGAGAACTGAGACAAATTTATAAAAATAAGATCCATTTGTCAATTGATAAATGGTCAAAGCCTATGAATAGACAGTTTTCAGATGAACAAATCAAAGGTATCTATAATCGTATGAAAGCATGCTCTAAATCACTATTGATTAGAGAAATACAAACTAAAGCAATTCTGAGCTGCCACCTCACACTTATTAAATTGACTAATGTGACATAAAAGGAAAATGACAAATGTTGGAGGGAATGTGGAAAAATTGAGACACTAATACTATGTTGGTGAAATGGTATACTAATTTAACCATTATGCAGAGCAATTTGAAACTATGCCCAAAGACCTACAAAACCCTTTCATCAAGCAATACCACTACTAGGTCTGTATCCCAAACTGTTAAAAAAAGGAAAAGAACATATTTGTGTAATAATATGTATAGCAGCAATTTTAGTAGTGTCATAGAATTGGAAACTGGGGCAATATCCATCAATTAGGGAATGACTGAATAAGTTTTTTAACATGATTATGATGAAGTACTATTGTTCTATAAGAAATTATTGGCAGAATGCTGTCAGAGAAACCTGGAGCAATATACATGAATTGATGCAAAGTAAAATGAACAGAACCAGGAAATGGTATATATAGTAACAATGATACTGTACAATGATCAACTGTGAATGACTTAGCTTTTCCCAGGAATATAATGATTTGAGAAAATTCTGAAGGACTTATGATGAAGAAGAGAAAGAACTCCAGAGAAAGAACTGATGGAGACTGAATGCAGATTGAAACATATTTTTTCAGTTTTTTTAATTAATTTCTTTTTAGTTTTCAATGATCACTTCCATAAACTTTTGAGTTTTAAATTCCACCCCCCACCTCCCACCTCAAGATGGTGTACAATCTGATATAGGCTCTACATACACATTCCTATTAAACTGTTTCAGCAAAACCTGGAAAGACTTGTATGGATTGTACTGAGTGAAGTG
>NW_020950722.1:0-2414 GCF_900497805.2 Vombatus ursinus | reverse complement strand
ATGTTTTGATCTGCATTCAAACTCCATAGTTCTTTCTCTGGATGTGGATAGCATTTTCCAGCATGAGACTTTTAGAGATGTCTTAGATCCTTGCATTTCTGAGAAGAGCTAAGTCTATCAGAGTTAGTTATCACACAATGTGGCTGTTACTGTGTACAACCTTCTCCTGGTTCTGCTCACTTCACTCAGTACAATCCATACAAGTCTTTCCAGGTTTTGCTGAAACAGTTTAATAGGAATGTGTATGTAGAGCCTATATCAGATTGTACACCATCTTGAGGTGGGAGGTGGGGGGTGGAATTTAAAACTCAAAAGTTTATGGAAGTGATCATTGAAAACTAAAAAGAAATTAATTAAAAAAACTGAAAAAATATGTTTCAATCTGCATTCAGTCTCCATCAGTTCTTTCTCTGGAGTTCTTTCTCTTCTTCATCATAAGTCCTTCAGAATTTTCTCAAATCATTATATTCCTGGGAAAAGCTAAGTCATTCACAGTTGATCATTGTACAGTATCATTGTTACTATATATACCATTTCCTGGTTCTGTTCATTTTACTTTGCATCAATTCATGTATATTGCTCCAGGTTTCTCTGACAGCATTCTGCCAATAATTTCTTATAGAACAATAGTACTTCATCATAATCATGTTAAAAAACTTATTCAGTCATTCCCTAATTGATGGATATTGCCCCAGTTTCCAATTCTATGACACTACTAAAATTGCTGCTATACATATTATTACACAAATATGTTCTTTTCCTTTTTTTAACAGTTTGGGATACAGACCTAGTAGTGGTATTGCTTGATGAAAGGGTTTTGTAGGTCTTTGGGCATAGTTTCAAATTGCTCTGCATAATGGTTAAATTAGTATACCATTTCACCAACATAGTATTAGTGTCTCAATTTTTCCACATTCCCTCCAACATTTGTCATTTTCCTTTTATGTCACATTAGTCAATTTAATAAGTGTGAGGTGGCAGCTCAGAATTGCTTTAGTTTGTATTTCTCTAATCAATAGTGATTTAGAGCATGCTTTCATACGATTATAGATACCTTTGATTTGTTCATCTGAAAACTGTCTATTCATAGGCTTTGACCATTTATCAATTGACAAATGGATCTTATTTTTATAAATTTGTCTCAGTTCTCTATATCTTTGAGAAATGAGGTCTTTATCAGAGAAACTTGCTGTAAAATTTTTTCACAATTATGATTACTATATATTTCCCTGACTATGGTTCCATGAGATAGAAATTGTTTCTTTTTGACTGCATGCAGTATTTTCTCCTTGATCTGAGATTTGGCTATAATATTCCTGGGAATTTTTTACTTGGGGATCTCTTTCAGGAGGTGATTGGTGGATTCTTTCAATTTACTTTTACCCTCTGGTTATAGAATATCAAGGCAGTTTTCCTGGATAATTTCTTGAAAGATGATATTTAGGCTCTTTTTTATCATAGCTTTATGGTAGTCCAATAATTCTTAAGTGATCTCTTTTGGATCTATTTTCCAGGTCAGTTGCTTTTCCAAAGAGATATTTCACAGTATCTTCTATTTTTTCATTCTTCTGAGTTATTGTTTTTCGGTGCCTCATTAAGTCATTGGTTTCTACTTGCCCAATTCTAATTTTTAAGGAATCATTTTCTTTTTTTTTTTGAACAGCAAAATCATTTATTTATCTTCTTAAGGTTTGCAATGCACTTCACATATTGTCTCATTTGATAATGAAAATAAAAATGTTCAGAATTTACATCAATCAAAAGTGATAATGGAATGGCAATTCCATCATCAACCACATTTGAGAGAAAGGGTGTCTATGTCTCTCCCCTGTGTTTCTTCTACCCTCTTCTACTGCAAAACATTTGTCCCTCATGTTACCTGTTCCTTCTTCCATCTCCAGTCTGGAGAATTGCTTGTTCCCTTTCTGTCATTCTCCCTGGCACATATAATTGGTTATTGATTTCTGGCTTCCCTGCTGCGGTCTCCTACCCATCCTGGTTATTGACCTTTGAGTACTAGAAACAAAGTATTTGGAGTAACGACAGATAAGCTTCCCTTATTCGATCACAGAACATGAAACTAGAGCAGGTAGGAGCTCTTGAGATCCCAAGGCAGGTAACATGGAACTAGAACAAAGGCCCTGGTTTGGAGTCCAAGATCTGCCACTTAAAACTACTGTGACCTCAGACTAGTCACTCCACCTCCCTTAGCTTCAGTTTCTTCTTCTTCTTTTTTTGGGGGAGGGTAATTTTTATTTATGTTTTTATTTTCAACATTTACTTCTACAAGATTTTGAGTTCCAAATTTTCACCCTGTCTCGCCCCTCCCCCCCACCCCAAGATGGCATGCATTCTAAATACCCTTCCCCTAGTCTGCCTTCCCTTCTATCTCTCCCCCTCTTCTCTTATCCCCT
>NW_020950721.1:0-1299 GCF_900497805.2 Vombatus ursinus | reverse complement strand
ATCTTGTGCAGCTTACAACAGGACCATATGTAGGCACAAGATTGCATCTCTATGAGTAAAATTGCAGAACCTTTGATTTGTGCTTAAGGCAGTTATGTGTGTGTGTGTATGTATGTGAATGTATACACACATTTACATATATGCATATATACATATACTATATATACACACATATATACGTACATACACACATATATGATGGCCACCTGAAAAGCACTCCCAAAGAAAATCAAGGATCCAATGGGCCATCAAGGTTCCCTTTAATCTTATTTATAAAAGCTGCAATTACAGATTGCAGGAAAACTAGCTTACCATGGGTCTTTTGGCAGTTTTCCAGATATAGAGACAGCTATCCCCTCCCCACCTATATTTAACCTTGAAAGGTACTTTCCCACAATCACACCATGATTGATAATAGCCAAAGACAAGTAAACAGACTCAACTCAAAGAGTAAAATAATTACCTTTAAAAAATAGAACAGGGAGAGGAGAAATCTTCTTTCCCTCTACTGAGCTGTTATGGCAGCCAGTACTGACAATGATTGCTGAGAGAGAAGCCTGTCTGCGTCTTCATTTTGTCCCTGCCATTCTGGGACGTGCACCTCCTCTGTAATATGACAATCTGTAACTGGCTAGAAAGTTGGTACAGAAGGTCTCCTCCTCAGGGAGGGGGGGATTGTGAAACTGGTTTGGAAAAGGATGCTGTGGAATGTTAAAAGACAAGCGTTACGCTTGGCTGTAGCAAACACAGTATACTCCTGCTAGGTAAAGCCAGCCAAGGGGTTTTCAACCTCTCTTTTCTTTAAGGAATTACTATCAAAGTAAAGACAAGATTAGGCGCAGTTCAAGGTTATTTATTGGCATAGCAGGGAAAGCAACCAGAGAGGAACTCAGACTGTTACTGACTGAAACTATCAAAAAAAAAGCTTTACATCACTCAGAAAGGTCCAAGATTCTCTCTCTTGCCTATTGTCCCTGCCCAATTTTGACAAATTTCATGACCTGACTAAATTTAATTTCCCCCAAACTAATGTGTGTGTATCCTTTTAAAGGGTAATGCTAAAATACTGTAAGTTAAATTCATCCTATAATGTAAATGACTGATGTGAATATATATGTGTGTATATACATATTTAAGCATATATGTATATGCATATACATATGTATGTCTCTCTATATATTTATTTGTGTACTCTAATGAATAAATGAACACATGTACTAAGGATTTATAGTGTACAAAGCACTGTACTAAGCCCTAGGGATTAAAAACAGAAAAATGTAAAATGTTCTTGCTCTCAAG
>NW_020950720.1:0-1133 GCF_900497805.2 Vombatus ursinus | reverse complement strand
GACAGATGAGCAGAAGGAGCAGGCAGTAGGGGACCAGGGCTGCCAGGGAAGAAGGAGGAAGAGCCCTACAGGTGTGGAGTTTGCTGGAGCCTGGAGATGAGACACAGAGGTCTGTGTTTGCTTCCTCTGTTTGGTGCCACAGAGGCGAAGTTTCAGGTAGAGGCTCAGGGAGTAAGGGGTAGGGAGAGTGGAAAGACCTTCAGTCTGGGAGCCAGTCTTCAGTTAGGGCAGCCAGGTGGTGCAGTGGATAGAGCACTGGGCCTGGAGTCAGGAAAACCTGAGTTCAAATCCAGCCTCAGACACTTACTAGCTGTGTGACCCTGTGCAAGTCACTTAACCCTGTTAGCCTCAGTTTCCTCATCTGTAAAATGATCAGGAGAAGGAAATGGCAAACCACTCTAGTATCATCGCCAAAAAAAATCCCTAAGCAGGGATACTAAGAGTCAGACACAACTGAACAATAGCAACTGGGGAGCTGAGGGCAACACGCCAGTTACTAGCCCCTGACTCTCTGAGAGAGCCAGCAGGAAGGCACATGCCCTCCCTAGTCCTAGGTTTCCTTCTCCATCAGATGGAAAGAGGCAGCTAATTAGCATAGTGAATAGGAAGTTAGACTTGAAATTAGGAAAAACTAATTTGGTGTCAGATACTTAGTAGCTATATGTCCCTGAACAAGTCATATCGCCTCTCTCTGCCTCA
Source organism: Vombatus ursinus (assembly GCF_900497805.2). Lineage (NCBI taxonomy): Eukaryota > Metazoa > Chordata > Mammalia > Diprotodontia > Vombatidae > Vombatus > Vombatus ursinus. The sequence goes on along the minus strand of NW_020950720.1, from coordinate 434 downwards.
GTTTCCCCAGCTGTTAAATGGGTATAATTATAGCACCTGCCTCACGGATGTTGTGAGGATATGGTGAGATAACACACAGAAAGAGCTTTGCAAACCTTAAAGTTTGCTAGAAATGTTAGTTCTTACTATGGAGAAGGAGACATAGGAGTATAGGTGCATAGCTGAGAACTGGAAGGCACCTTAGAAGACATCTAGTCATTTTTCAGGTAAGTGGCAGAACCAGAATTCGCACCCAGGTCCTCCGACTCCAAATCCAGCTGTTTGCACCTTGCCAAGCTGTGCCCTCAGCATCAGGGCTGGACACCTGACTTCACGTAGAAAGCAATGGTGGGGGCTCTATAAGCCTGCCCCAGGACCTTTGTCTCCTAAGGGAATCGTGGAAGCCCTGGCACCAAGGCTGGCAGCCCTGGTCCCCTACTGCCTGCTCCTTCTGC
>NW_020950719.1:0-1133 GCF_900497805.2 Vombatus ursinus | reverse complement strand
GCAGAAGGAGCAGGCAGTAGGGGACCAGGGCTGCCAGCCTTGGTGCCAGGGCTTCCACGATTCCCTTAGGAGACAAAGGTCCTGGGGCAGGCTTATAGAGCCCCCACCATTGCTTTCTACGTGAAGTCAGGTGTCCAGCCCTGATGCTGAGGGCACAGCTTGGCAAGGTGCAAACAGCTGGATTTGGAGTCGGAGGACCTGGGTGCGAATTCTGGTTCTGCCACTTACCTGAAAAATGACTAGATGTCTTCTAAGGTGCCTTCCAGTTCTCAGCTATGCACCTATACTCCTATGTCTCCTTCTCCATAGTAAGAACTAACATTTCTAGCAAACTTTAAGGTTTGCAAAGCTCTTTCTGTGTGTTATCTCACCATATCCTCACAACATCCGTGAGGCAGGTGCTATAATTATACCCATTTAACAGCTGGGGAAACTGAGGCAGAGAGAGGCGATATGACTTGTTCAGGGACATATAGCTACTAAGTATCTGACACCAAATTAGTTTTTCCTAATTTCAAGTCTAACTTCCTATTCACTATGCTAATTAGCTGCCTCTTTCCATCTGATGGAGAAGGAAACCTAGGACTAGGGAGGGCATGTGCCTTCCTGCTGGCTCTCTCAGAGAGTCAGGGGCTAGTAACTGGCGTGTTGCCCTCAGCTCCCCAGTTGCTATTGTTCAGTTGTGTCTGACTCTTAGTATCCCTGCTTAGGGATTTTTTTTGGCGATGATACTAGAGTGGTTTGCCATTTCCTTCTCCTGATCATTTTACAGATGAGGAAACTGAGGCTAACAGGGTTAAGTGACTTGCACAGGGTCACACAGCTAGTAAGTGTCTGAGGCTGGATTTGAACTCAGGTTTTCCTGACTCCAGGCCCAGTGCTCTATCCACTGCACCACCTGGCTGCCCTAACTGAAGACTGGCTCCCAGACTGAAGGTCTTTCCACTCTCCCTACCCCTTACTCCCTGAGCCTCTACCTGAAACTTCGCCTCTGTGGCACCAAACAGAGGAAGCAAACACAGACCTCTGTGTCTCATCTCCAGGCTCCAGCAAACTCCACACCTGTAGGGCTCTTCCTCCTTCTTCCCTGGCAGCCCTGGTCCCCTACTGCCTGCTCCTTCTGCTCATCTGTC
>NW_020950718.1:0-1492 GCF_900497805.2 Vombatus ursinus | reverse complement strand
AATGAAATGGTCCTTGCTTCAAAGGAGTTTGCATTTTGTTGGAGGAAACAATATATATAGATCTATACAAAAAATATTGGTGGGGAAAGCACTAGCACCTGGGGTAATTGGGAAAGGCTTTTTGGAAACAGGAGTTCTTAACTCGCAGTCAATTAACTTGTTTTTAAAGATTATATTAGTAACTATGTTCCAATATAATTGGTTTCTTCTATAATCATATGCATTTAAAAATATTATTCTAAGAAGGGTTCCAAAGGCTTTACCAGACTGTTACAGGGTACATAACACACAAAAGGTTAGAGGAGGCACTTGAGCTGAACTTTGAAGGAAGCTGGGATTCTAAGAGGTGGAGGTGAGAAGATCGCCTACACAAAGGCATAGACATTGGAGATGGAATGTCATGTGTGAGGGATGGTAAGTGGGCCAAGATGGCATCCCCGCTTTCCTTTTTTGTAAAGGAAAATTCTGGTCTCTGAGGGGTATTAGAGATGGTTCCTTTTTGGGGAAGGGGAGGGTCATAGGGGTTTCCAGGATGGTGCTTGATAGGGAGCAAGTTGTTTTCTATTACCTTCACTTCCTCTACTTGAGGATCTTTGGGCATTGGGTAGAGCCCTGTGACACTATTGAGAATGTAAAGGCCAAAATCCAAGACAAAGAGAGCATCCCTCCTGACCAGCAGAGGTTTATCTTTGTAGGCAAGCAGCTGATAGATGGCCATACCCTGTCTGACTACAACACCCAGAATGAATCCACTCTCCATCTGGTCCTGCATCTTAGGGGTGGCTGTTAATTGTTGACTTTATTATAAGAGCATAAATTGCCAATGATAGAGTCATTTTATACTTATTAGCCCTTTAAAGTCTTAATTTTAAGTTTTGAGATTACTAGGTTCAGTAATAACTGAGCCAAGTGCTAATAAAGCACTTTTTGTTGCACATTGAAAAAAATTGGCTGAAGGAAATGAGAAGATAGGACTGGAAAGTTTCCCGTTCTCCTTGAGGTTGGCTGAAAATGGAGATACGGGGATCTATCTATGATTCCAGAAGCTATTGAACCATTTGGACTCAAGTAGACTTATCTCTAGAGTTATAATACAGGAAACAAAATGGCTTTCTGAATTGGTTTTTAGAGATGAAAGCAAAAGAAAGTGAAAGGAAGTTAAAAAGATAGTAGGATAGTAGCCACTTAATATTTGGCATGAACATCCCCAGGAAATTCTGCCTCTAAACTGGGAGGGTGGTGTTGGGCTGTTTCTTAAGAGAGTCAAAGGTAATCTAGTGACAGTGCTTATTATTACACCTTTTTCCCTTGGAATTCTACATATTAATGCTTCACATTCCATGAAGGAGGGAGAATAAACTTTCAAAACACCAACAAAGGAGGAATGGCCTCATTTATTACTGTAGCTATGTATAAGCATGTGTATGCATATATTTCTCTGTAGTAAGTAATATAAATTCATGTACATTTTTGAGAGAAAGGTCAATACTGA
>NW_020950717.1:0-1603 GCF_900497805.2 Vombatus ursinus | reverse complement strand
GCTGGAGGCCATATTATTCCAAAGAATTTCCCAATAGCTATATTTAAAAATGCCCCTGAGAGTGAGGGAGGGAAAGGTGTGTGCATCACCTCACTAGCACCACCAAGAGCCCAGAATGGCAGTTGATGAGGATAAGGAGATAGAGGATTTATTTGCTAGTTAATTTCAGGGGTTTCAGCATTTGGAAAAGACCCTGGCTAGAAGCTTGAAGAATACCTAGCTGGGATCCTATTCTTTATCCATGTATTTTTTTTTCTCTCTCTCTCTTTCCCCCACACACCCACACAAGCTAAGTCACACTCACCTTCCTCCTACCTCCTACTCACAAATAATGAAATTTAATGAAGCCCCTTCTGCCAAAACTCCTGTCAACTTGAGCTGTCTTGAATTGGTGGGGATGGTGTGTCAGGACCCTGCTGGGGAAAGAGGTAGGCTGGTCGTGTTGGAGTTAATCTATTAGACAGATTCAGAGGAGGACACAGAGGTGAAAGAAGAGACAAGAGTAAAGACAGCAGATATTTAAGGAACCAGACATTCAGGTGATCCGCCATGCTTTGTGGCTAGCCCAGGCTCTAAGCTTGACCAGAGTGGATCCCTGACAAAATCCTGAAGTGGATGAAGTTTGGCATTTGATGACCTCTCTCTCTCCTTCTGCATCTTCTTCCCCATCTCAGTCATGCCCCTTTCCCAGCCTTCCTCTGTCTTCTCCCCCATCTCCTATCAAGCTTGCTCTCAGATCCTTCATTTATTCTGTTAGATGCCTGCATACTTATCCATTTCAATGCCAGCAATATGGTAATGTGCCACACCTCCTCACAGCCCCGATGATTATTAAGATGTCTGGAAATGTCAGCTCTGGCCAGAACAATAGACCTGAGAAAAGGTGGGGGTGGGGGAGAAGACAGAGGAAGGCTGGGAAAGGGGCATGACTGAGATGGGGAAGAAGATGCAGAAGGAGAGAGAGAGGTCATCAAATGCCAAACTTCATCCACTTCAGGATTTTGTCAGGGATCCACTCTGGTCAAGCTTAGAGCCTGGGCTAGCCACAAAGCATGGCGGATCACCTGAATGTCTGGTTCCTTAAATATCTGCTGTCTTTACTCTTGTCTCTTCTTTCACCTCTGTGTCCTCCTCTGAATCTGTCTAATAGATTAACTCCAACACGACCAGCCTACCTCTTTCCCCAGCAGGGTCCTGACACACCATCCCCACCAATTCAAGACAGCTCAAGTTGACAGGAGTTTTGGCAGAAGGGGCTTCATTAAATTTCATTATTTGTGAGTAGGAGGTAGGAGGAAGGTGAGTGTGACTTAGCTTGTGTGGGTGTGTGGGGGAAAGAGAGAGAGAGAAAAAAAAATACATGGATAAAGAATAGGATCCCAGCTAGGTATTCTTCAAGCTTCTAGCCAGGGTCTTTTCCAAATGCTGAAACCCCTGAAATTAACTAGCAAATAAATCCTCTATCTCCTTATCCTCATCAACTGCCATTCTGGGCTCTTGGTGGTGCTAGTGAGGTGATGCACACACCTTTCCCTCCCTCACTCTCAGGGGCATTTTTAAATATAGCTATTGGGAAATTCTTTGGAATAATATGGCCTCCAGC
>NW_020950716.1:0-1741 GCF_900497805.2 Vombatus ursinus | reverse complement strand
ACCTGTTGGATATTTCAAATGCGATGCCCCATAGGCATCTCACAATTGGTATTGGTATTGGTATTGGTAGCAAAAAGTATTTGCTTATTTTGGAATGCTTGTAGAGAGAAATCTTTTCACTCTAGTAGAACATGTACATTCTTTTCTCTTCCCCCCCCCCCCTTTTTTCCTAATAGTCGACAGGGATGAAGAAGATTGATTTTGATTTAAAATAAAAATAAGTGAAGATGGAATTGTAGGAAGAATAATGTGTCTTAAAATTTGGAATAGAAGGCTTAATTAATCCAAGCTCCTTTCTAAGTAAATCAAATAACTTATTCTATGTAAAAGTGTCTCTATAGTGAAACATCTTCATTCTTTGTACTTTACATCGGCATCTATGACTTTTCTTATTTTAAAAGACTTTAAAATAAGGGATGAAAGTGTACCATGTAAAAATAGTCTCAGATAGTTAACTATAGTAGTGACTCATGAGTAAGTACTATAAGAACTTTACTTACATTAAGATAACAGCACATTAAACTTTGCATCTCATTTGAAAGATGGATTTCCCCTTAATCCCTATAATAAAAGCATTTGATGTAGAAGGGAAGTGATATATTTTGGAGTAGAAAGAGCACTGGACTATGACTCAGCAAACATGGGTTATAGTCCCAGATCTAACTAAATATATATAGTCAAAAGGCTTGGTGAAGGAAAAATATTAATATTCTACTTTGCATTTTAGGCACAAGTCTGACAGAACCTTTTTTTTTTTTATTGATTTAACATCAAATCCAAGCATTTATAGTTTAGAGAATAATGTCCAAGTTGACATAGTCCCACATTCAGACGTCTTTACCCCAATAAAATTTGAGGTAACCTTTTAGGAATCTCCAAAGAAAGAGTCACATTATATTAAAATATGGGTTTGGAGTCAACATTCCAGAACAAGTTACTTAATCTTCAGTTACAACTACCCCTTTCCTTCCTTTTACCCATTCTCCTCAAGGATTGAAAGGACTTTTTTGTCTTGGGATCAATCTCTTAATTCTTGTTGAATTGAGAAGAAGGTACTTCCCCTAAGTGGACCATCATACATACCCTCTTGGAGACAGAGAACGTCTTGATCTTAATTAGATTAGAGCTATTTTTTGTCCTAAGTTTGTTTTCCTCCCACAATCCATTTCCTGGAACCTTATTGTTCTTGAGCCTCTACCCACTTTCCTGAAGGAAAAAGTCTAGAAAGGGTTTTAGATTGAAGGAAATAATCTTTCTTAGTATTTTCAGTTGAACTAAAGAAGGGGGTTTTTTATTTATTTTCACTATGCCAGGCTACTAATGCCCCAACCTACGCAGGTAAGAGAGGCCCTTCTCTGCCTCACTTCTTACTTAGCCTTAATCACTGAATGGGTGTTGCCTCAGTCAAACTGAGAACTGTTATTAAAGACTAGCTTAAAAAGGCTTAGGTATGAAGCAAAGAACTCTCTGGGTTTTCATAATACTGTTCTTTCTTGGTTTTCCTTTAATAGATCCTCATTCATTATACCCCCTAACTGTAGGTATATCCCAAGACGATGTCCTGAATTTTCTTTCTCTGGACTGTCTTACTTGGTGACCTCATTAGCTCCCATGGATTTAATTATTATCTCTATGCAAATGATTCCTAGATTTGTATATTAAATTATAGTCTCCTAAGTTCCAGTCACAAATGAACCTGTTGGATATTTCAAATGCGATGCCCCATAGGCATCTCACAATT
>NW_020950715.1:0-1853 GCF_900497805.2 Vombatus ursinus | reverse complement strand
CAACCACATTGTGCGATGACTAACATTAATAGACTTAGCCCTTCTCAGCAATGCAAGGATCTAAGACATCTCCAAAAGTCTCATGATGGAAAATGCTATCCAAATCCAAAGAAAGAACTATAGAGTTTGAATGCAGATCAAAGCATACTATTTTTTTTATTTTTTTCTTCTGTTTTGTTTTGTTTCCTCTTTCTGATGGTTCCTCCTATTGGTTCCTTTTTTTCCTTACAACATCATTAATGTGAAAATATGTTTAATTGGAATGTACATGTATAGCCTATATCAGATTGTTCATTGTCTTGGGGAGGGAGAGGGAAAGGGAGCGGGAGAAAAATTTAAAACTCAAAAGCTTATGGAAGTGATTGTTGATAAATCAAAATAAATTAATAAAAAATTTTATAGCTAAAAGTAGAAAGGCAGACATATTAAAAGAATCCTTTTCAATCATAATGCAATAAAAATTACATTTAATAAGGGACCTAGGAAACATAAATTAAAAAGTAATTGGAGATTAAACAACCTAATCCTAAAGAATGAAAGGTTAAAGAACAAATCAAAGAAACAATAATTTCATTAAAGAGATTGACAATATTGATACAATATATCAAAACCTATGGGACATAGCAAAAGCAGTGATTAGAGAAAAATTTCTACCTCTAAATGCTCACATCAATAAAATAGAAAAAGAACAGACACATGAATTGGGTATACAATTAAAAAAAAACAAGAAAAAGAACAAATAAATCTCCAACTAAACACTAAATTGGAAATCCTAAAAATCAAAGATGAGATTAATAAAATTGAGAGTTAAAAAACCATTGAATTAATAAATAAAACTAGAAGTTGCTTTTTAAAAAATAAATAAAATAAATACTTGGTTAATTTAATTTTAAAGCAGAGAGAAGAAAACCAAATCACTAGTATTAAAAATGAAAAGGGTGAATATATCATCAATGAAGATGAAATTAAAGCAATTATAAATAGTTATTTTCCCAATTACATGCCAATAAATTTAACAATTTAAGTGAAATGGAAGAATATTTACAAAAATATGAATTGCCTAGATTAGAAGAAGAGGAAATAAATATCTAAATAAACCTATTTTAGAAAAATAAATTGAACAGGCCACAAATGATCTTCCTAAGAAAAAAGCACAAGGACCAGATGGATTTACAAGTGAATTCTATCAAACATTTAAAGATCAACTAATTCCAAAATTAAATAAATTATTTGGAATAATAAGTAAACAAGGGATTCTACCAAACTCCTTTTATGAAACACATATGATACTCATACCTGTAAAACAGAAAAAGAAAATTGCAGAACAATTTAATCAATGAATATTAGGATGCAAAAATCCTAAATAAAATGTTAGTTAAAAGATTACAACAATACATTACAAAAATTATACATTATGATCAAGTGGGATTTATATCAGGAATGCAGAGATGATTTAACATAAGGAAAACTATTAACATCATTGATAATATTAATAATGAAAGTTTTTAAAAATCACATAAGTGTATCAATAGATGCAGAAAAAGCTTTTGATAAAGTTCAATGCTCATTTCTATTAAAACACTTGAAAGAAATAGATTTTTTTATTTTAAATTAATTGACTTTTATTCTTTTTAAAAATTTTTCTATTTTTTAATATTTTTATTAATTTATTTATGTTTAGTTTTCAACATTCACTTCCTCAAGATTTTGAGTTCCAAATTTTCTCCCCATTTCATCCCTCACCCACCCCAAGACAGCAGGCATTCTGAATACCCCTTCCCCTAATCTTCCCTCCCTTTCTCTTATCCCATTCCCCTTCTATTTTCCTGTAGGTCAGGATAGATAAGAAATAG
>NW_020950714.1:0-1289 GCF_900497805.2 Vombatus ursinus | reverse complement strand
AATTCAAATATATACATAGACATCTGAGGCCATGACACCTTTTTTGGATTTTTGTGAATCCAAGTTTTCTGAATTACTGAGAGTCTTTTATTTTTTCTTTGTTAACTACTTTTGATGTCAGAGTTTTCCAAAATGTGGGGAACACTCCTCTGAGTGTGTTCAGAAAACCTTGAAGGGGGGGGTTGGGAAAAGGAAGGTAATATCCAAAATTTTTCAAATATAATACTCACACAAATCCCCCCTTTTTTGCAAGGAAAACAAAGTTTAAATCAAAGTCAACAAAAGCAAGATGAACTTTGCAAATCTGCCCGGGACAGCAAGTGAATGTAGCACAGTGATTATTTAATACAGTACGTGCTGTGTGGCTACATTTGAGTTGGAGTGTGTCAGCTCTCAAAAAGGACCAGATCTGCCGTGACCAAAGTCATTAGATGTGGATAGGCTTATGACACTGATGAATGGTATTATTGTGCTGCTGCCTCTGTTTTAACTTGAAGAGTGTAAACTTGAAGTTAAGCAATCTTTGTTTGGAAGTTAAAAGTACCATAATATCTGTAATATTTCTCAATACCATTCATTAGTGTCATAAGCCTATCCACATCTAATGACTTTGGTCACGGCAGATCTGGTCCTTTTTGAGAGCTGACACACTCCAACTCAAATGTAGCCACACAGCACGTACTGTATTAAATAATCACTGTGCTACATTCACTTGCTGTCCCGGGCAGATTTGCAAAGTTCATCTTGCTTTTGTTGACTTTGATTTAAACTTTGTTTTCCTTGCAAAAAAGGGGGGATTTGTGTGAGTATTATATTTGAAAAATTTTGGATATTACCTTCCTTTTCCCAACCCCCCCTTCAAGGTTTTCTGAACACACTCAGAGGAGTGTTCCCCACATTTTGGAAAACTCTGACATCAAAAGTAGTTAACAAAGAAAAAATAAAAGACTCTCAGTAATTCAGAAAACTTGGATTCACAAAAATCCAAAAAAGGTGTCATGGCCTCAGATGTCTATGTATATATTTGAATTATTTGACTTCACCTTCATATTTCCATTGGGCTGGAACCAATGACCATATTTTACATAATTATACCTTAGAATAGTCAGAATTCAAATATATACATAGACATCTGAGGCCATGACACCTTTTTTGGATTTTTGTGAATCCAAGTTTTCTGAATTACTGAGAGTCTTTTATTTTTTCTTTGTTAACTACTTTTGATGTCAGAGTTTTCCAAAATGTGGGGAACACTCCTCTGAGTGTGTTCAGAAAACCTTGAAGGGGGG
>NW_020950713.1:0-4126 GCF_900497805.2 Vombatus ursinus | reverse complement strand
TGGCAATTGGGGTTAAGTGACTTGCTCAGGGTCACACAGCTAGTAGCTAGTAAGTGTCAAGTGTTTGGTCTGAGGCCAGATTTGAACTCAGGTCCTCTTGACTTCAGGGCCAGTGCACTATGCACTGCGCCACCTAGCTGCCCCTTAGGCTTTCTCTTTCACACTGTCTGCACCCTAGGAATCGCTGATTTGGGAGAAATGTCTGTGTGGAGCTCCTCTTTGGAATGAACTCTGAGCCCACTTTTATCCACTCTTGGTTGGCATGGTCTTTGGTTATTTGGTTTTCTATATCTCCTTTCAGTATTGTGCCAACAATAAATTGAGACGAGATGACTTTGAAGGTCTTATTTGAGCTAAATCTAGGCTCTTTCAACTAGGTTGCTAATGTCAGACGGAGATAGAATTTGTCTTCTCAGGGAATTAGATTTCCAAGAAGCTGGATGATGGGAGCCCATGGGCATTCCAGCCCTGCTGAGCAGGGATGGCCATGAGCATAACTGTCAAGTAGAAAATATCTGTCCTTCTTCTCCCTCGGTATTCAGTCCCCTCCTTCTCATTCTGGGTGTCTTGGAGGGACACAGTTGCCTGGATGTCTATGACCTCTAGCCATTAGTTCTTGGGCACTGACCTGTTCCACTAACTGATGGAGTTAAGAGCAGTCAAGAAAACTCCATGCAAATAGGACTCTATGCCATCCTGGAGAAGGGAAGAATCTTGGCATACATAATGTCCTGAAGAGCTCTCACATGGAGGACGGAGTAGGCTTGATCCACTCAGCCTCAGAAGGTAGAATGAGGAACGCCAGGTAGGAACTGCAGTGGGCTATATTTCAGCCCATTATAAAGATCTAACAATTCGAGCTGTCCAAAAATGGAATGGGCAGCATTGGGAAGTGATGAGTTTCATCTCACTTGATGTTTTCATGTAGAATTTTAATGACTTTTGTCATTAGTTTTGTAGAAGAGATTCCAGTTCAGGAACAGATTAACTCAATGCACTCCACAGCACCAAGGTGGATAGAGCTTTGGATCCAGAGTCTGGAATACCTAAATTGAAATCCAATCTGAAACATTAGTTGTATGACACGGCAAATCAGGTAACATCTGCTTGCCTCAGTTTCCTCAACTGTGACAGGGGGAAAATAACCACACCTGCTTCACAGGGTTTTTGTGCCTCAGCACTGGGCCTGGCACGTAATAGGTGCTATCTAAATACTTTTCTCTTCCCTTTCTCTTCCCTTCCTAATTTCCCTTCCCTTCCCTCTAAGATTCTGTGATACTCTTAAAAACTCTTAAAAAAATGATCACGAGGGAATGGCTTTCAGCATCTTCCCAAGCACACCATGTGGTTGTCTATTTTAGCAGTGCCCTGATGCTGACATTAAATCTAGATGGCTCAGAATTCCTGTTTTGAAAGACTGTGCTGGCAGTTTTATGTGCCAATACATTAACCCAATCCAATAAGCATGTATTAGGTACCTACTATGTGCAATGGAATGTATTAGGAGCTGAAGACATAAAGACAAAATGAAAAGCAGGTCTTCAAAGAGCTTACATGCTACTTGTGGAAACAACATACAGACAAATGAGTGTGTGTTGTATATCTGCACGCGCATGTGTTGTAGCCTTTCCCACAGAGATTTCAGATGTTGATACTGCACCCTTAAGGCAATGGAATCTTGCAAATGACATTTTAACCTTGTAGAGGAGTTAACTATCTTCAAGGAAATTGATTTTGAAAAAGTCGTGAGAGAATCAAGTTTAAACCCCCTCTCAGTCAGTTGATAAACATTTATTAAACACCTAGTATGTGCCTAGCATTATGCTAAGCACTGGGGCTACAAAATCGGCAAAGGGCAATCTCTGCCCACAAGGAGCTCACAGTCTAATGGGGCGACAACAAGCAAACACACATGTATAAACAAGCTACATATCGATTTAAAATGAAATCATTCAAGAAGGCACCAGAATGAAGAAGGGTTGGGAAAGGCTTCCTGTAGAGCCTGGGATTTCAGTTAGGACTTAAAGGAAGCCAGGGAAGCCAGTGTGTCTCAGGCATGGAGGATAGCTAGAGAAAATGCTTAGAGGTGAGAGATGGATCACCTCATTCACAGAACAGTTAGAAGGCTGGGGTCACTGGATCCAAGCGGGTGGGGAGTAATATGTAAAAAGACAGGAAAGGGCTGTGTGCGTGTTGGGGAGGGGGGTGAAATCTAGGCTATGATGGGCTTTGACGCCAAATAGAGGATTTTGTATTCTATCCTGGAGGAGATAGGAAACCACTGGATTTTATTGAGTGGGAGGTTGGGGAGGCCTGATCAGACCTGCACTTTAGGAAATTCATTTTGCTGTCTGACTGGAGGATGAATTGGAGTAGGGAGAGACCTGAGGCAGGCAGACCTACCAGAAGGTTACTGTAATAGTCCAGACATGAAGAAAGTAGGGCTTGTGCCAGAGCGGTGGCAGTGTCAGGTGAGATAAGGGGACTAAATCGGGGTATTGAGAGATGATGCAAAGGTGGCCATGGCCAGATCTTAGTAATAAATGGGAAATGGGTGGGGAGAGACAGTGAGAAGTTGACAATGACCCCTAGGTTGTGAGCAGGAGGGACTAGGAGAAGTGACATTATCCTCATCAGTGATAAAGAAGGTAAGAGGGGAAGGGTTGGGGTTCAAAATGATGACTTTGGATTTTGGACGTATGAGTTTAATATGTCTCTTGGACATCTACAATGTGGCTGAAAGGCAGTTGGTGATGGACGATTGGAAATCAATGAAAAGGTTAGGGCCGGTGAGAAAACATGAAGACTATCACTGAGAATGAGGACCTGGCATCCTTAGAGAACTGAGTGATGAGACTGGTTTCAGAATTGAAAAGAAGTCATTGCCATGATGGTCAAAGATGACTTTGGCTAATATATCATAAAGAAAGTCTGTTGCATTTGTTACTCTGAATAACCCTTATAGTCTGTGACCTTGATGCCTGCTTAAACCTAGGAAAGAGGAAGGTTTAAGCTAGAGACAAAATTGATCAAACTTATGGGAAAAGAGACGTCTCCACTTTATTATATGAATATGGTTTAATAAACTGGGATGAGGCCAATAGGCAGCTATTGAAAATTCTTTTTTTGAATTGAAGGTTGTTGAAAAGATGGCCACATCAATAGATTTATGATTTAGAAAGATTCTTTTCACAGCTACATGAAACATGGATCTCTCTGAATACCTCTATAAGTACCCAGCATAAATGTCTGGATGAGTACTCAAGTTCCTTGTCTGTTGAGCCCAACTATCTAGAACCTGAGCAAGAACTCTCTGAAGCCAAGGCACATGTCCCTTTGTCTGTTCAGTGAAGCTCTTCCTCCTTCTCATGGGACAGTCCCTCAGGCCCTCGCTCAGTCCCCACTTACCCTTAAGTTAAACCTAATTACAAAAGGCTAGGCATTTCGGTTTCTCAGCCTACAGCATATCATAAACAGCAAATCGGGAAGGGCAGAAGTGAAGGCGTGGATGAAGAAACACTGGCAGTGGCAAAGGGCAGTGGGCAGTCTAACAGAGAGACGAGACAGAACCAGAAATTAGGAGGAAAAAAAAACAGCTGACACAATCACAATCCAACTGTCTGGGGCAATAGCACAGATGACCTCAATACCCACCACCCTAAGGGCATCGGTATTACAAAATCATTCCCGAAGTAATGATCTTAAGTCATCAGAAATGATCAAGTTTACGTGATCTTCTTAAAAAGGCAGAGAAATGGGCAGTGTCAGAAGATTTACGTCAAAGGTGGCAGAAGTAGGAAAAGTTTTGTCATTGAGTGGGAAAGCGTCAGTTATCTGGAAAATTGTCTCATGCAAAATTTCTCCTTTTCAGATGATGCCAAATAAATCATTGAATTTCAGAACTGGAACAGAGTTGACAATGACCATCCATTCCAACTCATATTTGAGAGATGATTTCTTCTCCAGCACGCTCAACAATAGGTTATCCATCCTTCCTTGAAGGCCACCCGGGAGGGGAATTAGCTCAAAGGCATGCCTTGTTTGGACAGCCGGTATGTTCAGGAAGTTCTCTCGGCAACCCCCCCCCACACACAACCCCTTAACATCAAGCTGAAATGTGCCCTTT
>NW_020950712.1:0-4125 GCF_900497805.2 Vombatus ursinus | reverse complement strand
TGGCAATTGGGGTTAAGTGACTTGCTCAGGGTCACACAGCTAGTAGCTAGTAAGTGTCAAGTGTTTGGTCTGAGGCCAGATTTGAACTCAGGTCCTCTTGACTTCAGGGCCAGTGCACTATGCACTGCGCCACCTAGCTGCCCCTTAGGCTTTCTCTTTCACACTGTCTGCACCCTAGGAATCGCTGATTTGGGAGAAATGTCTGTGTGGAGCTCCTCTTTGGAATGAACTCTGAGCCCACTTTTATCCACTCTTGGTTGGCATGGTCTTTGGTTATTTGGTTTTCTATATCTCCTTTCAGTATTGTGCCAACAATAAATTGAGACGAGATGACTTTGAAGGTCTTATTTGAGCTAAATCTAGGCTCTTTCAACTAGGTTGCTAATGTCAGACGGAGATAGAATTTGTCTTCTCAGGGAATTAGATTTCCAAGAAGCTGGATGATGGGAGCCCATGGGCATTCCAGCCCTGCTGAGCAGGGATGGCCATGAGCATAACTGTCAAGTAGAAAATATCTGTCCTTCTTCTCCCTCGGTATTCAGTCCCCTCCTTCTCATTCTGGGTGTCTTGGAGGGACACAGTTGCCTGGATGTCTATGACCTCTAGCCATTAGTTCTTGGGCACTGACCTGTTCCACTAACTGATGGAGTTAAGAGCAGTCAAGAAAACTCCATGCAAATAGGACTCTATGCCATCCTGGAGAAGGGAAGAATCTTGGCATACATAATGTCCTGAAGAGCTCTCACATGGAGGACGGAGTAGGCTTGATCCACTCAGCCTCAGAAGGTAGAATGAGGAACGCCAGGTAGGAACTGCAGTGGGCTATATTTCAGCCCATTATAAAGATCTAACAATTCGAGCTGTCCAAAAATGGAATGGGCAGCATTGGGAAGTGATGAGTTTCATCTCACTTGATGTTTTCATGTAGAATTTTAATGACTTTTGTCATTAGTTTTGTAGAAGAGATTCCAGTTCAGGAACAGATTAACTCAATGCACTCCACAGCACCAAGGTGGATAGAGCTTTGGATCCAGAGTCTGGAATACCTAAATTGAAATCCAATCTGAAACATTAGTTGTATGACACGGCAAATCAGGTAACATCTGCTTGCCTCAGTTTCCTCAACTGTGACAGGGGGAAAATAACCACACCTGCTTCACAGGGTTTTTGTGCCTCAGCACTGGGCCTGGCACGTAATAGGTGCTATCTAAATACTTTTCTCTTCCCTTTCTCTTCCCTTCCTAATTTCCCTTCCCTTCCCTCTAAGATTCTGTGATACTCTTAAAAACTCTTAAAAAAATGATCACGAGGGAATGGCTTTCAGCATCTTCCCAAGCACACCATGTGGTTGTCTATTTTAGCAGTGCCCTGATGCTGACATTAAATCTAGATGGCTCAGAATTCCTGTTTTGAAAGACTGTGCTGGCAGTTTTATGTGCCAATACATTAACCCAATCCAATAAGCATGTATTAGGTACCTACTATGTGCAATGGAATGTATTAGGAGCTGAAGACATAAAGACAAAATGAAAAGCAGGTCTTCAAAGAGCTTACATGCTACTTGTGGAAACAACATACAGACAAATGAGTGTGTGTTGTATATCTGCACGCGCATGTGTTGTAGCCTTTCCCACAGAGATTTCAGATGTTGATACTGCACCCTTAAGGCAATGGAATCTTGCAAATGACATTTTAACCTTGTAGAGGAGTTAACTATCTTCAAGGAAATTGATTTTGAAAAAGTCGTGAGAGAATCAAGTTTAAACCCCCTCTCAGTCAGTTGATAAACATTTATTAAACACCTAGTATGTGCCTAGCATTATGCTAAGCACTGGGGCTACAAAATCGGCAAAGGGCAATCTCTGCCCACAAGGAGCTCACAGTCTAATGGGGCGACAACAAGCAAACACACATGTATAAACAAGCTACATATCGATTTAAAATGAAATCATTCAAGAAGGCACCAGAATGAAGAAGGGTTGGGAAAGGCTTCCTGTAGAGCCTGGGATTTCAGTTAGGACTTAAAGGAAGCCAGGGAAGCCAGTGTGTCTCAGGCATGGAGGATAGCTAGAGAAAATGCTTAGAGGTGAGAGATGGATCACCTCATTCACAGAACAGTTAGAAGGCTGGGGTCACTGGATCCAAGCGGGTGGGGAGTAATATGTAAAAAGACAGGAAAGGGCTGTGTGCGTGTTGGGGAGGGGGGTGAAATCTAGGCTATGATGGGCTTTGACGCCAAATAGAGGATTTTGTA
Organism: Vombatus ursinus; assembly: GCF_900497805.2. NCBI lineage: Eukaryota > Metazoa > Chordata > Mammalia > Diprotodontia > Vombatidae > Vombatus > Vombatus ursinus. The sequence goes on along the minus strand of NW_020950712.1, from coordinate 1,871 downwards.
TTCTATCCTGGAGGAGATAGGAAACCACTGGATTTTATTGAGTGGGAGGTTGGGGAGGCCTGATCAGACCTGCACTTTAGGAAATTCATTTTGCTGTCTGACTGGAGGATGAATTGGAGTAGGGAGAGACCTGAGGCAGGCAGACCTACCAGAAGGTTACTGTAATAGTCCAGACATGAAGAAAGTAGGGCTTGTGCCAGAGCGGTGGCAGTGTCAGGTGAGATAAGGGGACTAAATCGGGGTATTGAGAGATGATGCAAAGGTGGCCATGGCCAGATCTTAGTAATAAATGGGAAATGGGTGGGGAGAGACAGTGAGAAGTTGACAATGACCCCTAGGTTGTGAGCAGGAGGGACTAGGAGAAGTGACATTATCCTCATCAGTGATAAAGAAGGTAAGAGGGGAAGGGTTGGGGTTCAAAATGATGACTTTGGATTTTGGACGTATGAGTTTAATATGTCTCTTGGACATCTACAATGTGGCTGAAAGGCAGTTGGTGATGGACGATTGGAAATCAATGAAAAGGTTAGGGCCGGTGAGAAAACATGAAGACTATCACTGAGAATGAGGACCTGGCATCCTTAGAGAACTGAGTGATGAGACTGGTTTCAGAATTGAAAAGAAGTCATTGCCATGATGGTCAAAGATGACTTTGGCTAATATATCATAAAGAAAGTCTGTTGCATTTGTTACTCTGAATAACCCTTATAGTCTGTGACCTTGATGCCTGCTTAAACCTAGGAAAGAGGAAGGTTTAAGCTAGAGACAAAATTGATCAAACTTATGGGAAAAGAGACGTCTCCACTTTATTATATGAATATGGTTTAATAAACTGGGATGAGGCCAATAGGCAGCTATTGAAAATTCTTTTTTTGAATTGAAGGTTGTTGAAAAGATGGCCACATCAATAGATTTATGATTTAGAAAGATTCTTTTCACAGCTACATGAAACATGGATCTCTCTGAATACCTCTATAAGTACCCAGCATAAATGTCTGGATGAGTACTCAAGTTCCTTGTCTGTTGAGCCCAACTATCTAGAACCTGAGCAAGAACTCTCTGAAGCCAAGGCACATGTCCCTTTGTCTGTTCAGTGAAGCTCTTCCTCCTTCTCATGGGACAGTCCCTCAGGCCCTCGCTCAGTCCCCACTTACCCTTAAGTTAAACCTAATTACAAAAGGCTAGGCATTTCGGTTTCTCAGCCTACAGCATATCATAAACAGCAAATCGGGAAGGGCAGAAGTGAAGGCGTGGATGAAGAAACACTGGCAGTGGCAAAGGGCAGTGGGCAGTCTAACAGAGAGACGAGACAGAACCAGAAATTAGGAGGAAAAAAAAACAGCTGACACAATCACAATCCAACTGTCTGGGGCAATAGCACAGATGACCTCAATACCCACCACCCTAAGGGCATCGGTATTACAAAATCATTCCCGAAGTAATGATCTTAAGTCATCAGAAATGATCAAGTTTACGTGATCTTCTTAAAAAGGCAGAGAAATGGGCAGTGTCAGAAGATTTACGTCAAAGGTGGCAGAAGTAGGAAAAGTTTTGTCATTGAGTGGGAAAGCGTCAGTTATCTGGAAAATTGTCTCATGCAAAATTTCTCCTTTTCAGATGATGCCAAATAAATCATTGAATTTCAGAACTGGAACAGAGTTGACAATGACCATCCATTCCAACTCATATTTGAGAGATGATTTCTTCTCCAGCACGCTCAACAATAGGTTATCCATCCTTCCTTGAAGGCCACCCGGGAGGGGAATTAGCTCAAAGGCATGCCTTGTTTGGACAGCCGGTATGTTCAGGAAGTTCTCTCGGCAACCCCCCCCACACACAACCCCTTAACATCAAGCTGAAATGTGCCCTTT
>NW_020950711.1:0-8026 GCF_900497805.2 Vombatus ursinus | reverse complement strand
TGTGTGTCTCTGTGTTTCTGTGTCTCTGTGTGTGTCTGTGTGTGTGTCTGTGTGTCTCTGTGTGTCTCTGTGTGTGTGTGTCTCTGTGTGTGTGTGTCTGTGTGTGTGTGTGTGTGTGTGTCTGTGTCTGTGTCTGTGTCTGTGTCTGTGTGTGTTGGGAGATCCCAAAGGGCCCTCGTAAACTCTGCCTCGGCACTCTGTGAAGCAGGAGGGGTGGGGTGCAGGGCAGGGCCAGGGGAGGGGAGGCCGCTGTCCCGGGTGCCTGGAAATCAAAGGCCGGGGAGGCGGGCAGGGGCCTCCCCTGCTTCTCCTCCTCCTCGGGCCCTTTCAGTGGGAGATGCAGGGAGCCAGAGGCGGCTCCAGGCCTGGCTCTTCTCGGGGAGGTTAATGACCCAGTTAGCAGCTTCTGGCTGCGTTTCCCGACATTTTGCAGACATCCAGCCCCGTCCCTCTGCCAAGTACATTCTGTTCCCTGGAGCTCGGCCAAAGCATCTCAGATTACTATGTAATGCGACAAAGGAGAGGTGGATGGGAGGGAGGTGGGAGCAGGGGGAGGGCGAGGGGGGAGGGGTGCGGGAGAGGAGGGGAGGAGGGGAGGGGGGGAGGCCGCAGCACCCGGGCGGGGGGAGGCACATGCTAAATCTGACTGCTTCGCCCTCCTTCCGAGGGGCCGTAGGGCACCCCACGTCGTCCCCACCCAGGGGAGGGCTCCTCCCTGGGGGCAGAGGAGCTAAAGGGGTGGGGCATGGAGGGAGGGGGTGAGAGCTCACCCCCCCATCGCTCCCCCAAGCATGCATTCACACATTGTCCCTCAGAACCAGTGTGGATCACATGGTGGAGCTAGAGGCTTGTGGGGAGACTGGGGGAGCTGGGGGCACCGAAGAAAGAAAATGAAGCCTTGATCTGCCCCAGCAGCGCGCGCGCGCACGCACACACACACACACACACACACACACACACACACACACACAGACACAGACACACAGACACACACATACAGACACACACACACATATATACACATGCACATGCACACACACACACACACACACACTCCAGCATCTATGGACACAGGCACGGATGCACATATATGTGTCCCCCAGGCCACCTAGATCATGTGGGAAATAGAGGTTTGGGGGATATGCATGTATGTGGGTTCAGTCTGGGAGCAGCCTAAAGGGAAAGAAGCGGGAGAGTCAATGCCTTTCATTCCCTGAATTAATCCGTCCCATGCCCCCACATAGGTACAGGTACGCGTCTACATGGACAGGTGCAATTGCATAGACATTGACACAGACATGAGGCCAGAGGATACAAACACAAATTCAGACATAGGCATGTGTGCCTGCAAACATACCTGGACATGCACAGGCACACACAGACACAAACAGCTAGGAGCCTATGAGGCAAGTAGACGTGTCATCTCGTGTGGACACGGACAAACACGGGCTCGCGCTGAGAGAGATGCTCACACCGTCACACACCTAGAGAGAGCATGACACGCACCTGCACGTGCCCCCACACACGCCCCAGGGAGCTGCTCCTTCCCTCCCCAAACTGCCTCCTAATTAAAGAAGTCAGTGAAATGCTGCTTCTGAATGAATGACTGGCCTGGCTGCTGCGGGAGGAGGCTGAGGCTGGAGCTGGGGCTGCCTTTTTTAGGGGAGCTCAGAGGTCCTGGTTCAAGTCTCCTTGCCTTCCCATCCTTTGGTCTCTGTCTCTGTCTCTCTGCTTGTCTCTGTGTCTCTGTCTGTCTCTTACACACGTGCACACTCCCTTGATAGCCACCCCATGCCTGACCACTCACCTGGGAGCCACAGGACTTACCTGAGAAAGGGCAGGAGGTCCCCTGAATAAAGTCTGACTCACAGCTGGGCCATTGGCTCTGGAGCACCAAAGGATCTTGGGAGTCACTCAGTCCAACTTCTTCCTTTTACTTATGAGTAAACTGAGGCATAGAGACATTAAGTGACCTCCTCAAGGTGATCAATCAGTCCATCAATAAGCATTTAATAGGCAGTTAATATGAATGGGGTGGGGGGGGAAGGAGGGGGCACCATAGTGTACAGAGTGCCTGGAGTCAGGAAGACTCATTTTCTTGAGTTTAAATCTGGCCTCAGATACTTGCTAGGCTGTGTGACCCTGGACAAGTCACTTCACCTTGTTTGCCTCAGTTTTCTCATCTGTAAAATGAGCTGGAGAAGGAAATGGTAAACCACTCCAATATCTCTACCAAGAAAAAGCCAATGGAGTCAGAAAGAGTCAGACACGACTGAAACAACTTAACAAAATGAGCCAGGCACTGTGCTAGCAGCTGGGGATATAAACCCTCAAAAGCATTTGTCCCTGCCTTCAAGAAGCCCAATTAAAGGAGACAATGTACACAAAATACACCAATGTGTACAAATATACCAGGCAGCTTTGGGGTGGGGAGCAGCTAGTAGGGATTAGGATTTGAACCCAGCTCTTCCTGCCTCTCAAGCCAACTGTGCAGCTCCTCAGGACATTGACCACTTAGTTCAAATCATGAGTCTGGACTTTTTGAAAAAGTGTCACAATAGAAGGGCACACAAGACATCATGTGAAAATAAACTTAGATTCTAGTTCATCCACCACGGCTCTTTTACAGATGAAGAAACTGAAGCTCCGAGACCTTCCCTGGATTGTCCCAGAGCCCAGAGGAGCAAGGTCCTGCCTGGGACTCCAGCTGGCTCCCCAGCCGGATGCCCCACCCTTCAGCGCGCTCTCTCCCCAATGAAGAAACATTGGTCAGAAACTGGCCGCAGACATCGCCTTGGGACAAGGAAGCATTTCGGCCCCTGCATGAACCCCTGTCTTATCTATTTCAGGCCCCAAACAAAGACAGATGTTCCCAATCTGTCCTTGAGGGCAGATCCTGGATTCATGAGACCTGAATTCAAATCCTTTCTCTGCCATTTATCACCTCTATGACCTTGGAGAAGTCCCATGACCTTTCTGGACCTCAGTTTCCTCATTTGTAAAATAAAAGAGTTGTACCAAAGGATCTCTAAAGCATCTTTATTATCCCTATAATAGATAAGTATTGATCATAATGAAATGAAATTAAATGTTGGAAGAATGTATGGATGAATGACTTCTATATTAAGCACCCCACTGTGTGTAGGATTGTCCTTATAGCTTCTTGCCAAGAATGTTGACAATACAATCTCTGCCCAGCTTTCATAAAGCAAGTCACAGTTTTCCCAGAATTTTCACATGATTGATGCTACTGGGTGGGGAATGTGAGAATCTGAAGGACCTTGGGGATCACTCAGTCAGACCCCTTCACTACCCAGAGAATACTGCCTCCCACACAGTCCAAACCACTCTTCTTTTCTGCATAGGAAACTGTGTGAGGAAACTGAGGCACAGAGAAGTTAAAGAATGTGCCCAGGATTCCAGGGACATTAAGGGACCCAGGCAGGCCAAGAAGGTCGGCCTCTATACCACTCCGTGATGACTTAAACTCTGAAAGAGCAGATAACACTTGTTTCATCAGCACCTCCACCACTGTGAGGTCACTGCAGTCCACCCTGACCCATGCCCACTCCCACTTTGGTTTAATAATAAGAGAACATTGGGTAGATGCCCTGGATGGGGGGAGGCTATGGCCAAGGACAGCCTAGGGGGAGGCATAGATGGGTGGGCATCTGTGTCATAGGGGGAAATATTAATATCAATGCAATCCTTGGTCCATGGAATGTTGGGGAACACTCATGATAATGAAGGTTTCTTTATAGTTCTTTGCTCTCTCTAAAAGTTTGAGTCCTACTTCCATACTACTTTATAGCTATTTCAGAGGTAATCCTCCCATTTGGCAGAAAAAGAAATTGAGCCTCAGAAAACCTGAGGGATGTACATATCACCAAACAGCCAGTGAGCATCCGAGGTGGAATCTGAACCCAGGTATGTGTGAGTACCAGTCCTGTCTCTTGCGATCTCTCTTTTCATTTATGATGTCTTAGCAAATGGTCTTCAAAAGTCACTGTGGCTAAAGTATTCTCCCAGGAGTGGCCAACATGGTAATGATGATTTCCAGACTAAATTAGGAGGACAGATGGAACCCTGTGGCCAGGTCCATACCCAAGGCTTTTCCAGATTCTAGAATCAATCGAAGTTTATGTTATGTAGGCAAAGCCTTCACGCCTGAGATGAATCACAGCGTATTAATACTTAAGAGATAATCTGAGGCTCTCTGGCTCAGACCCCCACACAACCAGGGGTGACAGAAAGCTGCCATGTTCTATCCTGGGATTGCCCACTTGAAGCTCTGCTTCCTGAAGCTGCTTCTCTAAACTCTCCAACCTCCTGGACTCAAGACCCTGCCTGAGACAGAAGATGGAGACATGGGAGAAGGTTGCAAAGAGGCAGGTTCAGGCTTGATGCCAGGAAGGACTTCCTCACAATTAGAGCTGTCTGGTCCAGAAGCTGACGGCTCCCCCGTCCTTGGAGGATGTTAAGCGGAAGCTGCATGTGCCATTGAAGGGCTGAGGTAGGCTAGATGGTTTTGTCTAGTGCCCCACCTCTTGTCCTTGCCTTAGGCGACCTTCTTGCCTAGGCTTTACCCACTGACTGCAGAAAATCTTAGAATCTAGCAGAACCTTCTTGCTTAGTTATCTTTCCAGTCATGACCTCACCTGGCTATCCCTATTAATAGAGTGTAAACTCCTTGAGGACAAGAACCATTGGATTGGTCTCTTCGTGCCCTTGCCAATGTTGTACTGCTGTTCTACTCTCCAGTTCAGGGGACCTCAGAGAGTCAGCAGGGCTGCCTCCCAGGGCAGCTTCTTTCCTTCTCTAGTCCCCCGTGGAGCTGTCCCAAAACAACGGTGGGTCCTGTAGCAGAGTGTGGAGGAAGTAGATTATGCCTTCAACAAGAAGGCAGGGAACTGGGGAGTAGCTAGTGCTTCCCCAACTGCATTTGTTTACAAAGGATAAATCAGAAAAAACTGAGGCCGTCATAGATCCAGAGCTAAAAGATAGTCCATTCTGAGCTCCTTTTTTAGATGGAGAAATGGAGGCTTAGAGAAACGAAGTGACTTCCCAAGGTCACTTGTAGCAGAACTGGAGTCTGCCCTAGGTTGTCTCAGTTCAAAAGCAGCCTTCTTTGCACCACACGGCAAGAGACTGGGAATAATGAAGCCTTCTATTAGCAGAAAAGACAAGGAACCATGCGGGAAAAACAATCCTCTTGGAACTCTGACCTCCATCTCTATGTTTAGATGTCTTAATTAATGACCACCTGGTTTCAGTACTCCCTCTCTCGGAAAGGAAAACATTCAGGAGAGTTGTGGTGGGAAGAAACTCATTTTCTTCTCTTCTAAAGTCTTACGTGGCCTGGATCATTTCCAGTCACAAGCTTGGAAAAATGATAGGAATCCGATTGATTTCAGTTGCAAAGGGTTCAATTCATACAATGAATAAGAGTGGTAGATTCATCAAATTATGGAATACGAGAGTTAAAAGGAATTGCAGATGTCGTCTAGTTCAACCTCCTCTCTAATGTGAGAGTTCCATTCTTGAGTTCTCAACAGATCCAGCCTCCATTTGAACACTTCTGATAACAGGTAGTTTACTCTCTATCCAGGAAGTCCATTCCATTCTTGGTCAGATTTAATATTTCAAAAGTTAATTTTTCCCCTGAGATGCTGACCTAGAATCTGCCTCTTTCTCCCATTTCTCGGTCCTCTAGCTCTGCTTTCTGCAGGCTCCCCTCTTGTACATAGTAGCCCTTCAGGAATTTGAAGGTCATCCCTATGGCTTCTCTGCGACTCTTTTTCAGGCTATTTTTAATAGTTACATTAGATCTTCTTTCCTCCATTGGGAAAGCTGATATTTCATATTCTGTTGACTTGTTGGTAGGGAGGTAGGGTGGACTTACCAGCCTCTTTCCTTTTTGGAAAATCAAATCAGAGGTCACTTATACAATGCTGGTGGAACTGTGTATTTGTCCAGTCATTCTGGAAAACCATTGGAATTCTGCAAGAAAAGTCTTTGACCTGTTGATGCCTTTTGACCTAGTAATCCCTCTACTGCAGTGACGTCAAAATCAAATGGTGGCATATTGACTTAGAAAACCACAAATTACCATTATGTCTTGTACTGTCTTTTCATTGCTTTTGCTAAACATCTCCTAAGTATATTTAAATCTAGCTCACTCTACACAGGAGTTTTATACAATGAGTTCAACACTTCTCTTCTACCTCAAGAAATGAAAGATGAAAATAATGGCCTCATGTCTACCAACATCTTTGTAACGGTACTTTTCAATGACAGCAAGTTCAATTCAATTAATTTAATTCAGTACACGTTTATTAAGTATTGACTACATCCAGGGCACTGGACCGAATCCTAAAGATACACAGATAACACGCTAGCAATTCCTACCTTTAATGAGCTTATATTCTATTAAGAGGATGCAACATGTGCATAAAGAAATAAATACAAAACATATAAAATATTTAACACAAAGTAATTCATCCCAAAGTAAAATGACAATGGAATCAAAGTGGGTGCTCCCTGCTGGAGCAATGGTGGAATGATCCATTAATGGAGTGGGACATGATTCTGTCATTACAAACAATGAATATGAGAAAGGCCACCAGGCAGAGGAAGGCTTCCACGAACTGCTGCAAGACAAAACAAATCAATGTAGAATCCCAGCTTGTTGAGCTGAATTGAAGTGAAGTAACTTTGGAATCAAATACCTGAGCAAAGCCTGGGTCATGGCATTGGGATCACAGATTTCAAGGTAGAAGGGAACTTCTAGGCCATGGAGTCCCACTTCCTTCATTTTATAGATAAGGAATCTGAGGTGCAGAGAAGTTCATTGATTTCCCTAAGTTAAAATCACTAGTAAGAAACTGGAGTGGGATTAAGTACCAAAAGGAAAAGGAAGAGAGAGAAAGAGGAGTGCGATGAGCATCAGATAGGAGATGGAGGGAGTTGTGGAATGTTCCTGCAGGAAGGTTCCTTAGAGCTAATCCAGCCAAATACTAGCAACGGACAATTGAACACAACTGAAGTGCAGCCACCCAAAGAGAAAACTGAACTGAAGTGTACGTTCTAGGCACCATCCTAGATCTTGGAGGGGCAGAGGGGAGGGGTAAGGACAGTTTAACTCTCTGGAAACTTAGTCTCATAGAGGAGATATGATGATAATAGCTAGCATTTATACAGCACTTCCAAGTTTGCAAAGCACTTTGCAAATATTATCTCATTTTATTCTCACAACAACTCTGGCAGATAGGTGCTATTATTATTCTCCTTTTGCAGAGGAAGAAAGAGAGACCAAGGGAAGCACCCAGGGTCACATAGCTAGTTACTATCTAAGGCTAGAGTTGAGCTTCAATCATCCTGACTCTTTGGTCACAGAGAGGAGAGGGTATGCATATAGAGAAATAAAAATACAAGTTTGGGTGTGAAACGGGCAAAGAAGAAGTCTAAGGCTTTTCACAAGATTGGAGAAGGGAGGGAGGAAAGAATCCCATTTTCTAGGGCTGATGATGTCAGAGAATGACTGCTAGAGCTGGCCTGGGAGCTGGACAGAAGGGCCCCCAGGAGCTGAATCTAGAAAGGAGATTTCACTCTAATTCAACAAGCAATTATTTTGTAATAACTGTTTCTCTTTTTGTTTCACCAACACTTGTGACTGTCACATAGTAGGCGCTTAACAAACTCATGTTGATTAACCAATCACCAGACACTAGGCAAAGTCTCTGGAATCAAAGAGAGAGAAGGGAGAGCCTTCTCATCAACAGGGATTGTCTGTGGCAATTGGTGGAGGTGGGAGATGGTATGTTGGGTTTGCATAACCACCGCTGCTCCGGGTGGGTTGGAACAGAGTTCATGAAGGAGAGCCACATGAAATGAGGCTAGAAAGGTAGCTTGGAGCCATGTTAAAGAAGGTGTTAAATGGCAGGCTTCCAGAGCCAATGAAAGTTATTTGTCAGAGAATACATGGTAACCTGTGTTTTGGTGAGAATATTTTCACTCTCTTGAGGCT
>NW_020950710.1:0-20457 GCF_900497805.2 Vombatus ursinus | reverse complement strand
AAAGAACCGATAGTCACCAAAACATTCAAAGCAACACTTTTTTTTTTTGTATTCACAAAGACTGGAAGCTAAGTAGATGCTTATAAACTGGGAAATGCATATATAAATTTTGATACATGATCATAACGGATCATTAGTGAGATGTAAAAAAAAATAATGCATATGAAAAATTCAAAGAGATAAGGGAAGAGATATCGAATGATACACAATAAAATCAAGTCTGAAAAGGAATATACATAGTGACAACAATGTACGTGGTGGGGGAGCGACAAAAATAGCTGAAATTGCATACTATGAAGTTATAATGACCAAGTGTGGCCACAAAAAAAAAATGAACGAATGAATGAATGAATGAGCATTTATTAAGCACTTACCACCCGCCAAGCATGGTATTAAATTTGAGTAACAACAATACACAACTGATTCCCTCAAGGAGCATGTATTGGACCAGAGGGAGACAACACATATATGGGGCAGTGGTAGCGAGGGGCAGCTACTTTCTATGGTGAGGTTCCTAAAGGGAGTAGATAATAATCCTTCCAGGAACACAATGCACTGGAATTGATTCTTATTCCAGAACTGGGGGCATGGAGAAAGGGCAAGGTTGACATTAGTTCCCATGCATCAAGGTCAAAAGATACTGGGGAAGCAGAGAGAAAAGTTAAGCACAGCACCTGGGGCCTGCCTCGATTAGGGGGCCAAGAGATCCAGGTACCAATCAGTAAAACAGGGCCCCAGGGCAAAAGTCCTCAAGATGAAGGGTTCAAATCAACAAGGCTTGGGCTCTGGTCTGAAAGACAGAAGGAAGCTTGCAACTAAGGTGGGAAGTGACATGAAAAGAGATCTGAGAAAGTCATCTCCATTGCTTCCTTACGTGGTGGAAGGGTGGGCGGTAGAGACTGCGGGTGTGGGAACGATGGATAAAGTGCTAGACTTGGACGGTGTCTCCCTTAGTTTTGCTGGATTTTGATTATTTGTTTATGTTGATTTTTAGAATTCACTCTTTTCTTTATTCTTAGTTATCAGATAATGCTCATTGGGAGGAGGAGGGGACAAGATACAATAGGGGAAGGTAGGTGATGTAAAAACAAAATATATCCAGAATTTGTTTAAAGTAGAGGCATATGCTGTGTTACAAAGGTGTTGTTTTACTTTGTCTTTCCCCCCAATGGAAGGAGGTGAGAGGGAGAGAAAATAAATAAGTGTCAACTAAAAATTAAAATTTAAATTAAAAAAATGTAGAAGCATAACGAGAGGTGGGTGTAAATGGCACAGCTGCTCTGGCAGAAGATGGCTCTCATTTCTTCCAACGTCTGGCGTCCCTATGCTCCTGAAGTCAGACAGCATTCAAAGTGACAAAAGTCTGGACCACTCCTGGACTTCTTAAGGAAGAGAGACACCAGAGAAGCCTGCATTGTAGAAAACTTCACTGGGCTTGTTCCCTCAGACTGCAGTATTCCAAATTTGCTCCTGACAATGTGGTTGTGTGTTTGTCTGAGGGTAGAATTATGCCAGTGCCTCCCACCAGCCCCCACATTTTCTGTCCTGGTGACCCAGGTTCTGCTCTCCATCCAGATCCAAAGTTGATTTGCTAGTCAAAGATGATCCAGAGGAATGGTACATTCCCCACACTCCTTCCAACCGCCATAAGCTCATCCCACAGCTCCCAGTTGGCTTAGTGGGCAAAGTTGGCAAGGTACTGATCCCAAAATGAAAAATTCAGTACTCTAAAGGAACTTAGCAATCATCTCAGTCAATCCCTCATTTTTTTGGGGGTGGTGCAGGGGGAGCCAACTGAAATGATTTGCCTTTAGTTGGTGGCCTGTTAGTCATATCCCAACTGGACTTCATCAGTGAATTCTCTTCCTAGAATGAGCAGTTGAAGAAAATGAATATTGAATCTTTGAAAAATGAATTCTGAAACAAAAGGGGCAGAACTCTCACTGGACTCATCTAGAAGAATTCAGTAAAGTTTGATCAACAGGAAAAGCTTCACAAAACAGGGAAGAGCATCTCTTGTTCTTTGAACTAGCCATATGAAGGCACTGCTTAAAGCCATGTCCTATGGTCAAAATACCATGGTTTCCCTTGCCTGTGACACTGGTTATAATCCCAATTATAGCTGATCATAGCTTAGCATTGCCAGAGGAAAATGAAGGGATGGTGTCAGTTGAATACAATTCTCCCTTGATTTCTGAAGCCCAAATTTCTAACCAGTCATTGATCTTGTATATCAAATTCCAGAAAGGTAAAATTCATAAGCATTTATGTCCAAAAGAATATCAGCTCTTCTAATCCTCAAAAGTCTTTGACTCTGTCGCTCTGTTTCCTTCGGTTTTTGTCGTTGTTGTTAAGTCATTTCAGTTATGGCTGACTCTTCATGACCTCATTGGTTTTCTTGGCAGAGAGACTGAGTGGTTTGCCATTTCCTTCACCAGCTCATTTTATAGATGAGGAAAGTGAGGCAAACAGAATGAAATGACTAGCCCAGGATCACACAGCTAATAAGTCTCTGAGGCTGGATTTGAACTCAATATCTTCCTGACTCCAGGCCCAGTACTCTATCCAATGTACTACACAGTTGTCCTAGCACGGTCATAATCAAAACATTCTATAAAAGGGAAAATCTAGTGTCCCCTCAGAAATTCCCAGGGAATGGAAATTATTTTACTCCATAAATCTTAATATTTGACCTTCAGTCCTCATGCTGTAACATATATCCATTCATTCCTTTTTTGTCAGGAGTGGGGAACCTGTGGCCTCAAGGCCACATGTGGCCCTCTAGGTCCTCAAGTGCAGCCCTTTGGCTGAATGCAAACTTTACAGAACAAATCCCCTTCATAAAAAGATTTGTTCTGTAAAACATGGACTCAGTCAAAAGGCTGCACTCAGGGACACAGGAGATCACATGTGGCCTGGATGCCACAGGTTTCCCACCCCTGCTGTTGGTCTTTTCAGTGAACATAGAGAAAAAACCTACATATTTGTGCTCTTATTAAAAAAAAATCATTCTTTACAAATCAAAACACCTCTGAGGTACCATCTCACACCTATCAGATTGGGTAATATGACAGAAAAGGAAACTGACAAATGTGGAGGGGATGTAAGAAAATTGGGACACTAATGCATTGTTAGTGGAGTTGTGAACTGGTCTAACCATTCTGGAGAACAATTCAGAATTATGCCCAACGGGCTATGAAACTGTGCATACTTTGACCCAGCGATATATAGGCTACTAGGTCTGTATCCCAAAGAAATATAAAAAAAAAAAGGAAAAGGAAAAGGACCTATAAGTAGAAAAAAATATTTTAGCAGCTCTTTTTGTGGTGACTAAGAATTGGAAATCAAAGGGATATTCATCAATTAGGGAATGGCTGAACAAATTGTGGTGTGTGATTGTAATGAAATACTATTGCGCTATAAGAAATGATGAGTAGGATGGTTTTAGAAAAGACTGGGAAGATTTATATGGACTCATACAAGATGAAGTGAGCAGAACCAGAAGATTGTACACAGTAATAGCAATATTACGCAATGATCAACTGTGAATGATGTGGGTATTTTCAGCAATACAGTGATCTCAGACAATTCTGAAGGACTCATGATGAAAGACACTCTCCATACCCAGAGAAAAAACTGATGGAATCTGAATGCTGATCAAAGCAGATTGTTGTCTTATTTTTTAAAACTTCCTTTATTTTCTTGGTTGTGTGTGTGTGTTTTCTTTCACAACATGATTAACATGCAAATATGTTTTGCATGACATGTATAACATTTATCAAATTGGTTACCTTCTCAATGGGAGTGTGTGAGGGAGGACAAGAGAGAATTTGGAACTCAAAACTTTAAAAAGTGAAGGTTAAAAATTGTGTTTACATGTATTTGGAAAAAAAATATTAAAACTTTAGAAAATCTAAAGAATTTAGGAGCAGAAGAACTTAGAAAAACAATATTCTTTTCTCATATGGGCTAAAAAATCCCTGATCCCTTATTCATTTCTGTTTATTTCTGTGTGCCTCCATGCACATTCCAATGGTTCCTGGGAGATATTCACAGGCGCAGACAAGGGTTTTCAGTATGTAGTATGTACTCCATGGAGGATTTATGGAAAGATATGCATAAGAATGAGATATGGATTGAAAAAATGAATAAGAGAGAAATGAATGATAAAGAATGAATAAGACTTCTCACACAATAACATAGTAAGAAAGGCTTGCTATAAATCTCAACATACAGATGACCTCCAGTGATCAAATCATGGCTCCACCAGATTAATGGAAAATATGGCAAAGGATTCGGAGAAGAACCACAGAGTCTATAGAACATGGAGGCACACAGAAATAACAGAAATTCATGGGGCCTCATTTTCATTCATCAGTAAAAAGAAAGGTAACATATTTGAATGTATTTGTAGCTCTCCTTCGTATTTTTAAATGTTAGCATGGCATAATGGCTGGAACAATGGAATGGGAGCCATGAAGAGCTAGGTTCAAATCCCACCTCTGACAATTATTAGCTGTGTGACCATGGAGTAGTAAAGTCACCTCTCTGAGCTTACATTCCCTCATCTGCAAAATAGGTGGCCTGAAACTTATATTACCATTTCCACCTTCACAGGTGTTCATGAGGCTCAAGCAAGGTCACATATGCAGAGTGGCATGCAAAGGTGGAAACACTGCAGATATAAGTGATGATTGGGATTATGAGGACTACCTCTGCTATACAAGATCCAGAATCTTCCACTCAGATGAGGCCAACCCAGCCAAGCCAGGAAACCAATTTCTTAGCTCCTCCTCCTCAGAAGCCATTCTTTGGACATGTCTGGATGGGACAACCAACAAAGCCTGTGATAAGCCACACCCTTGCTAGTCCTTGCTAGTCTCTTTCTTTGTAGCTCTTTGGGCATTGCTATTACCAATGTACACTTGTGCTGGGCATAAATCCTTCCTTATCAAGTGAACTGGGCTCTATCCAAAAGCATCTCTTCCATCCATGGGTTAAGTAGGGACCTTGACAGGACATTTGTAATCATGGGCAGCCAGAAATTAGCATGGGGAGACTTCTAGCTGTGGTCTGACCACCCCTAAATGGGGCAAGGCTCCATTATTGCCACAGTCCCAGGGCAACATGAACCCTGACCCCTCTTCAGCAGGTCCTTTGCCTGGAACAGAATTTCAAAGAAGTTCAGGCATTCTTGGCAATGAGGCCTAAGAAGCCAGATGTTAATCTGTAGACTCTGCCTATCCCTCTGGAGACCCTCCCCCAGCTGGAATGGCCCAGGAACATATGGTGATGCTTGGCTCTTTTGACTTCCTCTTCAGTGCCATTGAAGCCTCTTTGAAAACAACTCAAGAGGCAGATCCAAGATGGCGGAGGGAAAGCAGTGACTTGCTAGAGCTCTCCCCCAAACCCCTTCAAATACCTATAAAAAATGACTCTAAACAAATTCTAAAGCAGCAGAACCCACAAAAAAAAACAGAGTAAAACAAACAGCCCAAGAGAACCTGGATGGCTAATCAGAAAGGTATATCGCCCAGGCTTAGAGAGGAACGCAGTTTGGCGTGGGCACGCAGACCGCAGTGACCCTGGAGCAGGCCTCAGAGGACTGAATCACAGGCAGCTGTGGCAGTTTCCAGACTTCTCAACCCATGAACGCCAAAGACAACTTAGAAGGTCAGTGGGAAAAGTCTGTAACTGCGATGAGAGAAGAAGCTAGGACTCAGCCACAAGTCCTGAGTGCAGGCCACAGCTGCCTCCTGAGCTTCCAGCCCACAGACTGAGGGGGAATCAAGTAGCTGATCAGACGGAGACTGCAAGGATCTCTTTCTTTGCCAGTGCTGAGGCAGGAATCTCTTGCTTTGCCTGTGCTTGGATCTGGGTCACAGTTCTGAGGGGCAGTCCTGGGGCAAGGAGGAGTGCTGGCCTGGTGGAGCTTGTTGTGGCGGTGGAGAGGAAACACCTCACCCCTTATCATAGCACCTTAGAAGAACTGACACTTTTCAGGTCCCTAGAAGTATTTTTGAAAACAGCTGTACAAACCCCCAAAGCTTAGGACAGTACATTCTCCACATTGGAAACAGATTCTTACCTTAACAAAGAGTTTAAAACTCAAGTAAGTGGTTGGGATCATGAGCAAGCAGCACAAAAAAGTCAGACTATATGATCTTACTTTGGTGACAAAGAAGATCAAAACATACAACCCGAAGAAGAAAACAAAGTCAAAGCTCCTACATCCAAAACTTCCAAGAAAAATATGAATCAGACCCAGGCCTTGGAAGAGCTCAAAAGGGATTTTGAGAAGCAAGTAAGAGAAGTAGAGGAAAAATTGGGAAGAGAAATGAGAGTAATGCAAGAAAATCATGAAAAGCAAGTTAACAGCTTGCTAAAGGAGACCCAAAAAAATACTGAAGAAAATAACACCTTAAAAAATAGCCTAACCCAAATGGCTAAAGAGGTCCAAAAAGCCAATGAGGAGAAGAATGCCCTACAAAGCAAAATTGGCCAAATGGAAAAGGAAGTGCAAAAGCTTACTGAAGAAAATACTTCCTTAAAAATTAGAATAGAGCAACTGGAAGCTAGTGACTTTATGAGAAATCAAGACACTGTAAAACAAATCCAAAAGAATGAAAAATTAGAAAATAATGTGAAATATCTCATTGGAAAAACAACTGACCTGGAAAATAGATCCAGGAGAGAGAATTTTAAAATTATTGGACTATCTGAAAGCCATGATCAAAAAAAGAGCCTAGATATCATCTTGCAAGAAATTATCAAGGAAAAC
Organism: Vombatus ursinus; assembly: GCF_900497805.2. Lineage (NCBI taxonomy): Eukaryota > Metazoa > Chordata > Mammalia > Diprotodontia > Vombatidae > Vombatus > Vombatus ursinus. The sequence continues at coordinate 13,676 of NW_020950710.1, read as the reverse complement.
TGCCCTGATATTTTAGAACCAGAGGGCAAAATAGAAATTGAAAGAATCCACCTATCACCACCTGAAAGAGATCCCCAAAGGAAAACTCCTAGGAATATTGTAGCCAAATTCCAGAGTTCCCAGGTCAAGGAGAAACTATTACAAGCAGCCAGAAAGAAACAATTCAAGTATTGTGGAAACACAATCAGGGTAACACAAGATTTAGCAGCTTCTACATTAAGGGACCACAGGGCATGGAATATAATATTCTGGAGGGCAAAGGAGATAGGATTACAACCAAGAATCACCTACCCAGCAAAACTGAGTATAATCTTGCAGGGGAAAAAATGGTCATTCAGTGAAATAGAGGACTTTCAAGCATTCTTGATGAAAAGACAGAGTTGAATAGAAAATTTGACTTTCCAATACAAGACTCAAGTGGAACATGAAGAGGTAAACAAGAAAGAGAAATCATAAGAGACTTATTAAGGTTGAACTGTTTACATTCCTGCATGGAAAGATGATATTTGTGACTCATGAGACCTTTGTCAGTATTAGGAGGAAGTTGGAGGGAAAAAATTATATGTATATAGATAGATAGATAGATAGATAGATAGATAGATAGATAGATAGAGGGCACAGGGTGAATTGAAGATGAAGGAGTCATATCTGGAGAATAAAATTAAGGGGTGAGAGAGGATTATGCTAGGAGAAGGAGAAAGGGAAAGGTAGAATGGGGTAAATTATTTCACAAAAAAAAACAGAAAAGAAAAGGCTCTTACAGTGGAGGTGAAATGGAGGAAGGTGACAGGGAATGAGTGAATCTTATTCTCATAGGATTTGACTTAAGGAGGGAATAACATACACCCTCAATTGGATATGGAAATCTGTCTTACCCTACAGGAAAATAGGAGGGGAAGGGGACAAGAGAGTAGAGGGATGATAGAGAGGAGGGCAGATTGGGAAAGGGGTTAATCAGAAGCAAATACTTCTGAGGAGGGACAGGATCAAAAGAAAGAGTAGAATAAATGGGGGGGTGGGATAGGATTAAGGGAAATAAAGTTAGTTTTTCACAGCATGTCTACTATGGAAGTGTTTTGCATAACTGTACATGTATAGCCTATATTGAGTTGCTTGCCTTTTCAGTGGGTGGGGAGGGAGGAAGGGAGAAAATTTGGAACCCAAAGTTTTAAAAACACATGTTTTAAAAAAAATGTTTTCACATGCAACAGGGAAATAAGAAATACAGGAAATGGGGTACAGAAATCTATCCTGCCTTACAGGAAAATAGAAGGGGAAGGCGGGGTGGGGGGAGAGATAGCAGGGAAAGCAGACTAGGGGAAAGGGTATTCAGAATGCATGCCATCTTGGGGTGGGGGGAGAGGTGAGATGGGGTGAAAATTTGGAACTCAAAATCTTGTGGAAGTAAATGTTGACAACTAAAAATAAAAAAATATATATGAAATAAAAAAAAGAAAACAACTCAATACGAGCTCATTCAGTGCCCACTGTGGGCAAAGGCTCAGAGAGGATTCTGTTGTTTTCACCCACACAGATAAGGGGATGTTGTAGATATCCTGGTGGGGGGGTGGGGAAGGAGCAGAAGACCTTTGGCTTCTTTGGTTTCTAGTAGGTTGGATTCCCCATAATGCAGAGGGACCACCTTTGTCCTCCTCAGCCAAGACTTTCATAGCCTCTGCTTTCTCCCTGTATCACCCAGGAGATGCTACAGGTCCTGACGTGGGGACCTCTGATGAACTGCAGCTTTGGGGTAAGTAGGAAAAAGGGTGTGTGTGTGTGTGTGTGTATGTGTGTGTGTCTGTGTGTGTGTCTGTGTCTGTGTCTGTGTCTGTGTCTGTGCTTGTGTCTGTGTCTGTGCCTGTCTGTGTCTGTGTCTCTGTGTGTGTGTCAGAGAGAGAGAGAGAGAGAGAGAGAATTCAATCATCAGGCTTGAAGATCAAAGGTAACCTGGAAGTCATCTGGCCCCTCTCTCTCATTTAACAATGGAGAAACTGAGGACCAGCGAGGTAAGCTTGGCCTGCATAGAGCAGGCCAGTAAAGCATGCTGCAAGGTCCCACAGGTCAGAATGATCATAAGAGGTTCCATTTCTAGGTCATTTCAATTTTTGCAACGTATGTCATCCACGGGTATCTCTTTGGAAACAATCGTGAGAGTTAAATATTCCTGTTATTCTCATTTTACAGGTGAGTAAACTGAGACTGATAGAGTTGAAGTGTCTTGCCCAGGGTCCTACTGCTGGGTAAGTGTCTGAGAGGAGAGTTATGAACCCAGGTCTTTCTGATGCCACGGCCAATGCTAAAGCCTCCACGTGGTCCTTCTTAGTAAGTAGCAGAGCTTAGATTGGACACGAGGCCATCTGACTCCAAATCTGGGCTGGTTTTCAGGTCTGTTGCTCTCTGATGGAGGAAGAGGTCAATACTGCCCTACTTACAGTTAGGATCAATGAGTTCTACTGACCTTTCATCCAGTGGCACAGGGTAACAGCAATCTGTTCCCAGGTATCCTTTGACCCTAGCCTCCTTTCATCCGCTGCCCTCCTCCCTTCTGCTCTGGATCACTGTCCTCCCATTGGTGGGCTCCAAGATACTTGTGGATGTTAGCCACAAGTAGCCTTGGACTAGTGATTTAACCCTTGGGGAACTCAGCCTAGTGACCACCTGCTACTTCTGGAGACCCTCCACATTGCTGTTCCTTGCAGGGAGAAAAGTGATTTGCTATCTGGATAGAAGGAAAAGTCCGGAGCTAGAAGGGGACAGGCCACCTTGGCAGCTCGTGGTGATCCTCTGAAGACTGCCAGGTGGTCCTTGATATCTTTTAGGACACTCTTTGCCAAGGACCGCTTGCCCTCTCTTTTGCCCCTTTGTCTTTGCCCAGCAACAAGCTGAAGTTGGGAGGAAGCAAGCATGAAGTAAAAATCATGTTTGGTCAGCTGGGCTCAGGAGCGATGTGCCCTCTCCCCTGATAACAGGGAAGAGGCATTTGTTCCCCAACATCTGGCCAGTCTGTGAGGATGGGAAATTAAAGAAGGGTGTGAGGAAGGGTGTGTCTGAGGACCCCCAGCAGCAGCACCTTCCACATCAACTGAAGCAGGACAGAGCATGAGGTGAGGAAACATTCCTGGGATTTTGTGCAGCCTTCGAAAAAGGCAGCCTAGGGTTTCGAGAAAGCAGAGTTGAAAGCGACCTCGGCATCTGTCTGCTCCAATCCATTCCTGACCAAGAAGGCTCACTACAACATCCTGGGCAAGTGACCAACCAGTCTTTGCTTCAATCAATCGCTCAATGAACAGCATTTCAAAAATGATTATGCAGCATTTATATTGCGCTTCAAGGCTGGCAAAACTCTTGATACAAAATGTCTCATTTGTACTCCACAGCTCTGTGAATTAGGTGCTTTTTTTTAATCCATACCCACTTCATAGATGAGGAAACTAGAGTCACATAGCGCAGATCATCCAATCAATCAACAAACGAGAATTTAGGAGGCACTTACTGTGAGCTCAGCATTATGCTAAGACCTGAGTATACACACAGACCCTGCCTCAAAGATCTCACCTTTTAATTGACATAGACAACATGTAAATAAAGATAAGTTGTGTACAGAGAGTCATGATTCTCCAGGTGGCTACATTGTCACAACCAGCCATAGGATCCCAAATATGATCTCTGCCATTCGAGACCATATTTGTAAAGACCCTAGAACAGTTCCTGGCATATAGTAGGTATTTAATAAATGCTTATTTACATTCCCTCACCCCATACATGGCACAGAGAGCACAGCATCTACATCATCTAGTCTACAAGTGCACACACATGCCCCTATCCCTCGGAAAGCAATGACCTCTTTATTTTAACCAACACAATCCTCCATGGAATGGATCCATAGCCTAAGAAAGGTGAACTGTGAGGGTGGAAGGGAGGCCCAAAGCAGAGCCTCCATTGACCCTCTCCCAGAGGCCTTCTAGCTTGATCTGCTTCATGATTCCATCAAAGTGTTTGCAGACCCTGCTACACTCACATGGAATGCAAACACACTTTCTTTTGCTAAGGAGGAAAATCAAACCTCTTCCTCCCACACTCAATTTGCCATGGGAACAGAAATGAAAGCAGAAGAATGCTTAGTGTAGTTGTTAATTTTCCTTTCCTGTTGTAAATATCCCCCCTCTTTTCATGGGGCGTGGATTAGAATGTTTACAGAAGGAAAGACAAAAGAGCATTTCCCAGACTTATCACCAAACCTGCCAACTTACCTGCCTTGCTTTATTAGTGCCAGAGTGGTTCTTGGAGGCAGTGTGGAGATGGAATGTTCCATCTGGAGTCCACCTGGGATTATATCCCGACTCGGCTTCTTCCTGTCTTGGTGACTACCGATAATTCCTTTGACATCTCAGGGCTTTCGTTTTCTCATCTGTAAAATAAGGAGATTGAAAGAAAAGACCTCTGTCCCTTCCAGCTCTAAATGTGGGATCCTCACTGCTGTTCAAGTCAACAAAATTCAAAAACATTCATTTCATAACAATTCTGTGCTAGGCTTTCCCTGTCCGCTCTTCAACACTCTAAGGCAGAAATACTCAGTGTTTTCACCTGAGGCTTCCTAGTGATCAAGGGATGAGAGGGAGTTACTTCTCTCCAGGTGTCAGAAGTAATACTTCAACGTGAGTGAGGATGGTTCCCTAAAAATGCAGAAGACAACTGCCCATTTGACTTTGATCAAGTTTCTGAAGTCCTCTTGACTTCAGGGTCCCTTTTGTAGGAAAGGTGCTTCTGAATTTGGTCCTATTTTATACAGAGAGGATTATGGCTGGAATTATTGGCTACTAGCAGCAGAATTCTATGATGCCTGAAATGCCAACGTGTCATGGTTATATAGCCATGGAAATGCATAGCTGTGGACACAGGCCCCTGACTGACCTGATTGGGTTTCCCATTCCTCTAGTGCATCATAATCACTCACTGGGAACCCCTGATTTAAGAAAACACCAAGCATAAGCAAGACCCACATCCATAGGTATCGAGCTTTGCCTATATACAATATTTCATAAAATTAGCTCAATGGTCTTCTAAAGCTCAATGGTTGGCCACCGTAACTCATCTGCTACTCTCATGTCCATTGCCCCCTCCCCATGACCTGGTCACTCGGAGACCTAATTCTTATCATCAGAAGATACTTTCCCAGGACTGCAGCCAAAGCCACCAAGGTAATTATTACTGAAAGAAAAAAAAAAGCAACAGAAAAAAGAAACCAACAGAAAGAAGGGGAGAAAGAGAATGGAAAGCCATGCAGGGCATTCATTTATTGGGGAGGATGTGATTTATACTATTATGACTGCAGTCATTTTTACCACACTGTGTTTCAAGACTCCACCTTCAGCCTCCCCAGCATCCTCCCCAGGGTGGCTATTCCTGCTGGCTCCTGCTCCGGCCAGCAGAGGGTGCTCTTAGTGCAGAGTTGGTGCACAAAGCCAGGCAAACGCCCACTCACTGAACTGGCTTCCAGAGTCAGAGTTCAGTTATCTGATATGCCCGCCTCCCTGCCCGCCTGTCCTAGCCTTGTCTAAAGAGAGCTAGCTCCCTAGGTCTGGCCTCTTTTTCGCAGGGGTCCTTGCCTAGTTGGGTGTCTCCTAGAATGACTGATCACCATGGAGAAGAGATGTAAGAAACGCAATGATGCTCCCTAAAGAGTTGCTAGGGTCGCTCTACACCGGGGCAAGCTTCTGTCCGAGCAGACGTCAGGACGTCAGGGGAGCGTGGCAGAGAGGGGAAGAGAAGGGAAGGGGGTGAGCATTTAAGGGCCTCTCCTGTGCCTGAAACCATCCTAAGTGCTTTGCAAATATTATCTCATTTGGACAATGGAAAGAGATCTGGGTTGCTCATTTAAAGACCTGCATTCAAATCTTGACTTTGTCTTAATCAGTGTCTGATTTAGGGCAGACCACTTTGCCTCTCTTGGGCCTCACTTTCCTTATTGGCAGAATGAGATTGGACTACAGGACCTCTGGGGTCCCTAGGAACTCTAATTCTAGGGTCCTAAGAGCACAGAATGAGAAAGGCAGAATCTGAAGGTTGGAGGGGACCTCCCAAGCCATCTACTAGAGCCTGCACACAAAAGGGATGCCTGCTCTAGGCTCATCAGCAGGGGTCATCCACCATAGCCTGAGCAAGGGTCAATAAAGATGGGGTTGGTCAAGGAGAAGCTGCTATTGCCATCTCTTTGAAGCTGGGTCACTCACGAGTGGGTCTGTTTATTTCTGTCATATCTACTAAGTAAGAATGGTGGTGTGATGTTCTATAAGGAAGCTGACCTCAGAGTCAGGAAGAGCTAGATTCAAGTTCTACATTTGAGGCTGTGTTACCCTCAGAGAGCTTCCCCGCTCGGGGCTCTAAGGCTGGATCTTGCAGAAAAAGTAGCAACCTGCACTGATAAGAAGAGTTTCCCCACCAGGAGCTCCCTACAGCCCTCGAAACAACTTGGTAGGTGTTTAATTAAGGATGCACTGATCCAAGAGAGCTTTGATTGGCCTGGGAGTCAGGAGACGCTGAACTGATCTCAGCCTTGACTTTGTGACTTGGTCCAAATCAGTGCATCTCTCTGGGCTGCCTTGGTTCTATCTTTCTCTGAAATAGTGTTGGACTAAGTGATCACTAAAGCCATCCCATGGTCTCAGAATTTATGATTACAAAGCACCCTAGCATATCTCTATGTTGTGGGGTCTGAGTTTGAGAATTCAACTTGGAATCAGAAGGCTTTGGTTCAGATTGGATCCGTGGCATGAGCTATGTGGCCTTACCCAAATCACTTCTCTCTCAGACTCAGTTTCCTCACCTGATCTGGGCGACGGGGACAATGACAGCATCAATCTCACAGCGTTGTTTTGAGGATCAAGAGATTTCAAGTGGAAAGGTCTTTTTGCAAACTTTAACAGCACTTCCCCTATATCTGTTAGTATTGTCAAATTCTTCCCAGGGCTTTAACATGATGGAGTGCTCTAGGGTTCTTCATTCAGCAGGGTGCAAGTAAAGAAAGTGAGTGGGAAAGATCAGCAGGGCACAGCTAGTCTAAGCTTGACTGATCACGACTGCCAGGGCTTTTCAATAATAATAACCCACACTTATATGGCACTGTAGCCTTGCTCACCATTTTCTATGCTTTTGCTCATATGATCCTCAAAACAAACCTGTGAGTTATTTGCTAAAATTGTCCCCATTTTACATATGAGGAAGCTGAGGCTGAGAGATAAAGTGGTTTTCCCGTGTCACACAGTTAGTGAGAGTCGGAGGCAGTAAGGAGCTCACAATATAATGGGGAGAAATAAATGCCCAAATCTACCATTTCTGGGCCAACAGCCACAAACCCTCTGTTGTCGGTCCCTTGAGTTGAAGGCATTTTTCTGAGTTTTCTATCAAGTCCTTCCCCTTCCCTTTTCCACATGAGACTTTCCTTTCCATGAGTAGAGGGAAAACATAACAGTAGAAGTAATGGCTGAGGACAGGAAGCTATAGGGAAGAACCTCATTCTGGTACCAAGCTATGGCTCCCTCCTCTCTCCCAATGCCCAGGAGCCACATGGAAGGTAGATGGCATGGGCTGACTGAGCAAGGTGCCTGACAAGATGGAGCTGGTGGTTTGGACTAAGTTTTAATGAAGAGTAGGCTCCTGATTTCCCTCCTTCCTCAAACCCTTAACCGTCTATAAGGCAAGCTCTGTAATTTGATGAGCATTGTATCTTCTGGGCAGCTTTTCCATGTCCTTTGTGCTGTCCACTTTATCTTTTCTGGATTCTTTTCCAGTTTTCAGCATGTCTCTGACTTACCTTTGTTGCCCTAAGAGATGACTGTGACCTCCATCCTCTATCATCAGAGATGCCCAAGGTGATCTATTTTTGGTCAGCCCAGCTAGCTCTGTTTACTCTGCAAATCCTTTGGTGAGCTTCAAGCAATCCACTCTTCCTGAGAGAGGAATACCTGGAATCCCCTCAGTTTGGGTTCCATTCCAGGGCAGGTCAGAACATGCAAGACTGGGCAAGAAAGAGATTTCTCTTTTCTCTTTTCCATGTCAAATGTTGAATCCTGTCCTGTGGACTAGTCCCAGGTAGATCCATTGAATGAGAGAATGAGTCAGAAGGAGCCTGAGAGACTATTTAGCTCCTCCACCCCATCTGACAGATGGAGAGAATGAGGCCCAGAGTTCTGAAGTGTGGCCTACTTAAGGTCACAAAGTGAGCATAATTAAATAGCCAAGCTTCTAGGGGATTATAAGTTCAGAACACTGCATGTATTGTTCAACTCAGTTTATGTTTTAATGCTTGGCATATAGTAAGCAACTAATAAATTCATATTGACTGGACTACTTGTTGTATTGGTTAGTTTTGCTGAACTACAGATCTTCCCCCGTGCCCCTTAATAAAATTCTTCATTATAGGATTAATAAAGGGGAAGGCCTATATTGGAAAATTAAGAGAATGCACAAAGAAGAGATGGCAGTAATTTTTGAAAGCAATAGAGTGAGAACCAGAACCCACAGTGTCCTGACTTCCCACCTATCACGTACAGCATGATCTGTAATGGCAGCATTGGGTTGGTCCAGGCCCCCTCACTGGGATGAGATAACATCACTTGCCAGGTGTGCGTTCTTGGGCCAAGCTCCCTCTCTGGTCTTCTCTCTATAGTTTCACAGGTTCAGGACTGAAGGATATCTGTTGTTTAGCCTTCATTTCCAAGAGGGCCAATGACATCATGGAGCCGTGAATTGGATTTAAGTGACACAAAGTGTCACAAAGTCATCGGCGTCACTCTCTCTTTCAGAGTCCATAAGTCCAGCAGCAGGACAAAAGTCAGGATGACTGGTCATGGCCCAGAATGCACTGGATGATCTTGGCCTCCTCTATGTCTCGCCAAGTTCTAAGAGCTCCACAGTGTCTGCTTCAAATATCTTCATGGCTGTTGGAATAAATTGGTCTCATCCACCCATTCCTCTGGGGGAAGTCTTCACACACGTGGGGGTGTGAGACCTGTCGGTTACTCTCGTCCTGGTTTTGCCATCTACTTGGTTTTACCTGGTGCGGCTATAGCTTCTTGGAGCCACGAGTGATAGCTGGATAGGAAGTGGCCACCCAAGGTGATGAGCATTCCTCAAGAGGGCTCAGCAGGCCGATCCTTCTTGAACTCCCCATATATCCCGTTGCCCACATTTTACAAATGGGGAAATAGAGGAAAGGGATGCTAAGTGACAAAAAGGATTTGAACCCAGGGCTTCTGACTCCAAACCCTTCTTATCTTCCTCATCAATCAAATGAAGGGGATGGATCCAAGTGTCCTTCAGGTGCCTCCGTCTCAGAACTCCTCAGACTTTATGATCTCACTCTCCATCCAAGGTGCAGTATCTCCCAGCCCTTCCCAACCACCTTCCTTTCTCATCATTTGTCCTCTACCAATTCATTCAACTGCTCTGATGAACTTCAGAAAATTAATTTGGGAACAGTCTCAGGCCTACAGCCTACTGAAGGGGAAAAGACTATACCCAATGTAAGTTTCCTTTGGGTGATGCTTTGGCTGAGCTCACCCCACCCACCCCCCAGGTCCTGGGGCTCTTATAGTGGTGGGGAAGTCCAACGGGTCGGCTTCCTTAGGAAGCCCCAGGGCTGAGAAAGGAGGCTTGATTCCTCTTCAAGCAAGAAATGAGTCAGCAGAAAAGGAGAAAGAGAAGCTCCGAAGACCTTATTTTAGCCACGAGACTGGGCACTAGCCCTCCTGAGAGGACAGAGCAAGTTTGACTCTTTCCAAATACTGGGAAACAGCAACAAATGCTCCCCCAGACAGAACTGCTGGGCTGCCTGCAAGAAAGTTCCTTCTTAGTATGCAAAAGGGCAGAACTTGGGTCGTTCCCAACTTATACCCCACACCTAGGACGTTAAACAAATATTATATAATCGAGATGCCCCGGCCCATTGTAAAATGCTTTCTCCTCCTCAGGAAGCCGTGCTCAAGTCTGTGAAATCGATAAGAATGTGACCCACAGCTTGATGCAACCTCAGACACCATCTACACTGCCACTCCCACTTTTCAGATGAGGAAATTGAGGCCCAGGATATTAAGTGGCTTGACTAAAGTCGCACAGGGGGCAGAAATCAGAGAAAGGCTTTAAATCCATGTCTTCAGACTCCAGGACCATTGGGTAGCCTCATGGAGGCAGTCCCGGGGGCTGGGGAAGGCTCTTTCTAAAACCAAATTCCACTCAGCAAACACTTATCAAATGCTAGGTGACCTAGTGCACAGATGCTGGAATTGGAATTAGGAAGAAGTGAGTTCAAATCCTGCCTCAGACACTCGCTATGACCCTGAGTCATTTAATCCCTGTTTGCCTCAGTTTCCTCATCCATAAAATGGGGACAATAATAGCACCTCCCAGAGTTTTTGTGAGGATCAAAATAAAACATGGAACATGCTTTGCAAACTTTAAAGCTATCTGTAAATACTCATAATTACCATTCTGTGTGCAGAGCCCTCTGCAGGTGAGGCTGAGCACCTGCCCTCAGGGAGCTTATAGGAGTGTCACAGGAGGACACAATTCTTTTGCAAATTACTCAGTGGAACACAAAGTAATGTATGAGATGTGTTAACAAGATCTTCACACACACACACACACACACACACACACACACACACACACACACACAGCCTTTCTCTTCTCTTTCCTCCTTGGTGGCTCCAGTCATAGAGAAAGAGAGATCTTCCGCTCTTTACAAAGGCCCGTCCCCCACCGTGGGCCACCTGTATGTCATGGCTTAGCGCCATTCCAAATGTGCTGCCTCATCTTCCCACTTCTGCTCCTTTTCTAATGCTGTTTCCCATGCCTGGGATGGCCTCTCTCCCCTTTTGTTGGCTGAATGTCACCCCAGATAAGATTGCAGCCAGTAATGACAAGGGCCATCCAGGAGTAAACCAAGCATCCAGCCTATTGGCTGGGTCCTAGAGTTCTCTCATCTTCTAAGATCTCCATGCATTTTCTTCCTTCCTTCCTTCCTCCCTCCCTCCCTTCCTTCTCTCTCTTCTCTCTCTCTCTTTTTCTTCACTAGGTCTCACTCTCTCATCCACGATAGAAATCCCCTGACTGATGGGTACAGAACTTTGACCTGCTCTACTTCTGACCTAGGCTAGTTCACCTCCTCCTTAGGCAGATTTATAACCCCAACTTGGGGCTTCATCATATTCATGCTAGACTTAGTTTGGCCACTCCATAGGCTTAGCCCAACTGCAGGTCAGAGCTACCTAATCCAAGTAATCCACCAACTCAAGGCTTCCTAGTAGCAGGGATCCCAGGCCATCACCACTATCCCCAGTGATTCTATATTTTCCCTGGTTGTTCCCCATCCCTGATGATTTTCTCCACCATTATCTTTGTCTACTGGCTTCCTGACTTCTTTCAAGTCTCAGCTCAGTTAGCATCTTCTGCCAGAAGACTTTCTCAATCTCCCTTAATGTTCATGTTTTCTTCTCTTGTTTATCTCCAATCGATCTTGTCTCCATCTTGTATGGATAGAGTTCTTTATAGGCTGCTCCCCCATTGGACCGTGAGCTCCTTGAAGGCAGGGACTGTCTTTGCATGTCTTTGTGTCTCCAACATTTAGCCCAGTGCCAGGCACATAGTAGGTGCTTAATAAATGCTTATTGTCTTGACTTTCTGCTCCATACTATGAATAGCAGGGCTAATGAGAGACTTCAAGGTGGACCTGAAGGGTTCTTTAAATGCCCCACTTATAATAGGGTCTTAATTTATCAGTCTTGGCTCCTGGTATATGTGTGTGTGTGTGTGTGTGTGTGTGTGTGTGTGTGTTTGTATGTGCATATGTGCATGTACACACACACGTGTGTATTTGTGTTTGGGGATGGGTTCTGGCCTCTGTAGGGTATGAAAGGTCAAGGTTCAGAGTCACAGGGTTTAGGTTCAAGTCCAAACCTTGCCATCTAAGATGCAGAGTACAAAAATCAGTATCTTGGGACTGAAGGACCAGGTTTCAGATCTCACCTTTTCTACTTGCAGATGAGGCGTTTGATCTCTATGAAACTCGGTCTCCCACTCTAGAAAAATGAGTTCATTGGACTAGATGAGGTCTTTGTTTTGCTCCTGTGCTAAATCTATCATCCCTCATTTATTCCCCGTGGAACCCTGGGTGAGTGACTCACACTTCTCATCTGAAAGAGGGGTTTGGATTGGATGAGGTCTTTGGTCTAAGGCCCACTCCTGGCCTGAATCTATGAAGCTAAGAGTTAAAATCACAGATCTAAAGCCATAAATGACTTCAGAAATTGTCGACTCCAGGGATTCCGGAGGCAGGTCTATAAATCTGGTGTTTTCCAAAACTCTATTGTGATCATTGTATTTCATTATAGTTTGTTTCCTTGGTAATCCTACATGAATTCATTTTATGCATTTACATTCTTCTGAAAAGGGGTACATAGGCTTCGTCTGACTGATGCCAAAGGGGTCCATGATACAGAAAAAGAGAAGAAGAACTTCTGACCCAGGCCAACCCCATCCTTTCATACCTGATGAAACTTCATCCTATACAGTGACTTGGGCAACCAGGGGGTGCCGTGGATAGACCACTGGGCCTGGGAGCACTAGGCATCAGGAAGACCGGAGTTCAAATTTGACCTCAGACACTTATTAGCTGTGTGACCCTGGACAAGTCACTTTGCCTCTGCTTGCCTCAGTTTCCTCATCTGTAAAATGAGGATAATAATGACATTTTTTGTTTGTTGTGAAAGAAAATGAGATGATAATTGCAAAGTACTTTGCAAAACTTAAAATCCATCTGAATGTTAGCCAGGTATTGTCATGACCAGCACTCGAGCTGCTATGCACCATGACAAGTGTTTGTGAGGGTAGGAAGACACATAAGGACAATGATGGAGCGGTAATGGGCTGGGCTGGTATCAGAGACCATACCAGGGGCCCTTAACTCACACTCTGGTCTAAGGAAAGGAAACTTGGGGTAGTCTTTGAAGCCCTGGGTCTTCTCAAATGAAGGGGCTAAGCCCATCTGGGAGGTCCAGGGTTGAAGGGAGGAGAGATTTGGTAAGGGTGTGACCAGGGAAGATGCCTGGCTGTGGGCTCAGGAGGGCTCCGGGGCAGTGCTGACACAGAACTGAGGCTCCCCTCCTCTTCTTCTTGACCTAAGTCCCGAGGGACAGGGTGCAAAATTCCCCTTCTTCTGCATAGTCACTCCTTTTTTTTTTTTTTTGGCTAGGCAATGGGGTTAAGTGACTTGCCCAGGGTCACACAGCTAGTAAGTGTTATGTGTCTGAGGCCAAATTTGAACTCAGGTTCTCCTGACTCCAAGGCCAGAGCTCTATCCATTGCACCACCTACCTGTCCCTGCGTAGTCACTCCTCTGGGACCTTGATGACATCACTTACTCGATTCCCTGCTTTGTAAACGGACTAGAAGGCCCTGAGGGTCGCTCCAGCTTCCAGCTACAGATCTGTTATCCCATCCTCTTCATTCCCTTGAAGGTCCTTGGGCCTCAGTTTCCCGCTCTGTAAAGTGAGGGTTTAGATTAGAAGCCCTGAGGAGGAAGTCAGGGCTATCCCTTTGGATCTGCAGGAGGTAGGGACCCGGGGTGTGTGTGTGTGTGTGTGTCTGTGTGTGTGTGTGTGTCTGTGTGTGTCTCTGTGTTT
>NW_020950709.1:0-20448 GCF_900497805.2 Vombatus ursinus | reverse complement strand
AAAGAACCGATAGTCACCAAAACATTCAAAGCAACACTTTTTTTTTTGTATTCACAAAGACTGGAAGCTAAGTAGATGCTTATAAACTGGGAAATGCATATATAAATTTTGATACATGATCATAACGGATCATTAGTGAGATGTAAAAAAAAATAATGCATATGAAAAATTCAAAGAGATAAGGGAAGAGATATCGAATGATACACAATAAAATCAAGTCTGAAAAGGAATATACATAGTGACAACAATGTACGTGGTGGGGGAGCGACAAAAATAGCTGAAATTGCATACTATGAAGTTATAATGACCAAGTGTGGCCACAAAAAAAAAATGAACGAATGAATGAATGAATGAGCATTTATTAAGCACTTACCACCCGCCAAGCATGGTATTAAATTTGAGTAACAACAATACACAACTGATTCCCTCAAGGAGCATGTATTGGACCAGAGGGAGACAACACATATATGGGGCAGTGGTAGCGAGGGGCAGCTACTTTCTATGGTGAGGTTCCTAAAGGGAGTAGATAATAATCCTTCCAGGAACACAATGCACTGGAATTGATTCTTATTCCAGAACTGGGGGCATGGAGAAAGGGCAAGGTTGACATTAGTTCCCATGCATCAAGGTCAAAAGATACTGGGGAAGCAGAGAGAAAAGTTAAGCACAGCACCTGGGGCCTGCCTCGATTAGGGGGCCAAGAGATCCAGGTACCAATCAGTAAAACAGGGCCCCAGGGCAAAAGTCCTCAAGATGAAGGGTTCAAATCAACAAGGCTTGGGCTCTGGTCTGAAAGACAGAAGGAAGCTTGCAACTAAGGTGGGAAGTGACATGAAAAGAGATCTGAGAAAGTCATCTCCATTGCTTCCTTACGTGGTGGAAGGGTGGGCGGTAGAGACTGCGGGTGTGGGAACGATGGATAAAGTGCTAGACTTGGACGGTGTCTCCCTTAGTTTTGCTGGATTTTGATTATTTGTTTATGTTGATTTTTAGAATTCACTCTTTTCTTTATTCTTAGTTATCAGATAATGCTCATTGGGAGGAGGAGGGGACAAGATACAATAGGGGAAGGTAGGTGATGTAAAAACAAAATATATCCAGAATTTGTTTAAAGTAGAGGCATATGCTGTGTTACAAAGGTGTTGTTTTACTTTGTCTTTCCCCCCAATGGAAGGAGGTGAGAGGGAGAGAAAATAAATAAGTGTCAACTAAAAATTAAAATTTAAATTAAAAAAATGTAGAAGCATAACGAGAGGTGGGTGTAAATGGCACAGCTGCTCTGGCAGAAGATGGCTCTCATTTCTTCCAACGTCTGGCGTCCCTATGCTCCTGAAGTCAGACAGCATTCAAAGTGACAAAAGTCTGGACCACTCCTGGACTTCTTAAGGAAGAGAGACACCAGAGAAGCCTGCATTGTAGAAAACTTCACTGGGCTTGTTCCCTCAGACTGCAGTATTCCAAATTTGCTCCTGACAATGTGGTTGTGTGTTTGTCTGAGGGTAGAATTATGCCAGTGCCTCCCACCAGCCCCCACATTTTCTGTCCTGGTGACCCAGGTTCTGCTCTCCATCCAGATCCAAAGTTGATTTGCTAGTCAAAGATGATCCAGAGGAATGGTACATTCCCCACACTCCTTCCAACCGCCATAAGCTCATCCCACAGCTCCCAGTTGGCTTAGTGGGCAAAGTTGGCAAGGTACTGATCCCAAAATGAAAAATTCAGTACTCTAAAGGAACTTAGCAATCATCTCAGTCAATCCCTCATTTTTTTGGGGGTGGTGCAGGGGGAGCCAACTGAAATGATTTGCCTTTAGTTGGTGGCCTGTTAGTCATATCCCAACTGGACTTCATCAGTGAATTCTCTTCCTAGAATGAGCAGTTGAAGAAAATGAATATTGAATCTTTGAAAAATGAATTCTGAAACAAAAGGGGCAGAACTCTCACTGGACTCATCTAGAAGAATTCAGTAAAGTTTGATCAACAGGAAAAGCTTCACAAAACAGGGAAGAGCATCTCTTGTTCTTTGAACTAGCCATATGAAGGCACTGCTTAAAGCCATGTCCTATGGTCAAAATACCATGGTTTCCCTTGCCTGTGACACTGGTTATAATCCCAATTATAGCTGATCATAGCTTAGCATTGCCAGAGGAAAATGAAGGGATGGTGTCAGTTGAATACAATTCTCCCTTGATTTCTGAAGCCCAAATTTCTAACCAGTCATTGATCTTGTATATCAAATTCCAGAAAGGTAAAATTCATAAGCATTTATGTCCAAAAGAATATCAGCTCTTCTAATCCTCAAAAGTCTTTGACTCTGTCGCTCTGTTTCCTTCGGTTTTTGTCGTTGTTGTTAAGTCATTTCAGTTATGGCTGACTCTTCATGACCTCATTGGTTTTCTTGGCAGAGAGACTGAGTGGTTTGCCATTTCCTTCACCAGCTCATTTTATAGATGAGGAAAGTGAGGCAAACAGAATGAAATGACTAGCCCAGGATCACACAGCTAATAAGTCTCTGAGGCTGGATTTGAACTCAATATCTTCCTGACTCCAGGCCCAGTACTCTATCCAATGTACTACACAGTTGTCCTAGCACGGTCATAATCAAAACATTCTATAAAAGGGAAAATCTAGTGTCCCCTCAGAAATTCCCAGGGAATGGAAATTATTTTACTCCATAAATCTTAATATTTGACCTTCAGTCCTCATGCTGTAACATATATCCATTCATTCCTTTTTTGTCAGGAGTGGGGAACCTGTGGCCTCAAGGCCACATGTGGCCCTCTAGGTCCTCAAGTGCAGCCCTTTGGCTGAATGCAAACTTTACAGAACAAATCCCCTTCATAAAAAGATTTGTTCTGTAAAACATGGACTCAGTCAAAAGGCTGCACTCAGGGACACAGGAGATCACATGTGGCCTGGATGCCACAGGTTTCCCACCCCTGCTGTTGGTCTTTTCAGTGAACATAGAGAAAAAACCTACATATTTGTGCTCTTATTAAAAAAAAATCATTCTTTACAAATCAAAACACCTCTGAGGTACCATCTCACACCTATCAGATTGGGTAATATGACAGAAAAGGAAACTGACAAATGTGGAGGGGATGTAAGAAAATTGGGACACTAATGCATTGTTAGTGGAGTTGTGAACTGGTCTAACCATTCTGGAGAACAATTCAGAATTATGCCCAACGGGCTATGAAACTGTGCATACTTTGACCCAGCGATATATAGGCTACTAGGTCTGTATCCCAAAGAAATATAAAAAAAAAAAGGAAAAGGAAAAGGACCTATAAGTAGAAAAAAATATTTTAGCAGCTCTTTTTGTGGTGACTAAGAATTGGAAATCAAAGGGATATTCATCAATTAGGGAATGGCTGAACAAATTGTGGTGTGTGATTGTAATGAAATACTATTGCGCTATAAGAAATGATGAGTAGGATGGTTTTAGAAAAGACTGGGAAGATTTATATGGACTCATACAAGATGAAGTGAGCAGAACCAGAAGATTGTACACAGTAATAGCAATATTACGCAATGATCAACTGTGAATGATGTGGGTATTTTCAGCAATACAGTGATCTCAGACAATTCTGAAGGACTCATGATGAAAGACACTCTCCATACCCAGAGAAAAAACTGATGGAATCTGAATGCTGATCAAAGCAGATTGTTGTCTTATTTTTTAAAACTTCCTTTATTTTCTTGGTTGTGTGTGTGTGTTTTCTTTCACAACATGATTAACATGCAAATATGTTTTGCATGACATGTATAACATTTATCAAATTGGTTACCTTCTCAATGGGAGTGTGTGAGGGAGGACAAGAGAGAATTTGGAACTCAAAACTTTAAAAAGTGAAGGTTAAAAATTGTGTTTACATGTATTTGGAAAAAAAATATTAAAACTTTAGAAAATCTAAAGAATTTAGGAGCAGAAGAACTTAGAAAAACAATATTCTTTTCTCATATGGGCTAAAAAATCCCTGATCCCTTATTCATTTCTGTTTATTTCTGTGTGCCTCCATGCACATTCCAATGGTTCCTGGGAGATATTCACAGGCGCAGACAAGGGTTTTCAGTATGTAGTATGTACTCCATGGAGGATTTATGGAAAGATATGCATAAGAATGAGATATGGATTGAAAAAATGAATAAGAGAGAAATGAATGATAAAGAATGAATAAGACTTCTCACACAATAACATAGTAAGAAAGGCTTGCTATAAATCTCAACATACAGATGACCTCCAGTGATCAAATCATGGCTCCACCAGATTAATGGAAAATATGGCAAAGGATTCGGAGAAGAACCACAGAGTCTATAGAACATGGAGGCACACAGAAATAACAGAAATTCATGGGGCCTCATTTTCATTCATCAGTAAAAAGAAAGGTAACATATTTGAATGTATTTGTAGCTCTCCTTCGTATTTTTAAATGTTAGCATGGCATAATGGCTGGAACAATGGAATGGGAGCCATGAAGAGCTAGGTTCAAATCCCACCTCTGACAATTATTAGCTGTGTGACCATGGAGTAGTAAAGTCACCTCTCTGAGCTTACATTCCCTCATCTGCAAAATAGGTGGCCTGAAACTTATATTACCATTTCCACCTTCACAGGTGTTCATGAGGCTCAAGCAAGGTCACATATGCAGAGTGGCATGCAAAGGTGGAAACACTGCAGATATAAGTGATGATTGGGATTATGAGGACTACCTCTGCTATACAAGATCCAGAATCTTCCACTCAGATGAGGCCAACCCAGCCAAGCCAGGAAACCAATTTCTTAGCTCCTCCTCCTCAGAAGCCATTCTTTGGACATGTCTGGATGGGACAACCAACAAAGCCTGTGATAAGCCACACCCTTGCTAGTCCTTGCTAGTCTCTTTCTTTGTAGCTCTTTGGGCATTGCTATTACCAATGTACACTTGTGCTGGGCATAAATCCTTCCTTATCAAGTGAACTGGGCTCTATCCAAAAGCATCTCTTCCATCCATGGGTTAAGTAGGGACCTTGACAGGACATTTGTAATCATGGGCAGCCAGAAATTAGCATGGGGAGACTTCTAGCTGTGGTCTGACCACCCCTAAATGGGGCAAGGCTCCATTATTGCCACAGTCCCAGGGCAACATGAACCCTGACCCCTCTTCAGCAGGTCCTTTGCCTGGAACAGAATTTCAAAGAAGTTCAGGCATTCTTGGCAATGAGGCCTAAGAAGCCAGATGTTAATCTGTAGACTCTGCCTATCCCTCTGGAGACCCTCC
This sequence comes from Vombatus ursinus, assembly GCF_900497805.2. Taxonomy (NCBI): domain Eukaryota; kingdom Metazoa; phylum Chordata; class Mammalia; order Diprotodontia; family Vombatidae; genus Vombatus; species Vombatus ursinus. The sequence continues at coordinate 15,188 of NW_020950709.1, read as the reverse complement.
CCCAGCTGGAATGGCCCAGGAACATATGGTGATGCTTGGCTCTTTTGACTTCCTCTTCAGTGCCATTGAAGCCTCTTTGAAAACAACTCAAGAGGCAGATCCAAGATGGCGGAGGGAAAGCAGTGACTTGCTAGAGCTCTCCCCCAAACCCCTTCAAATACCTATAAAAAATGACTCTAAACAAATTCTAAAGCAGCAGAACCCACAAAAAAAAACAGAGTAAAACAAACAGCCCAAGAGAACCTGGATGGCTAATCAGAAAGGTATATCGCCCAGGCTTAGAGAGGAACGCAGTTTGGCGTGGGCACGCAGACCGCAGTGACCCTGGAGCAGGCCTCAGAGGACTGAATCACAGGCAGCTGTGGCAGTTTCCAGACTTCTCAACCCATGAACGCCAAAGACAACTTAGAAGGTCAGTGGGAAAAGTCTGTAACTGCGATGAGAGAAGAAGCTAGGACTCAGCCACAAGTCCTGAGTGCAGGCCACAGCTGCCTCCTGAGCTTCCAGCCCACAGACTGAGGGGGAATCAAGTAGCTGATCAGACGGAGACTGCAAGGATCTCTTTCTTTGCCAGTGCTGAGGCAGGAATCTCTTGCTTTGCCTGTGCTTGGATCTGGGTCACAGTTCTGAGGGGCAGTCCTGGGGCAAGGAGGAGTGCTGGCCTGGTGGAGCTTGTTGTGGCGGTGGAGAGGAAACACCTCACCCCTTATCATAGCACCTTAGAAGAACTGACACTTTTCAGGTCCCTAGAAGTATTTTTGAAAACAGCTGTACAAACCCCCAAAGCTTAGGACAGTACATTCTCCACATTGGAAACAGATTCTTACCTTAACAAAGAGTTTAAAACTCAAGTAAGTGGTTGGGATCATGAGCAAGCAGCACAAAAAAGTCAGACTATATGATCTTACTTTGGTGACAAAGAAGATCAAAACATACAACCCGAAGAAGAAAACAAAGTCAAAGCTCCTACATCCAAAACTTCCAAGAAAAATATGAATCAGACCCAGGCCTTGGAAGAGCTCAAAAGGGATTTTGAGAAGCAAGTAAGAGAAGTAGAGGAAAAATTGGGAAGAGAAATGAGAGTAATGCAAGAAAATCATGAAAAGCAAGTTAACAGCTTGCTAAAGGAGACCCAAAAAAATACTGAAGAAAATAACACCTTAAAAAATAGCCTAACCCAAATGGCTAAAGAGGTCCAAAAAGCCAATGAGGAGAAGAATGCCCTACAAAGCAAAATTGGCCAAATGGAAAAGGAAGTGCAAAAGCTTACTGAAGAAAATACTTCCTTAAAAATTAGAATAGAGCAACTGGAAGCTAGTGACTTTATGAGAAATCAAGACACTGTAAAACAAATCCAAAAGAATGAAAAATTAGAAAATAATGTGAAATATCTCATTGGAAAAACAACTGACCTGGAAAATAGATCCAGGAGAGAGAATTTTAAAATTATTGGACTATCTGAAAGCCATGATCAAAAAAAGAGCCTAGATATCATCTTGCAAGAAATTATCAAGGAAAACTGCCCTGATATTTTAGAACCAGAGGGCAAAATAGAAATTGAAAGAATCCACCTATCACCACCTGAAAGAGATCCCCAAAGGAAAACTCCTAGGAATATTGTAGCCAAATTCCAGAGTTCCCAGGTCAAGGAGAAACTATTACAAGCAGCCAGAAAGAAACAATTCAAGTATTGTGGAAACACAATCAGGGTAACACAAGATTTAGCAGCTTCTACATTAAGGGACCACAGGGCATGGAATATAATATTCTGGAGGGCAAAGGAGATAGGATTACAACCAAGAATCACCTACCCAGCAAAACTGAGTATAATCTTGCAGGGGAAAAAATGGTCATTCAGTGAAATAGAGGACTTTCAAGCATTCTTGATGAAAAGACAGAGTTGAATAGAAAATTTGACTTTCCAATACAAGACTCAAGTGGAACATGAAGAGGTAAACAAGAAAGAGAAATCATAAGAGACTTATTAAGGTTGAACTGTTTACATTCCTGCATGGAAAGATGATATTTGTGACTCATGAGACCTTTGTCAGTATTAGGAGGAAGTTGGAGGGAAAAAATTATATGTATATAGATAGATAGATAGATAGATAGATAGATAGATAGATAGATAGATAGAGGGCACAGGGTGAATTGAAGATGAAGGAGTCATATCTGGAGAATAAAATTAAGGGGTGAGAGAGGATTATGCTAGGAGAAGGAGAAAGGGAAAGGTAGAATGGGGTAAATTATTTCACAAAAAAAAACAGAAAAGAAAAGGCTCTTACAGTGGAGGTGAAATGGAGGAAGGTGACAGGGAATGAGTGAATCTTATTCTCATAGGATTTGACTTAAGGAGGGAATAACATACACCCTCAATTGGATATGGAAATCTGTCTTACCCTACAGGAAAATAGGAGGGGAAGGGGACAAGAGAGTAGAGGGATGATAGAGAGGAGGGCAGATTGGGAAAGGGGTTAATCAGAAGCAAATACTTCTGAGGAGGGACAGGATCAAAAGAAAGAGTAGAATAAATGGGGGGGTGGGATAGGATTAAGGGAAATAAAGTTAGTTTTTCACAGCATGTCTACTATGGAAGTGTTTTGCATAACTGTACATGTATAGCCTATATTGAGTTGCTTGCCTTTTCAGTGGGTGGGGAGGGAGGAAGGGAGAAAATTTGGAACCCAAAGTTTTAAAAACACATGTTTTAAAAAAAATGTTTTCACATGCAACAGGGAAATAAGAAATACAGGAAATGGGGTACAGAAATCTATCCTGCCTTACAGGAAAATAGAAGGGGAAGGCGGGGTGGGGGGAGAGATAGCAGGGAAAGCAGACTAGGGGAAAGGGTATTCAGAATGCATGCCATCTTGGGGTGGGGGGAGAGGTGAGATGGGGTGAAAATTTGGAACTCAAAATCTTGTGGAAGTAAATGTTGACAACTAAAAATAAAAAAATATATATGAAATAAAAAAAAGAAAACAACTCAATACGAGCTCATTCAGTGCCCACTGTGGGCAAAGGCTCAGAGAGGATTCTGTTGTTTTCACCCACACAGATAAGGGGATGTTGTAGATATCCTGGTGGGGGGGTGGGGAAGGAGCAGAAGACCTTTGGCTTCTTTGGTTTCTAGTAGGTTGGATTCCCCATAATGCAGAGGGACCACCTTTGTCCTCCTCAGCCAAGACTTTCATAGCCTCTGCTTTCTCCCTGTATCACCCAGGAGATGCTACAGGTCCTGACGTGGGGACCTCTGATGAACTGCAGCTTTGGGGTAAGTAGGAAAAAGGGTGTGTGTGTGTGTGTGTATGTGTGTGTGTCTGTGTGTGTGTCTGTGTCTGTGTCTGTGTCTGTGTCTGTGCTTGTGTCTGTGTCTGTGCCTGTCTGTGTCTGTGTCTCTGTGTGTGTGTCAGAGAGAGAGAGAGAGAGAGAGAATTCAATCATCAGGCTTGAAGATCAAAGGTAACCTGGAAGTCATCTGGCCCCTCTCTCTCATTTAACAATGGAGAAACTGAGGACCAGCGAGGTAAGCTTGGCCTGCATAGAGCAGGCCAGTAAAGCATGCTGCAAGGTCCCACAGGTCAGAATGATCATAAGAGGTTCCATTTCTAGGTCATTTCAATTTTTGCAACGTATGTCATCCACGGGTATCTCTTTGGAAACAATCGTGAGAGTTAAATATTCCTGTTATTCTCATTTTACAGGTGAGTAAACTGAGACTGATAGAGTTGAAGTGTCTTGCCCAGGGTCCTACTGCTGGGTAAGTGTCTGAGAGGAGAGTTATGAACCCAGGTCTTTCTGATGCCACGGCCAATGCTAAAGCCTCCACGTGGTCCTTCTTAGTAAGTAGCAGAGCTTAGATTGGACACGAGGCCATCTGACTCCAAATCTGGGCTGGTTTTCAGGTCTGTTGCTCTCTGATGGAGGAAGAGGTCAATACTGCCCTACTTACAGTTAGGATCAATGAGTTCTACTGACCTTTCATCCAGTGGCACAGGGTAACAGCAATCTGTTCCCAGGTATCCTTTGACCCTAGCCTCCTTTCATCCGCTGCCCTCCTCCCTTCTGCTCTGGATCACTGTCCTCCCATTGGTGGGCTCCAAGATACTTGTGGATGTTAGCCACAAGTAGCCTTGGACTAGTGATTTAACCCTTGGGGAACTCAGCCTAGTGACCACCTGCTACTTCTGGAGACCCTCCACATTGCTGTTCCTTGCAGGGAGAAAAGTGATTTGCTATCTGGATAGAAGGAAAAGTCCGGAGCTAGAAGGGGACAGGCCACCTTGGCAGCTCGTGGTGATCCTCTGAAGACTGCCAGGTGGTCCTTGATATCTTTTAGGACACTCTTTGCCAAGGACCGCTTGCCCTCTCTTTTGCCCCTTTGTCTTTGCCCAGCAACAAGCTGAAGTTGGGAGGAAGCAAGCATGAAGTAAAAATCATGTTTGGTCAGCTGGGCTCAGGAGCGATGTGCCCTCTCCCCTGATAACAGGGAAGAGGCATTTGTTCCCCAACATCTGGCCAGTCTGTGAGGATGGGAAATTAAAGAAGGGTGTGAGGAAGGGTGTGTCTGAGGACCCCCAGCAGCAGCACCTTCCACATCAACTGAAGCAGGACAGAGCATGAGGTGAGGAAACATTCCTGGGATTTTGTGCAGCCTTCGAAAAAGGCAGCCTAGGGTTTCGAGAAAGCAGAGTTGAAAGCGACCTCGGCATCTGTCTGCTCCAATCCATTCCTGACCAAGAAGGCTCACTACAACATCCTGGGCAAGTGACCAACCAGTCTTTGCTTCAATCAATCGCTCAATGAACAGCATTTCAAAAATGATTATGCAGCATTTATATTGCGCTTCAAGGCTGGCAAAACTCTTGATACAAAATGTCTCATTTGTACTCCACAGCTCTGTGAATTAGGTGCTTTTTTTTAATCCATACCCACTTCATAGATGAGGAAACTAGAGTCACATAGCGCAGATCATCCAATCAATCAACAAACGAGAATTTAGGAGGCACTTACTGTGAGCTCAGCATTATGCTAAGACCTGAGTATACACACAGACCCTGCCTCAAAGATCTCACCTTTTAATTGACATAGACAACATGTAAATAAAGATAAGTTGTGTACAGAGAGTCATGATTCTCCAGGTGGCTACATTGTCACAACCAGCCATAGGATCCCAAATATGATCTCTGCCATTCGAGACCATATTTGTAAAGACCCTAGAACAGTTCCTGGCATATAGTAGGTATTTAATAAATGCTTATTTACATTCCCTCACCCCATACATGGCACAGAGAGCACAGCATCTACATCATCTAGTCTACAAGTGCACACACATGCCCCTATCCCTCGGAAAGCAATGACCTCTTTATTTTAACCAACACAATCCTCCATGGAATGGATCCATAGCCTAAGAAAGGTGAACTGTGAGGGTGGAAGGGAGGCCCAAAGCAGAGCCTCCATTGACCCTCTCCCAGAGGCCTTCTAGCTTGATCTGCTTCATGATTCCATCAAAGTGTTTGCAGACCCTGCTACACTCACATGGAATGCAAACACACTTTCTTTTGCTAAGGAGGAAAATCAAACCTCTTCCTCCCACACTCAATTTGCCATGGGAACAGAAATGAAAGCAGAAGAATGCTTAGTGTAGTTGTTAATTTTCCTTTCCTGTTGTAAATATCCCCCCTCTTTTCATGGGGCGTGGATTAGAATGTTTACAGAAGGAAAGACAAAAGAGCATTTCCCAGACTTATCACCAAACCTGCCAACTTACCTGCCTTGCTTTATTAGTGCCAGAGTGGTTCTTGGAGGCAGTGTGGAGATGGAATGTTCCATCTGGAGTCCACCTGGGATTATATCCCGACTCGGCTTCTTCCTGTCTTGGTGACTACCGATAATTCCTTTGACATCTCAGGGCTTTCGTTTTCTCATCTGTAAAATAAGGAGATTGAAAGAAAAGACCTCTGTCCCTTCCAGCTCTAAATGTGGGATCCTCACTGCTGTTCAAGTCAACAAAATTCAAAAACATTCATTTCATAACAATTCTGTGCTAGGCTTTCCCTGTCCGCTCTTCAACACTCTAAGGCAGAAATACTCAGTGTTTTCACCTGAGGCTTCCTAGTGATCAAGGGATGAGAGGGAGTTACTTCTCTCCAGGTGTCAGAAGTAATACTTCAACGTGAGTGAGGATGGTTCCCTAAAAATGCAGAAGACAACTGCCCATTTGACTTTGATCAAGTTTCTGAAGTCCTCTTGACTTCAGGGTCCCTTTTGTAGGAAAGGTGCTTCTGAATTTGGTCCTATTTTATACAGAGAGGATTATGGCTGGAATTATTGGCTACTAGCAGCAGAATTCTATGATGCCTGAAATGCCAACGTGTCATGGTTATATAGCCATGGAAATGCATAGCTGTGGACACAGGCCCCTGACTGACCTGATTGGGTTTCCCATTCCTCTAGTGCATCATAATCACTCACTGGGAACCCCTGATTTAAGAAAACACCAAGCATAAGCAAGACCCACATCCATAGGTATCGAGCTTTGCCTATATACAATATTTCATAAAATTAGCTCAATGGTCTTCTAAAGCTCAATGGTTGGCCACCGTAACTCATCTGCTACTCTCATGTCCATTGCCCCCTCCCCATGACCTGGTCACTCGGAGACCTAATTCTTATCATCAGAAGATACTTTCCCAGGACTGCAGCCAAAGCCACCAAGGTAATTATTACTGAAAGAAAAAAAAAAAGCAACAGAAAAAAGAAACCAACAGAAAGAAGGGGAGAAAGAGAATGGAAAGCCATGCAGGGCATTCATTTATTGGGGAGGATGTGATTTATACTATTATGACTGCAGTCATTTTTACCACACTGTGTTTCAAGACTCCACCTTCAGCCTCCCCAGCATCCTCCCCAGGGTGGCTATTCCTGCTGGCTCCTGCTCCGGCCAGCAGAGGGTGCTCTTAGTGCAGAGTTGGTGCACAAAGCCAGGCAAACGCCCACTCACTGAACTGGCTTCCAGAGTCAGAGTTCAGTTATCTGATATGCCCGCCTCCCTGCCCGCCTGTCCTAGCCTTGTCTAAAGAGAGCTAGCTCCCTAGGTCTGGCCTCTTTTTCGCAGGGGTCCTTGCCTAGTTGGGTGTCTCCTAGAATGACTGATCACCATGGAGAAGAGATGTAAGAAACGCAATGATGCTCCCTAAAGAGTTGCTAGGGTCGCTCTACACCGGGGCAAGCTTCTGTCCGAGCAGACGTCAGGACGTCAGGGGAGCGTGGCAGAGAGGGGAAGAGAAGGGAAGGGGGTGAGCATTTAAGGGCCTCTCCTGTGCCTGAAACCATCCTAAGTGCTTTGCAAATATTATCTCATTTGGACAATGGAAAGAGATCTGGGTTGCTCATTTAAAGACCTGCATTCAAATCTTGACTTTGTCTTAATCAGTGTCTGATTTAGGGCAGACCACTTTGCCTCTCTTGGGCCTCACTTTCCTTATTGGCAGAATGAGATTGGACTACAGGACCTCTGGGGTCCCTAGGAACTCTAATTCTAGGGTCCTAAGAGCACAGAATGAGAAAGGCAGAATCTGAAGGTTGGAGGGGACCTCCCAAGCCATCTACTAGAGCCTGCACACAAAAGGGATGCCTGCTCTAGGCTCATCAGCAGGGGTCATCCACCATAGCCTGAGCAAGGGTCAATAAAGATGGGGTTGGTCAAGGAGAAGCTGCTATTGCCATCTCTTTGAAGCTGGGTCACTCACGAGTGGGTCTGTTTATTTCTGTCATATCTACTAAGTAAGAATGGTGGTGTGATGTTCTATAAGGAAGCTGACCTCAGAGTCAGGAAGAGCTAGATTCAAGTTCTACATTTGAGGCTGTGTTACCCTCAGAGAGCTTCCCCGCTCGGGGCTCTAAGGCTGGATCTTGCAGAAAAAGTAGCAACCTGCACTGATAAGAAGAGTTTCCCCACCAGGAGCTCCCTACAGCCCTCGAAACAACTTGGTAGGTGTTTAATTAAGGATGCACTGATCCAAGAGAGCTTTGATTGGCCTGGGAGTCAGGAGACGCTGAACTGATCTCAGCCTTGACTTTGTGACTTGGTCCAAATCAGTGCATCTCTCTGGGCTGCCTTGGTTCTATCTTTCTCTGAAATAGTGTTGGACTAAGTGATCACTAAAGCCATCCCATGGTCTCAGAATTTATGATTACAAAGCACCCTAGCATATCTCTATGTTGTGGGGTCTGAGTTTGAGAATTCAACTTGGAATCAGAAGGCTTTGGTTCAGATTGGATCCGTGGCATGAGCTATGTGGCCTTACCCAAATCACTTCTCTCTCAGACTCAGTTTCCTCACCTGATCTGGGCGACGGGGACAATGACAGCATCAATCTCACAGCGTTGTTTTGAGGATCAAGAGATTTCAAGTGGAAAGGTCTTTTTGCAAACTTTAACAGCACTTCCCCTATATCTGTTAGTATTGTCAAATTCTTCCCAGGGCTTTAACATGATGGAGTGCTCTAGGGTTCTTCATTCAGCAGGGTGCAAGTAAAGAAAGTGAGTGGGAAAGATCAGCAGGGCACAGCTAGTCTAAGCTTGACTGATCACGACTGCCAGGGCTTTTCAATAATAATAACCCACACTTATATGGCACTGTAGCCTTGCTCACCATTTTCTATGCTTTTGCTCATATGATCCTCAAAACAAACCTGTGAGTTATTTGCTAAAATTGTCCCCATTTTACATATGAGGAAGCTGAGGCTGAGAGATAAAGTGGTTTTCCCGTGTCACACAGTTAGTGAGAGTCGGAGGCAGTAAGGAGCTCACAATATAATGGGGAGAAATAAATGCCCAAATCTACCATTTCTGGGCCAACAGCCACAAACCCTCTGTTGTCGGTCCCTTGAGTTGAAGGCATTTTTCTGAGTTTTCTATCAAGTCCTTCCCCTTCCCTTTTCCACATGAGACTTTCCTTTCCATGAGTAGAGGGAAAACATAACAGTAGAAGTAATGGCTGAGGACAGGAAGCTATAGGGAAGAACCTCATTCTGGTACCAAGCTATGGCTCCCTCCTCTCTCCCAATGCCCAGGAGCCACATGGAAGGTAGATGGCATGGGCTGACTGAGCAAGGTGCCTGACAAGATGGAGCTGGTGGTTTGGACTAAGTTTTAATGAAGAGTAGGCTCCTGATTTCCCTCCTTCCTCAAACCCTTAACCGTCTATAAGGCAAGCTCTGTAATTTGATGAGCATTGTATCTTCTGGGCAGCTTTTCCATGTCCTTTGTGCTGTCCACTTTATCTTTTCTGGATTCTTTTCCAGTTTTCAGCATGTCTCTGACTTACCTTTGTTGCCCTAAGAGATGACTGTGACCTCCATCCTCTATCATCAGAGATGCCCAAGGTGATCTATTTTTGGTCAGCCCAGCTAGCTCTGTTTACTCTGCAAATCCTTTGGTGAGCTTCAAGCAATCCACTCTTCCTGAGAGAGGAATACCTGGAATCCCCTCAGTTTGGGTTCCATTCCAGGGCAGGTCAGAACATGCAAGACTGGGCAAGAAAGAGATTTCTCTTTTCTCTTTTCCATGTCAAATGTTGAATCCTGTCCTGTGGACTAGTCCCAGGTAGATCCATTGAATGAGAGAATGAGTCAGAAGGAGCCTGAGAGACTATTTAGCTCCTCCACCCCATCTGACAGATGGAGAGAATGAGGCCCAGAGTTCTGAAGTGTGGCCTACTTAAGGTCACAAAGTGAGCATAATTAAATAGCCAAGCTTCTAGGGGATTATAAGTTCAGAACACTGCATGTATTGTTCAACTCAGTTTATGTTTTAATGCTTGGCATATAGTAAGCAACTAATAAATTCATATTGACTGGACTACTTGTTGTATTGGTTAGTTTTGCTGAACTACAGATCTTCCCCCGTGCCCCTTAATAAAATTCTTCATTATAGGATTAATAAAGGGGAAGGCCTATATTGGAAAATTAAGAGAATGCACAAAGAAGAGATGGCAGTAATTTTTGAAAGCAATAGAGTGAGAACCAGAACCCACAGTGTCCTGACTTCCCACCTATCACGTACAGCATGATCTGTAATGGCAGCATTGGGTTGGTCCAGGCCCCCTCACTGGGATGAGATAACATCACTTGCCAGGTGTGCGTTCTTGGGCCAAGCTCCCTCTCTGGTCTTCTCTCTATAGTTTCACAGGTTCAGGACTGAAGGATATCTGTTGTTTAGCCTTCATTTCCAAGAGGGCCAATGACATCATGGAGCCGTGAATTGGATTTAAGTGACACAAAGTGTCACAAAGTCATCGGCGTCACTCTCTCTTTCAGAGTCCATAAGTCCAGCAGCAGGACAAAAGTCAGGATGACTGGTCATGGCCCAGAATGCACTGGATGATCTTGGCCTCCTCTATGTCTCGCCAAGTTCTAAGAGCTCCACAGTGTCTGCTTCAAATATCTTCATGGCTGTTGGAATAAATTGGTCTCATCCACCCATTCCTCTGGGGGAAGTCTTCACACACGTGGGGGTGTGAGACCTGTCGGTTACTCTCGTCCTGGTTTTGCCATCTACTTGGTTTTACCTGGTGCGGCTATAGCTTCTTGGAGCCACGAGTGATAGCTGGATAGGAAGTGGCCACCCAAGGTGATGAGCATTCCTCAAGAGGGCTCAGCAGGCCGATCCTTCTTGAACTCCCCATATATCCCGTTGCCCACATTTTACAAATGGGGAAATAGAGGAAAGGGATGCTAAGTGACAAAAAGGATTTGAACCCAGGGCTTCTGACTCCAAACCCTTCTTATCTTCCTCATCAATCAAATGAAGGGGATGGATCCAAGTGTCCTTCAGGTGCCTCCGTCTCAGAACTCCTCAGACTTTATGATCTCACTCTCCATCCAAGGTGCAGTATCTCCCAGCCCTTCCCAACCACCTTCCTTTCTCATCATTTGTCCTCTACCAATTCATTCAACTGCTCTGATGAACTTCAGAAAATTAATTTGGGAACAGTCTCAGGCCTACAGCCTACTGAAGGGGAAAAGACTATACCCAATGTAAGTTTCCTTTGGGTGATGCTTTGGCTGAGCTCACCCCACCCACCCCCCAGGTCCTGGGGCTCTTATAGTGGTGGGGAAGTCCAACGGGTCGGCTTCCTTAGGAAGCCCCAGGGCTGAGAAAGGAGGCTTGATTCCTCTTCAAGCAAGAAATGAGTCAGCAGAAAAGGAGAAAGAGAAGCTCCGAAGACCTTATTTTAGCCACGAGACTGGGCACTAGCCCTCCTGAGAGGACAGAGCAAGTTTGACTCTTTCCAAATACTGGGAAACAGCAACAAATGCTCCCCCAGACAGAACTGCTGGGCTGCCTGCAAGAAAGTTCCTTCTTAGTATGCAAAAGGGCAGAACTTGGGTCGTTCCCAACTTATACCCCACACCTAGGACGTTAAACAAATATTATATAATCGAGATGCCCCGGCCCATTGTAAAATGCTTTCTCCTCCTCAGGAAGCCGTGCTCAAGTCTGTGAAATCGATAAGAATGTGACCCACAGCTTGATGCAACCTCAGACACCATCTACACTGCCACTCCCACTTTTCAGATGAGGAAATTGAGGCCCAGGATATTAAGTGGCTTGACTAAAGTCGCACAGGGGGCAGAAATCAGAGAAAGGCTTTAAATCCATGTCTTCAGACTCCAGGACCATTGGGTAGCCTCATGGAGGCAGTCCCGGGGGCTGGGGAAGGCTCTTTCTAAAACCAAATTCCACTCAGCAAACACTTATCAAATGCTAGGTGACCTAGTGCACAGATGCTGGAATTGGAATTAGGAAGAAGTGAGTTCAAATCCTGCCTCAGACACTCGCTATGACCCTGAGTCATTTAATCCCTGTTTGCCTCAGTTTCCTCATCCATAAAATGGGGACAATAATAGCACCTCCCAGAGTTTTTGTGAGGATCAAAATAAAACATGGAACATGCTTTGCAAACTTTAAAGCTATCTGTAAATACTCATAATTACCATTCTGTGTGCAGAGCCCTCTGCAGGTGAGGCTGAGCACCTGCCCTCAGGGAGCTTATAGGAGTGTCACAGGAGGACACAATTCTTTTGCAAATTACTCAGTGGAACACAAAGTAATGTATGAGATGTGTTAACAAGATCTTCACACACACACACACACACACACACACACACACACACAGCCTTTCTCTTCTCTTTCCTCCTTGGTGGCTCCAGTCATAGAGAAAGAGAGATCTTCCGCTCTTTACAAAGGCCCGTCCCCCACCGTGGGCCACCTGTATGTCATGGCTTAGCGCCATTCCAAATGTGCTGCCTCATCTTCCCACTTCTGCTCCTTTTCTAATGCTGTTTCCCATGCCTGGGATGGCCTCTCTCCCCTTTTGTTGGCTGAATGTCACCCCAGATAAGATTGCAGCCAGTAATGACAAGGGCCATCCAGGAGTAAACCAAGCATCCAGCCTATTGGCTGGGTCCTAGAGTTCTCTCATCTTCTAAGATCTCCATGCATTTTCTTCCTTCCTTCCTTCCTCCCTCCCTCCCTTCCTTCTCTCTCTTCTCTCTCTCTCTTTTTCTTCACTAGGTCTCACTCTCTCATCCACGATAGAAATCCCCTGACTGATGGGTACAGAACTTTGACCTGCTCTACTTCTGACCTAGGCTAGTTCACCTCCTCCTTAGGCAGATTTATAACCCCAACTTGGGGCTTCATCATATTCATGCTAGACTTAGTTTGGCCACTCCATAGGCTTAGCCCAACTGCAGGTCAGAGCTACCTAATCCAAGTAATCCACCAACTCAAGGCTTCCTAGTAGCAGGGATCCCAGGCCATCACCACTATCCCCAGTGATTCTATATTTTCCCTGGTTGTTCCCCATCCCTGATGATTTTCTCCACCATTATCTTTGTCTACTGGCTTCCTGACTTCTTTCAAGTCTCAGCTCAGTTAGCATCTTCTGCCAGAAGACTTTCTCAATCTCCCTTAATGTTCATGTTTTCTTCTCTTGTTTATCTCCAATCGATCTTGTCTCCATCTTGTATGGATAGAGTTCTTTATAGGCTGCTCCCCCATTGGACCGTGAGCTCCTTGAAGGCAGGGACTGTCTTTGCATGTCTTTGTGTCTCCAACATTTAGCCCAGTGCCAGGCACATAGTAGGTGCTTAATAAATGCTTATTGTCTTGACTTTCTGCTCCATACTATGAATAGCAGGGCTAATGAGAGACTTCAAGGTGGACCTGAAGGGTTCTTTAAATGCCCCACTTATAATAGGGTCTTAATTTATCAGTCTTGGCTCCTGGTATATGTGTGTGTGTGTGTGTGTGTGTGTGTGTGTGTGTGTGTTTGTATGTGCATATGTGCATGTACACACACACGTGTGTATTTGTGTTTGGGGATGGGTTCTGGCCTCTGTAGGGTATGAAAGGTCAAGGTTCAGAGTCACAGGGTTTAGGTTCAAGTCCAAACCTTGCCATCTAAGATGCAGAGTACAAAAATCAGTATCTTGGGACTGAAGGACCAGGTTTCAGATCTCACCTTTTCTACTTGCAGATGAGGCGTTTGATCTCTATGAAACTCGGTCTCCCACTCTAGAAAAATGAGTTCATTGGACTAGATGAGGTCTTTGTTTTGCTCCTGTGCTAAATCTATCATCCCTCATTTATTCCCCGTGGAACCCTGGGTGAGTGACTCACACTTCTCATCTGAAAGAGGGGTTTGGATTGGATGAGGTCTTTGGTCTAAGGCCCACTCCTGGCCTGAATCTATGAAGCTAAGAGTTAAAATCACAGATCTAAAGCCATAAATGACTTCAGAAATTGTCGACTCCAGGGATTCCGGAGGCAGGTCTATAAATCTGGTGTTTTCCAAAACTCTATTGTGATCATTGTATTTCATTATAGTTTGTTTCCTTGGTAATCCTACATGAATTCATTTTATGCATTTACATTCTTCTGAAAAGGGGTACATAGGCTTCGTCTGACTGATGCCAAAGGGGTCCATGATACAGAAAAAGAGAAGAAGAACTTCTGACCCAGGCCAACCCCATCCTTTCATACCTGATGAAACTTCATCCTATACAGTGACTTGGGCAACCAGGGGGTGCCGTGGATAGACCACTGGGCCTGGGAGCACTAGGCATCAGGAAGACCGGAGTTCAAATTTGACCTCAGACACTTATTAGCTGTGTGACCCTGGACAAGTCACTTTGCCTCTGCTTGCCTCAGTTTCCTCATCTGTAAAATGAGGATAATAATGACATTTTTTGTTTGTTGTGAAAGAAAATGAGATGATAATTGCAAAGTACTTTGCAAAACTTAAAATCCATCTGAATGTTAGCCAGGTATTGTCATGACCAGCACTCGAGCTGCTATGCACCATGACAAGTGTTTGTGAGGGTAGGAAGACACATAAGGACAATGATGGAGCGGTAATGGGCTGGGCTGGTATCAGAGACCATACCAGGGGCCCTTAACTCACACTCTGGTCTAAGGAAAGGAAACTTGGGGTAGTCTTTGAAGCCCTGGGTCTTCTCAAATGAAGGGGCTAAGCCCATCTGGGAGGTCCAGGGTTGAAGGGAGGAGAGATTTGGTAAGGGTGTGACCAGGGAAGATGCCTGGCTGTGGGCTCAGGAGGGCTCCGGGGCAGTGCTGACACAGAACTGAGGCTCCCCTCCTCTTCTTCTTGACCTAAGTCCCGAGGGACAGGGTGCAAAATTCCCCTTCTTCTGCATAGTCACTCCTTTTTTTTTTTTTTGGCTAGGCAATGGGGTTAAGTGACTTGCCCAGGGTCACACAGCTAGTAAGTGTTATGTGTCTGAGGCCAAATTTGAACTCAGGTTCTCCTGACTCCAAGGCCAGAGCTCTATCCATTGCACCACCTACCTGTCCCTGCGTAGTCACTCCTCTGGGACCTTGATGACATCACTTACTCGATTCCCTGCTTTGTAAACGGACTAGAAGGCCCTGAGGGTCGCTCCAGCTTCCAGCTACAGATCTGTTATCCCATCCTCTTCATTCCCTTGAAGGTCCTTGGGCCTCAGTTTCCCGCTCTGTAAAGTGAGGGTTTAGATTAGAAGCCCTGAGGAGGAAGTCAGGGCTATCCCTTTGGATCTGCAGGAGGTAGGGACCCGGGGTGTGTGTGTGTGTGTGTGTCTGTGTGTGTGTGTGTGTCTGTGTGTGTCTCTGTGTTT
>NW_020950708.1:0-8025 GCF_900497805.2 Vombatus ursinus | reverse complement strand
TGTGTGTCTCTGTGTTTCTGTGTCTCTGTGTGTGTCTGTGTGTGTGTCTGTGTGTCTCTGTGTGTCTCTGTGTGTGTGTGTCTCTGTGTGTGTGTGTCTGTGTGTGTGTGTGTGTGTGTCTGTGTCTGTGTCTGTGTCTGTGTCTGTGTGTGTTGGGAGATCCCAAAGGGCCCTCGTAAACTCTGCCTCGGCACTCTGTGAAGCAGGAGGGGTGGGGTGCAGGGCAGGGCCAGGGGAGGGGAGGCCGCTGTCCCGGGTGCCTGGAAATCAAAGGCCGGGGAGGCGGGCAGGGGCCTCCCCTGCTTCTCCTCCTCCTCGGGCCCTTTCAGTGGGAGATGCAGGGAGCCAGAGGCGGCTCCAGGCCTGGCTCTTCTCGGGGAGGTTAATGACCCAGTTAGCAGCTTCTGGCTGCGTTTCCCGACATTTTGCAGACATCCAGCCCCGTCCCTCTGCCAAGTACATTCTGTTCCCTGGAGCTCGGCCAAAGCATCTCAGATTACTATGTAATGCGACAAAGGAGAGGTGGATGGGAGGGAGGTGGGAGCAGGGGGAGGGCGAGGGGGGAGGGGTGCGGGAGAGGAGGGGAGGAGGGGAGGGGGGGAGGCCGCAGCACCCGGGCGGGGGGAGGCACATGCTAAATCTGACTGCTTCGCCCTCCTTCCAAGGGGCCGTAGGGCACCCCACGTCGTCCCCACCCAGGGGAGGGCTCCTCCCTGGGGGCAGAGGAGCTAAGGGGGTGGGGCATGGAGGGAGGGGGTGAGAGCTCACCCCCCCATCGCTCCCCCAAGCATGCATTCACACATTGTCCCTCAGAACCAGTGTGGATCACATGGTGGAGCTAGAGGCTTGTGGGGAGACTGGGGGAGCTGGGGGCACCGAAGAAAGAAAATGAAGCCTTGATCTGCCCCAGCAGCGCGCGCGCGCACGCACACACACACACACACACACACACACACACACACACACACAGACACAGACACACAGACACACACATACAGACACACACACACATATATACACATGCACATGCACACACACACACACACACACACTCCAGCATCTATGGACACAGGCACGGATGCACATATATGTGTCCCCCAGGCCACCTAGATCATGTGGGAAATAGAGGTTTGGGGGATATGCATGTATGTGGGTTCAGTCTGGGAGCAGCCTAAAGGGAAAGAAGCGGGAGAGTCAATGCCTTTCATTCCCTGAATTAATCCGTCCCATGCCCCCCACATAGGTACAGGTACGCGTCTACATGGACAGGTGCAATTGCATAGACATTGACACAGACATGAGGCCAGAGGATACAAACACAAATTCAGACATAGGCATGTGTGCCTGCAAACATACCTGGACATGCACAGGCACACACAGACACAAACAGCTAGGAGCCTATGAGGCAAGTAGACGTGTCATCTCGTGTGGACACGGACAAACACGGGCTCGCGCTGAGAGAGATGCTCACACCGTCACACACCTAGAGAGAGCATGACACGCACCTGCACGTGCCCCCACACACGCCCCAGGGAGCTGCTCCTTCCCTCCCCAAACTGCCTCCTAATTAAAGAAGTCAGTGAAATGCTGCTTCTGAATGAATGACTGGCCTGGCTGCTGCGGGAGGAGGCTGAGGCTGGAGCTGGGGCTGCCTTTTTTAGGGGAGCTCAGAGGTCCTGGTTCAAGTCTCCTTGCCTTCCCATCCTTTGGTCTCTGTCTCTGTCTCTCTGCTTGTCTCTGTGTCTCTGTCTGTCTCTTACACACGTGCACACTCCCTTGATAGCCACCCCATGCCTGACCACTCACCTGGGAGCCACAGGACTTACCTGAGAAAGGGCAGGAGGTCCCCTGAATAAAGTCTGACTCACAGCTGGGCCATTGGCTCTGGAGCACCAAAGGATCTTGGGAGTCACTCAGTCCAACTTCTTCCTTTTACTTATGAGTAAACTGAGGCATAGAGACATTAAGTGACCTCCTCAAGGTGATCAATCAGTCCATCAATAAGCATTTAATAGGCAGTTAATATGAATGGGGTGGGGGGGGAAGGAGGGGGCACCATAGTGTACAGAGTGCCTGGAGTCAGGAAGACTCATTTTCTTGAGTTTAAATCTGGCCTCAGATACTTGCTAGGCTGTGTGACCCTGGACAAGTCACTTCACCTTGTTTGCCTCAGTTTTCTCATCTGTAAAATGAGCTGGAGAAGGAAATGGTAAACCACTCCAATATCTCTACCAAGAAAAAGCCAATGGAGTCAGAAAGAGTCAGACACGACTGAAACAACTTAACAAAATGAGCCAGGCACTGTGCTAGCAGCTGGGGATATAAACCCTCAAAAGCATTTGTCCCTGCCTTCAAGAAGCCCAATTAAAGGAGACAATGTACACAAAATACACCAATGTGTACAAATATACCAGGCAGCTTTGGGGTGGGGAGCAGCTAGTAGGGATTAGGATTTGAACCCAGCTCTTCCTGCCTCTCAAGCCAACTGTGCAGCTCCTCAGGACATTGACCACTTAGTTCAAATCATGAGTCTGGACTTTTTGAAAAAGTGTCACAATAGAAGGGCACACAAGACATCATGTGAAAATAAACTTAGATTCTAGTTCATCCACCACGGCTCTTTTACAGATGAAGAAACTGAAGCTCCGAGACCTTCCCTGGATTGTCCCAGAGCCCAGAGGAGCAAGGTCCTGCCTGGGACTCCAGCTGGCTCCCCAGCCGGATGCCCCACCCTTCAGCGCGCTCTCTCCCCAATGAAGAAACATTGGTCAGAAACTGGCCGCAGACATCGCCTTGGGACAAGGAAGCATTTCGGCCCCTGCATGAACCCCTGTCTTATCTATTTCAGGCCCCAAACAAAGACAGATGTTCCCAATCTGTCCTTGAGGGCAGATCCTGGATTCATGAGACCTGAATTCAAATCCTTTCTCTGCCATTTATCACCTCTATGACCTTGGAGAAGTCCCATGACCTTTCTGGACCTCAGTTTCCTCATTTGTAAAATAAAAGAGTTGTACCAAAGGATCTCTAAAGCATCTTTATTATCCCTATAATAGATAAGTATTGATCATAATGAAATGAAATTAAATGTTGGAAGAATGTATGGATGAATGACTTCTATATTAAGCACCCCACTGTGTGTAGGATTGTCCTTATAGCTTCTTGCCAAGAATGTTGACAATACAATCTCTGCCCAGCTTTCATAAAGCAAGTCACAGTTTTCCCAGAATTTTCACATGATTGATGCTACTGGGTGGGGAATGTGAGAATCTGAAGGACCTTGGGGATCACTCAGTCAGACCCCTTCACTACCCAGAGAATACTGCCTCCCACACAGTCCAAACCACTCTTCTTTTCTGCATAGGAAACTGTGTGAGGAAACTGAGGCACAGAGAAGTTAAAGAATGTGCCCAGGATTCCAGGGACATTAAGGGACCCAGGCAGGCCAAGAAGGTCGGCCTCTATACCACTCCGTGATGACTTAAACTCTGAAAGAGCAGATAACACTTGTTTCATCAGCACCTCCACCACTGTGAGGTCACTGCAGTCCACCCTGACCCATGCCCACTCCCACTTTGGTTTAATAATAAGAGAACATTGGGTAGATGCCCTGGATGGGGGGAGGCTATGGCCAAGGACAGCCTAGGGGGAGGCATAGATGGGTGGGCATCTGTGTCATAGGGGGAAATATTAATATCAATGCAATCCTTGGTCCATGGAATGTTGGGGAACACTCATGATAATGAAGGTTTCTTTATAGTTCTTTGCTCTCTCTAAAAGTTTGAGTCCTACTTCCATACTACTTTATAGCTATTTCAGAGGTAATCCTCCCATTTGGCAGAAAAAGAAATTGAGCCTCAGAAAACCTGAGGGATGTACATATCACCAAACAGCCAGTGAGCATCCGAGGTGGAATCTGAACCCAGGTATGTGTGAGTACCAGTCCTGTCTCTTGCGATCTCTCTTTTCATTTATGATGTCTTAGCAAATGGTCTTCAAAAGTCACTGTGGCTAAAGTATTCTCCCAGGAGTGGCCAACATGGTAATGATGATTTCCAGACTAAATTAGGAGGACAGATGGAACCCTGTGGCCAGGTCCATACCCAAGGCTTTTCCAGATTCTAGAATCAATCGAAGTTTATGTTATGTAGGCAAAGCCTTCACGCCTGAGATGAATCACAGCGTATTAATACTTAAGAGATAATCTGAGGCTCTCTGGCTCAGACCCCCACACAACCAGGGGTGACAGAAAGCTGCCATGTTCTATCCTGGGATTGCCCACTTGAAGCTCTGCTTCCTGAAGCTGCTTCTCTAAACTCTCCAACCTCCTGGACTCAAGACCCTGCCTGAGACAGAAGATGGAGACATGGGAGAAGGTTGCAAAGAGGCAGGTTCAGGCTTGATGCCAGGAAGGACTTCCTCACAATTAGAGCTGTCTGGTCCAGAAGCTGACGGCTCCCCCGTCCTTGGAGGATGTTAAGCGGAAGCTGCATGTGCCATTGAAGGGCTGAGGTAGGCTAGATGGTTTTGTCTAGTGCCCCACCTCTTGTCCTTGCCTTAGGCGACCTTCTTGCCTAGGCTTTACCCACTGACTGCAGAAAATCTTAGAATCTAGCAGAACCTTCTTGCTTAGTTATCTTTCCAGTCATGACCTCACCTGGCTATCCCTATTAATAGAGTGTAAACTCCTTGAGGACAAGAACCATTGGATTGGTCTCTTCGTGCCCTTGCCAATGTTGTACTGCTGTTCTACTCTCCAGTTCAGGGGACCTCAGAGAGTCAGCAGGGCTGCCTCCCAGGGCAGCTTCTTTCCTTCTCTAGTCCCCCGTGGAGCTGTCCCAAAACAACGGTGGGTCCTGTAGCAGAGTGTGGAGGAAGTAGATTATGCCTTCAACAAGAAGGCAGGGAACTGGGGAGTAGCTAGTGCTTCCCCAACTGCATTTGTTTACAAAGGATAAATCAGAAAAAACTGAGGCCGTCATAGATCCAGAGCTAAAAGATAGTCCATTCTGAGCTCCTTTTTTAGATGGAGAAATGGAGGCTTAGAGAAACGAAGTGACTTCCCAAGGTCACTTGTAGCAGAACTGGAGTCTGCCCTAGGTTGTCTCAGTTCAAAAGCAGCCTTCTTTGCACCACACGGCAAGAGACTGGGAATAATGAAGCCTTCTATTAGCAGAAAAGACAAGGAACCATGCGGGAAAAACAATCCTCTTGGAACTCTGACCTCCATCTCTATGTTTAGATGTCTTAATTAATGACCACCTGGTTTCAGTACTCCCTCTCTCGGAAAGGAAAACATTCAGGAGAGTTGTGGTGGGAAGAAACTCATTTTCTTCTCTTCTAAAGTCTTACGTGGCCTGGATCATTTCCAGTCACAAGCTTGGAAAAATGATAGGAATCCGATTGATTTCAGTTGCAAAGGGTTCAATTCATACAATGAATAAGAGTGGTAGATTCATCAAATTATGGAATACGAGAGTTAAAAGGAATTGCAGATGTCGTCTAGTTCAACCTCCTCTCTAATGTGAGAGTTCCATTCTTGAGTTCTCAACAGATCCAGCCTCCATTTGAACACTTCTGATAACAGGTAGTTTACTCTCTATCCAGGAAGTCCATTCCATTCTTGGTCAGATTTAATATTTCAAAAGTTAATTTTTCCCCTGAGATGCTGACCTAGAATCTGCCTCTTTCTCCCATTTCTCGGTCCTCTAGCTCTGCTTTCTGCAGGCTCCCCTCTTGTACATAGTAGCCCTTCAGGAATTTGAAGGTCATCCCTATGGCTTCTCTGCGACTCTTTTTCAGGCTATTTTTAATAGTTACATTAGATCTTCTTTCCTCCATTGGGAAAGCTGATATTTCATATTCTGTTGACTTGTTGGTAGGGAGGTAGGGTGGACTTACCAGCCTCTTTCCTTTTTGGAAAATCAAATCAGAGGTCACTTATACAATGCTGGTGGAACTGTGTATTTGTCCAGTCATTCTGGAAAACCATTGGAATTCTGCAAGAAAAGTCTTTGACCTGTTGATGCCTTTTGACCTAGTAATCCCTCTACTGCAGTGACGTCAAAATCAAATGGTGGCATATTGACTTAGAAAACCACAAATTACCATTATGTCTTGTACTGTCTTTTCATTGCTTTTGCTAAACATCTCCTAAGTATATTTAAATCTAGCTCACTCTACACAGGAGTTTTATACAATGAGTTCAACACTTCTCTTCTACCTCAAGAAATGAAAGATGAAAATAATGGCCTCATGTCTACCAACATCTTTGTAACGGTACTTTTCAATGACAGCAAGTTCAATTCAATTAATTTAATTCAGTACACGTTTATTAAGTATTGACTACATCCAGGGCACTGGACCGAATCCTAAAGATACACAGATAACACGCTAGCAATTCCTACCTTTAATGAGCTTATATTCTATTAAGAGGATGCAACATGTGCATAAAGAAATAAATACAAAACATATAAAATATTTAACACAAAGTAATTCATCCCAAAGTAAAATGACAATGGAATCAAAGTGGGTGCTCCCTGCTGGAGCAATGGTGGAATGATCCATTAATGGAGTGGGACATGATTCTGTCATTACAAACAATGAATATGAGAAAGGCCACCAGGCAGAGGAAGGCTTCCACGAACTGCTGCAAGACAAAACAAATCAATGTAGAATCCCAGCTTGTTGAGCTGAATTGAAGTGAAGTAACTTTGGAATCAAATACCTGAGCAAAGCCTGGGTCATGGCATTGGGATCACAGATTTCAAGGTAGAAGGGAACTTCTAGGCCATGGAGTCCCACTTCCTTCATTTTATAGATAAGGAATCTGAGGTGCAGAGAAGTTCATTGATTTCCCTAAGTTAAAATCACTAGTAAGAAACTGGAGTGGGATTAAGTACCAAAAGGAAAAGGAAGAGAGAGAAAGAGGAGTGCGATGAGCATCAGATAGGAGATGGAGGGAGTTGTGGAATGTTCCTGCAGGAAGGTTCCTTAGAGCTAATCCAGCCAAATACTAGCAACGGACAATTGAACACAACTGAAGTGCAGCCACCCAAAGAGAAAACTGAACTGAAGTGTACGTTCTAGGCACCATCCTAGATCTTGGAGGGGCAGAGGGGAGGGGTAAGGACAGTTTAACTCTCTGGAAACTTAGTCTCATAGAGGAGATATGATGATAATAGCTAGCATTTATACAGCACTTCCAAGTTTGCAAAGCACTTTGCAAATATTATCTCATTTTATTCTCACAACAACTCTGGCAGATAGGTGCTATTATTATTCTCCTTTTGCAGAGGAAGAAAGAGAGACCAAGGGAAGCACCCAGGGTCACATAGCTAGTTACTATCTAAGGCTAGAGTTGAGCTTCAATCATCCTGACTCTTTGGTCACAGAGAGGAGAGGGTATGCATATAGAGAAATAAAAATACAAGTTTGGGTGTGAAACGGGCAAAGAAGAAGTCTAAGGCTTTTCACAAGATTGGAGAAGGGAGGGAGGAAAGAATCCCATTTTCTAGGGCTGATGATGTCAGAGAATGACTGCTAGAGCTGGCCTGGGAGCTGGACAGAAGGGCCCCCAGGAGCTGAATCTAGAAAGGAGATTTCACTCTAATTCAACAAGCAATTATTTTGTAATAACTGTTTCTCTTTTTGTTTCACCAACACTTGTGACTGTCACATAGTAGGCGCTTAACAAACTCATGTTGATTAACCAATCACCAGACACTAGGCAAAGTCTCTGGAATCAAAGAGAGAGAAGGGAGAGCCTTCTCATCAACAGGGATTGTCTGTGGCAATTGGTGGAGGTGGGAGATGGTATGTTGGGTTTGCATAACCACCGCTGCTCCGGGTGGGTTGGAACAGAGTTCATGAAGGAGAGCCACATGAAATGAGGCTAGAAAGGTAGCTTGGAGCCATGTTAAAGAAGGTGTTAAATGGCAGGCTTCCAGAGCCAATGAAAGTTATTTGTCAGAGAATACATGGTAACCTGTGTTTTGGTGAGAATATTTTCACTCTCTTGAGGCT
>NW_020950707.1:0-5928 GCF_900497805.2 Vombatus ursinus | reverse complement strand
AAGTAATTAGTAATGAGTAATTAGTGAGGAGATGAGGATGATACTAACTCACATTGTGAAACTGGACAACTGGAAAAATGGTGGTATCTATGACAGTTAAAATGGAATTAAGAAGAAGGGAGGCTTTGGAGAGAAAGATAAATAATCCTGTTTGTGTATGTTGAGTTTGGAGATGCTTATGGGAAATTCAGCTGGAAATGCCTAATAATTGATAATTGGCAAAGTGAGATTTGAGCTCAGGAAGGAGACAAGGACTGGAAAGTTAGATATTTGAGTAATCTGTTGTAAAATAGAAATTCTCCTGTATGGCCTTTGAAGATGGGGTTTTTTTTGTAATCCCATATGAAATGAGGTGTCTTGGACCATCCAAATTATTGAGCCTACAGGAGAAATTTTAGAACTCTTCCACAATCTATATCCTGAGGCTATCTTTTTTTTTGTGAGGTAATTGGGGTTAAGTGACTTGCCCACGGTCACACAGCTGGTGAGCATCATGTGCCTGAAGGCAGATTTGAACTCAGGTCCTCCTGACTCCAAGGCTGGAGCTCTATCCACTGTGCCACCTAGTAGTCCCAACATCTTTAAGAATGGATGTTTTCTTCAACAGGTACACTGAAAATGGTTGTGTAATAATTGACTCCTAGAGCATTGAAGCTAAGAGGACACTGAGAGCCCAGCCTATTAGAGATATAAGTGAAAGTAAATATTATTCAGCCCACAGGTCTTCTTTTACAGAAAAGGAAACTGAAGACCAGAATGCACATGTGCCTTTCTTATGATCACGCAGCTATTTAAAGGCAGAGCCAGGATCAGAAACTCACTCTCCTGCTTCCTGGTCCAGTGCTTTTTTCAGTAATAGAATATAAGTTTAAGAAGCAGAGATAGATCTTTACTGAAGCACTGAATTCACAGAGTGTTAAGTAAAAATAATAGCATATTGACTACTTTAGGAAATTACTCTCTTGAGAAAGTCCCTATCCTTCTTTGGAACATTACTTCAACTGTCAAATGATATGATTGGAAAAAAGATCATGTCAAAACCTTTTGATTCTATAATGCTTAATGAGGAAAAGATTCAGATGCTGGAAAGTGTAGGCTGTGGGGGTTTAAGCATCCAGTATGAGTCAGCTTGTCTGGATGAAATGAGTGAGCATCACTCAAGTATTCATCCCATCCCAAATGGAGGGTAAAGCTTCAGACCTAATGTTTTTGTACCCATCAGTCTTCCTCCTCACTTCTGGGGGAATACACATAACTACTTCATTGACCAGAAAGAATAGGGAACACCAAACTCCAAATAAGTGATGAGATTAGAAAACACTTACAGAATCACATAAGGAAGTTGAGTTTATTTTTTAATAGTGTAAAATCCTGAAAGAGTAAAAAAAAAATAAAGATTTGAAAGGAAATTACATCCAATGGAAGAAAGTAGAAACACAGTTATGTGCAATGAATCCAGGCACCTTGTTAATTTTAATACTACTTTAAGAAGAAAATATGGTGGGAAGTTTCTTCACATGTCCTAAATCTAAAGAGGATGAAGAATGTGGTAGAAATGAGAGTGGATTTTAAGCCAGAATGAACCTAGATCAAATCCTGTGGAGCTCATTTCATGACAACACTAGATTATTCTTTTTACCCCTTTGAACCTTAATCTAGTCATGTGTAAAATGGGAATAACAATACCTATATTACCATGAATAAAAATAATATTAAATGATTTAAATAATTACAAATAATGTATAAATAACAATTCAAATTTGGCAAAGCACTTTTCTTCATAATCTTGTCAAAATAGATAGGGCTAGAATTATTATTCCCATTTTAAGGAAGGAAAAGCTAAAAGATGTTAGTTACCATCAACACATAAGACAAGGACAATTTATTATTGTTAACAATGCATTCTGCTCTAGTAAAAAGAACACTTGATTTGGCGGTATGAGACCTAGGTTCCAATCCTGAGTCTGCTACTACCGAGGTGAGTTGGGATATGTTAATTAACCTCTCTGGGTCTCATTCTTAAAATGAGGAGGTAAGACTGAACAACCTCAAAGTTCCCTTCCATCTATAAATGGATGATTTTATTATTCTATGAATGCTCACTCTGCTATTTGCTATTCATGTGGTCTTGAGAAAATTCCTTCCTTATCTGTCTGACCTTCCGTTTCTTCACCTCATAAGGAAAATGTAAGATAACATCTCAAAGTTCTTGTCTGCTCTGAAATCTTTGATTCTATGATCCTAAGATTAAAATTAGACAGTGCCTATATACCAATGTCTGGTCCCGGCCACTTACCTTCAGTCTGGCAGGGGACAGATTGTGGGACAAGACAATCTGTTTCTTTTCTTGGTCTTCAGCTTTGACATACCTTCTGTTGGACCCATGAATATCTCCTATTGCTTCCTTTTGAACCTCTCCTACATAGTCTCTCAGAAACCCACACTTCATTCTCCAAAGAATCAATTAGAATTGTTCCCGAGTTTGGGGATGACACATTAATTAGGAACGAAGACAATATGTCATATTTTGTTCAAAGTAGGCTTTTCCTTTGTGAATATCCTTGTTTATCTTAAAGTTGGGAACAATAATTCCCCAAAGACACTCCTGGATCTCCATCATTTGATTCAATGGAAAGTCCCCCATGTTTCAGTGGGTGGGGGAGGAGGAGAAGAAACCCTGAATTTGAAGACAAATGACCTAGGCTCAAATCCTAGACCTAGATTTTCTAAGTAATAATTATGTGACCTTGGACAAAGCACTTAACCTTTCAGATCCTGTTTCCTCATAGGTAAGATGATGAGACTGCACTAGTTGAACTGAAGGTCCCACAATCTAGGAAACTGTGAGACAACACTTTGAATTCTTTTTTTTTTTTTACATTGAAAGGCCTTTTATAATCTGGCACACACATAAATTGATATATGACATCTATCTGAGACACATACCTTTCTAAGTTACCTTTTTAAATCTACCATTCATTATGCCCACTTCAGACTAGCCAAAGAGGGTAATGTATTTGGTCCCAAACACAATTTTGGATATTTTTTATCATTTATGTTATTGCTTAATATGTTTTCTCTTCCTGAATTGCATGCCCACTGCTCTCTACCCCATTTTCACTTAGATCTTCTGCCTCCTCACTATACCTGTCAAAACTCCACCTATCTATCAATAGGATTGGTTCATATGCATGGCTTCATTGTTCTCCTCAACTAGAAATTCAGAGCATTGCTTTGTCTCCTCTTCTCTTCTGGCTCTTAGCATGTTCTGCCATGTATTCTGAGCTTTAAATCATTTTGTTTCACACTACCTTGGTTGATTTCTAATCTGTCTTTTTGCTCTCATGGTGGTTTTACTTTACCTTTGTTATTGTATTGGAGATATTCCAGCATTGATGAAGAGTACAAAGCTTAGAGTCATAGGATCATGGTTTTAGAACTGTAAAGGACTTTGAGGTCACCAAGTCTAGCCTCATGACATTATAGGTGAGGAAACTGATGCACTGATAGATAAGGGACTTGCCAAGTGTTGATATCATTGGGCTTGAATCACTACTGAAACATTAACTTTATGTCTTTTGGAAATTTACTTAATCTCTCAGTATATATTTGTTCATCAATCAAATGGAGATATTTTCATGACCTTCCTCAGAAGGTTGTTTTTGTGTAATGAAAATGTTGTAAAAACTTCAAAGTGTAAAATAAATGTGAGATATTTTTATTGCCACATTGTAGTCCTACCACGGTGTCTTATTGTATTATTGAAATAATTTTAGATTTTCAAATAATAAACTAGTATAAGGTAGGTTTTGGCCAGTTTTACAGAGCTAGAAGGATGGGTCTGGTGACACACTGTGTATTTGTCACCTGAATATTAGCTTACCAATGTTGTAAGAGTCCTCAACTGATTGATGATAGATTTTTCATCATCTTTACTATCACAAAAATTTTTGAAGATTTTTCTACACCATAGATGGCATGCAATCATCAGCAGTATAGGGGCTACCCACATGGGTGAAATTAAAGGTGATTGAAGCATTATTGTCTTTATGCACTCTCCTTGTGAAAATCTTGGTATTTACTGTCACACTTCCTGAACCCAACATCCAACAAATGAGCTGCAATCTACCTTTCTAGCCTTCTTGCACATTAGTACCCTTCATTCTCTATTTTCCAGCTAAATTACTTTTTTAGCTGTTTCCTGATCTCATTCTGTGATCTTCCAATACCATAGAATTGCACAAACTCTTCTTTGTGCTTGGGATTCACTCATCTAAAATTTCTGTACCTCTTGGAATCCATAATTTTCTTCAAAGGTCAGCTCAGATGCCTCCTATTCCATAAACTCTTCCCTGGTCTCTCACCTAATTTTTTTTTTCACTCTTTCAGTTTTCTCAGAATGGTTTGTCTGGATCTTTCCCCCTTAATACTTTATATTGTAGCAAACTTACTTGTATACCTGGTGTATTCCTTCCTTTTTCTCTGTAAGCCTCTTGAGGTCTGGAATTGCATATGTGTGTTCCCCCCCGTATCTCCAGTTCTCACTGAGAATGTCCCATCCTTAGAGTTAATCTTAGTTCATATACATGAAAGAGTTAAATCAAAGTGACAATGGATTAGGCACAGATTTGGGTATGAAGAATAAAGTGCACATTGGATTGCATTTTTGGACTTTGCATTGAGGATTACTAGGTTAAGGAAACTTTTTCTTTCAATGATACACTATGGGTTAAATCTTGGAAAAAAATCACAATGTCCTAACCTGTGTATGGTCACGTAATGAGTGTTCACATTGGTCACTTTGAATTATTTTTTTGCATATTTCAGAAGGCAGGAGTGGTTTTAATGACTTGGAGAAAAAATGTGATATTTACAAGAGTATTGATTATTTGGCTGATTCACTTCTGCATTGCAATTCAGTTCCTCTTTGGACTAGATCTTGTCTGAGATTCTTTTCAACTCTGAATATTTGTGATTCTGTAAATAGCACATTAGCTTACAATATTGAATAAATGAGATAGTAACATTCTTCCTGGTATTGATCTCTCTCAATTTTTCATCTTTTTAACCATATTTCTCCAGAAATCTATAATATTTCAAGCTCTTTGAGGGATGAAGTGGTACAACTTTGCATCTCTCTATCAGTATATTGTACCATAGAATTTTTGAAATAAAGTTTTCTGAATTTATAAGGGATACTTTGAAAGGAAAGATAACTGGACCTTGCATTCATATTTTCATACCAGTTAGTAAGTGCTTTTCTAAATGAGTGCTTTTTATTTAAATGCAATGGTCACAGTAGAGAAGACAAGATTGATTATATAAAATGCATCCAAGAGGTATGTATCTTTTTCCAATGCAATAAGAAGCTTCAGTAGGTAAGGAAAAGCAATGTGAAAGAATGTTCAAATTACTGAACAATTATGTTTATTTCACAAGTAATCAAATTTATGCTTAAGGTTTTGCAAACTAGAGTTCAGGAACATATGAAATGAGAATTACCAGAAGTGCAGGGTGGTTTCTACAGGCAGAGGAACTAGAAACCAAATTGCCAACATTTTCTGGATTATAGAGAAAGCAAGAGAGTTCCAGAAAAAAAACCTACTTCACTTCATTGACTACACTAAAGCTTTTGAATGTGTGGAGCACAACATGTGGCAAGTCCTCAAAGAGATGGGAGTACCAGAAGATCTTATGTGTCTGCTGAAGAATATAGCACGGAAGAATGAAGTCTAATATTGAATAAAATGTTTGAAAAAAATAGCAAAATATTTTACCACATTCCTTACATGATGTAAATATGTTAATGACACTGAAATTAAGGAGAATTGAAAGCCAGAAGGTCAAAATTCATAAACTTACTAAATGTTTATTAAGTACTAACTCTTGTTCAGGTACTGTGCTATGCTCTGAGAATAACAAACAAAC
>NW_020950706.1:0-9751 GCF_900497805.2 Vombatus ursinus | reverse complement strand
TCATCTCTACTGTCTAGCATAGTGCTCGGCAAACAGTAGGTACTTTATAATGTGTGATGGCTTGAGAAGCCTTATGGATCGCCTTATGAATGATTACAGTCTCCCATCTGCTGGTCTTGCTGTTGTGCTCATGGGACCAGCGAGAGGGTGGGTCATCATAAAACAGGTGACCTAGTGCTTTCTATCTGATAACATGTGGCCGGCCCTTCCTGAGAAAGAGGGGCAAACCTGGGGATGCGTGAGCTCATTAGGCCTTTTTTTGGGTGGAGTCTGCCTAAAACAGAGACAAATTGAGAGTGGGTTTGAAAACAGAAGTAGGCAAGGGGGTCATTTATTTACCATTAACAACCAAGCCTTCATGGCTGGGGTTCTTTGAGTCAGAAATATTGAAAATGGACAGCTTCCACAGTGTAGGAAAAAATCCAACAGCGGGGACCACAATTCAACCCCTGACTCCCCGGGACTAATTCTGGAGCCATGAATATTTTTTTAAGGCTTACAATTACTCATTAGCTTCTGGTCCGGAAAGAATAATTGGGCCTTGCCAAGCGGATGGACTTTTTTCTCCACCTTTGTTTTACTGTGGATTTTGATTCTAGCAGGCGGCTCACTGTGGGTCTTACCTTGTTCTTGCTGCTTTCACAAGACTGTAAACTGGCCAGGATCTGACTCTCGATGGCTTGTACCCACGCGTCCCGCTCTTCATACGCGGTGGCTTCAAAGTGCCATGTCTGGCCGGTGAGGGACACAATGATAAACTCAAGGTTTTCTTCTTGTTCTGAAACACAGAGTGGAGGGGATGAAGAGATGAGCTTTCCTGTGCCCGCGGCCCCCGCTGCCAGGCCTCTGTCATCAAAGGGACTTGTACTTCAAGGCGAGCCGCGTGGGGGCCCAGGCAAAACACTAGACCGGACAACTGTGGCCGCTGAGATCTGAACCCAAACACCCGCACACGCTTAGCGTCTCAGGCAACGCGTGGGGGAGAGAGACAACGGGAGGAGGCCGGGGGTTGTGAGAGTCTCTGTGCCAGAGCCCACTGCAGCAGCTGGGAAAGCAGCTCCCCCAGCTTGGGCATCAATCCCCGTGGCAGCTACATCAAAATTAATGGCACTAATTGCTGCGCTCAGTGCTAACGTGTGCACATGGGCCCGTACACGCGTGGGCCGTGATGGATGATGAATGTCTGGAGTCAGCGGCACCCTGACAACAAAGGGGTGGTGAGGAGGGGAGATCACGATAAGGCACGTATTCTTTATCAGGGAGTCACTTCTGGGTGGGGTACCTTGGGCCTTCCTAACCTGGGGCCTGTCAACTTCTTTTTTTTAAATCTATTTTTTATAACCTTTATTTCAATGTATTTGGCATCCCTTGTAATCCTATGTATTTTATTTCGTGCATTTAAAAACATGATTCTGAGAAGGGTTCACCAAAGGGATCCATGACACAAGAGAAAGGGGTGGGGGGGAGCAAATGGAAATAAAGCAGAAGCCAACAGACAGGTCCAAGAAACGGGGGCTGGGACCCTCCCAGGTAAGGGGGCTAACGCCAGGCACTGGCGGGTAGATAATGAACAAGGGAGAAAACATCCAGAGGGCCACCCAACTGAAGTTTTAGAAACAACTTTTTTTCTTATTTAATAATAATAATAATAATAACAACAACAATAATATAATAATCTCCCAGGTGTGTCAATCAGTCAGCAAGCACGTACAAAGGACTTAGTATGTGCAAGGCTGTGCCGTGTGCCAGAGCTACCCCAAATCAATCTAGTTCCTTTTGACAAACATGATCTGAAGCACCTACTATGCGCTGGACACTAATAAAACACAGCCCTACCCTCTTCATTCAAATGGGAAAGACAAAAGGTACACACAGGAATGGATAGAAAATGCAGACCAAGTGGTCAGGGAAGGGCATCATGAAGGGCTTTGGGGAAGAAGCCGGTGCTTGAGGTGAATCCTGAAGGAAGTCAGGGATTCCAGAATGTGGAGGTGAGGAGGAGAACATGCCAGGCATGGGGGACAGCCAGGGCAAAGGCAAGGAGGTGGGAAATGTTGTCGGATGCAGAGTGAGAATGCCAGCCTGGACATCCTTTTAACAGGCCTGTAAAACAGGTTGTTCTAGTGTGAATATCCCCATTTTACAGATGAGGAGATGATGGCTTAGGGAGGGGGAGTGGCTTCTCCATGGTCACGTAGGCAGAAGTCCCAGAGTCAAGATTCTGAATCGAGGTTCGGCGTTCTCTGCACCCCAGGGCAATGGAATGACGAGCTGCTGGCCAAGGTGGATGTGAACTATTCCCCAAATTCCTACGGACCAAGAGGGTCCACATCGTTGTGCTTAAGATGTTCACTGCTGCCCAACTTGCTTGCCGCCGCTCTCAAGGACCACGCAGGGGACTGTGGAGTCTGACTCTGCCAGGTCCCACACAGCTGCCCAGGCTTCAGGCACAACTAGGACCAGGCCACCAGAGCTTCAGCCATGTGGGAAGAGTAAGGGTACAATTAATAGGCACCTTGTATGCTCCACTGGTATATTGGCAAGGTCAAGAGGAAGGGAAGAAGGCCTTCGGTGTTGTGAATGAACCCTTGTGGTGCACTTATGGGAGGCCATGGACATGTTCCATAGGACGGGCAAGACTGGAGAGGCTGCAATCAGCATCCTTGGAGGGAAGGCTCACTCGGGGCAGAATACACATGCACTGGTGAACTAGGGGGTCTGAATGGTCCTAAGCTTCTCCTAAAAAAACAGTGCCATATTTGTAACACCCATGTTCTCCAACTGCTGCCACATAGCTGCAAACCATAAAATATGCCATGTGTCCAAAATTGGGGGTCACTCAAAGGGCAATGGGGAGGCCCTGAGTACTGATGGAGGGCTGAGAAAGATGGTGGGCTGGCACAGGAGTGAGAATGAGGGAGGCTGGTAATAGCCTGAGCATTCCCTTCTGGAAAAAGGCCCTGAGCGTCATCACTAGGTCAGCCACCTGAGGATGGCTGAGGGGAGCTTTGAGACAAGAGCAACCCTGAATGAGCCAGTTTGGACAGGCCATGATTGGCACCCATGTCCATACCCACTGAGGGTGTGGACAAGTCTTGTTTCCCATCCATCCATCCATCCATCCATCCATCCATCCATCCATCCATCCATCAGCGTGATTTGGGGAAAGCCATCACAGATGACGCACAACTGAGCCACAAAAAATCAACTGAGTAATGAATGCTGAGAGCTCACATTTCCAAAGGACTTTGAGCATTTTAGGGCCCTCTCCCTCTTCATTGCGAACTTCATCACAAAAAGCCAAGAGAATGCACACACTGAGGGCTCCTCCTGGCTGCAGAGCCTATCTACAAGTGCATAAGAAATGCTACACTTGGATTTTTTGCTGAACAGACCAAGTGCTGGAGGATCAGGGTGATGGCTGCTCACCAGCGTCCTTCTGCAAACAGGCTGTGGCCCCAGACAGGCCGTGTCCTCCGTGGCAGGCTGGATAGAGGGATGAGCTCCCTAGCTGATCTGGCCTGCTGGCTGCATTGTACACGACATGCTCCATGCCATCCCTCATCGGGAATGTTCTCCGTCCTCCTCCCTCCTGCCCCACAGCATCCCGCTGTCCTTCCAAGCTCAGCTCTGAAGGCACCTCCTGTAGAAGGCCTGGTCCTGAGCCCCTCAGTGACTGGCCTGCCCCTGAGCCTTGCCCTCCCGGGGATGACTTTATGTCCCCTTTGTTTCATACTCAATTTTCTCTGTCCCAATTGTTAGTGTTATTTTTCCCCAAGAGAAGGTAAGTGTCACCAGGGCGGGTGCTGCTCTGCTTCTGTCTTTGTATTTCCTGGGCCTCCTTCGTAGACTCAATAAATGCTTTCTAAATGAACTTGTTGGTTGTGAGGCCACATTGAAGGACTTTAAAAGGTCTTCCTCATGATGAGCGGGACCCCAGATCCATGGGAGATCTGTGGGAAAGACATGGGAAAGAGGATGGCTAAGGTCAAAGAAAAACTTGATTCCTGATCAGTAATTTATGGGAAGAAGGGGACAGCTTCTCACGTGG
The DNA here is from genome assembly GCF_900497805.2 of Vombatus ursinus. NCBI lineage: Eukaryota > Metazoa > Chordata > Mammalia > Diprotodontia > Vombatidae > Vombatus > Vombatus ursinus. The sequence goes on along the minus strand of NW_020950706.1, from coordinate 5,700 downwards.
TGCTCTCCTGGACAAGTTTGGCCGAGAACAGAGAATGTTTGCTCTGATGAGGACTCATGGAGACTTCTTGGGCAGCGGAGGGCTGGGATCAAGACAGTATGGAAGAGCGGAGAGTCAAGATCAAATCCTGCTGTGTTGGCTGCTGCCCTGGACTGAAACTCTCATCGCTGAAGGTGGTGACCTGCATTGGCGTAGGGTGTTTTCTCAACAGAGAGCTCCCTCACTGATATGAAATCACTTGCTCAGTCCCTATGTCTGACCATTCATTTTCCCAGTTTCCCTTGGGCTCTCTGGGCCTCCCACATTTTTTTTAAGTCCTATCATCACACCAAATATGGGGTAACTTTATGTTGGACTGCGAAAGGCTAGGGTGCCACCGAGTTCTCCTCCTATGCAGCCTCATCCCTTGAAATCTTCTCATTACAGACAGTACAATCCAACCCACAATGGTAACAATAATAATAATAATACTGATGATGATGATGATGACAATAATAATAATTAATACTACTACTAATAATGACAATAATAATAATAATGATAGCTGGCATCTACATAGTGCTCTACAAATTTTATTTCATTTGATCCTCACAACCATCCTGGGAGGGAGGTGCTACTGTGATGCTCAATTTACAGATGAGGAAACTGAGGCAGCCAGCGGCTAAATGATTTGCCCAGAGTTGCAGTTCGTAAGTGTCTCAGGCCAGATTTCACCTTGGGTCTTCTTGACTCCAGGCCCAGTGCTCTCTCTGTTCACTGCACCACAACCTGCCTTGGAATCAGGCTGATCTCACAAGAAGCCACATTTGTTAAGTGCTGACTATGTCTGGGGCACCGTGCTAGGGAGCTGAGGGTCAGTAGCAAACCTGGGATTTGGACCCAGGTATTTAGGTTCCAAGTCCAACGTGGAAACTACTGCCCTCTTGTGATGCCCCTCTGCCCCGACGCCCCTAGCGAACAGCGCACTCATCATCGTCGGGATCATCTGTGGGACGCCAGTCTCCTGCACCCACCAGGATGGTCTTCTGGGCTGTTTCCCAAGAGCAGGGAGTCTTACGGGACACTTCTATTTTTTTTTTCCTGTGTAAGGTATCAGTGACAATGAATGCTGATATTGCCCTTGTCTGCCCCGAGGGCTCCGACACGTGCCAGCTTCTTTGATCCTGAAGACGACCCTAGCAGGTAGGGTCTTTTGTTGACTTTTATTGTCTCCATTTTACAGATGGGGACACTGAGGCTCTGTAAACCTAAGTGACTTTTCCAAGTCACTGAGATAGTAAGTGTCTACAGCAGGATTTGGGCCCAGTTCTTCTCAGCTCCCATATTGGATATTTGAATGCCCATAATTCCAACATTTACTCTCACTATTGTTTCTGAACCTTGGACCCAACTCCCTTTCTCTTCAATTGCTTGGATGGGAAGAGAAGTTTCTTTCTTCCCCTCCCTTGTTTGCTTTGGATATAAAGAATTCCAAGTTTCACAAAATGAAGTCATTTCATGTAGATCTCTGAGGGTCCAAGATAATTCTGTAAGACTTCAGCATATCCTAAAGTAACTCTAATGGCCATCTTAGTGAACATTAATGGGGTGAGTGGTGGGTGGAAATGCTGTTGTTTACTGTATGGGCAAGATTTGGCAGAGAAGTGGGGCTGGAGATGACTTTTCTTTAGATGTCAAGGAGGTTCTGAATGGAGAGAGGTTCTGGATCCTAGGCTTTACTCAAGAAAGCTTTATTTAGCACATTGACCAAGCCATCTGAGGGATCCAGCTTGGGGACATCTGAGGCTTCATTTCTTCTCTAAAATGGGGCACAGTTTCTTAACACAATGATCCCATCAGACACCCACCTCTTTCTTTTAGGTCACATTGTGAGAACCCCAACATTGTCTCCTCCCAGCCCCTCCCCCGACCTCTCCCCGCAATCTCCCAACCTGAAATGAGACCATGCGTGGTCTCACTGAGAGTTCCTTATGGTTTAATAACATTGTGTGATTGGGCTCCCAGGGATTTAAACAGTTTTCCATGTTTAACGGTTATTCACGGAAAGGTCCCCCCTATAATAGTATTTTAGCACCATGAACCTGTCGAAATCAACCTGCCCAATTACCCCAAACTACATTAATAACACCGGATATTACACTAATTGTGTCCAGTTTCTATGCAGACGAGGCCCCGTGGGGCTAATTTTGCATCCTCAGGGGCAAGCAACTCAACCATCAAACCGATTTCACCAGGAATCCCTCCTCATTACACAAGTCCAGGCTGTCAAACTTTTTTTTTTTAAAGGTTAATGGGCCAATCAGTCATCAATTATTTCTAGGGGAACCTGGCAGGCAAAGGGTTAAGGTGCTAAAAAGCAGCTGCAGGGCGGTCGTCCATTTGGAAGTTGTTATCAACAGGAGCCATCTGAGGAGGAGAAGGCTTTTGGGGGAGTCGGTGGGGGTGGGCGAGATGGAGGCAGCCAGAGATGCCAGTGTGGAAGAGGACAGACTCTGAATTTCCTCAAAGACTGCTGGGGACTATCCACTGCCACACTGGATCAAGCCACATTCTTGGTGCCAGGCACGTTCATACAATGAGCCTGCACTCCGTATCCCAAAGGGTAGACCCAACTTTTGCCCTGGGTCTTTATTTCTGTTTAAGTAAGTGTAGGAAGGTGGGGGAGGCTGGAATCACAGACTTAGGGCAGGAGGGGCCCTCGGGAGTCTTAAGAACAACGCTTCCTTTTCAGACCAGGAAGCCAGTTCCGGAGTCCGAGGGAAAATAACAAAGAGAGCTAGGTCTTCATCTCTGAGAACCAATCCCTGAGATGGCCAAACTCATGTTCCAAAGCAGGAACTTCTGTGGTTCCCCATGGTCTTCAGGGTCCAATCCAAACGCCCACTGGGCGTCCAAAGGCCTTCCCTAGCTAACTGGTTCCAGTCTCCCTCCCTCACTTTCTGACATGTTGCTTCCCCTCAGACTTTTGCTTCCAACCTGAAGACCCTCAATTGACAGATAGCACGAGGCTCTAGTCAAGCTTCATCTGCCTGGGCGCTAGGGACACTTAGTGGGGATTCCACAGGATACAACGGGCTTGGGAGTGAAGTATTATTATCCCCATTTTACAGATAAGGACATGGAGGTGCAGAGAGTCTCTGTGGCTAGCTGAGTCACAGAGCTACCCAAAGGGATTTGAATTCAGGACCCTCCCAGGTCTCTTTATAGTGAGGCACATGAGGTCTCCTAGCATGCTGCCCTTCTGGCCTGTTTCCTCATCTGTGTAATGAAAGAATCGGACTCCCTGCTGGGATCTCTTCTACTTCAGACTTTTTCTGAGTCCACAGGACCATCTCGTGAGATGAGCCACCTCATTTTACAGCAGGGGAAACGGAGGCCCAGAGGGGGGAAGTGCTTTTCCCAGGGTCACACAGCCAGTCAGGGATGCAGAAAGGATGAGAGCCCACAAGAGATGAAGAAGCAAGCGCAGAGAGGGTGGGAGACTCGTCCAGGGTCACACAGCCAGAACCCAAGCCCTGCTTTGTCTTCGAGTGTGGGATTTTTCCCTGGGCATCATACCCACGTCAGAGGATCAGAGACTGGATTCCGAAGGCCCTCAGAGCCCAAACAGTCCAGCCCCTCTATTTTACAGACGAGGAGACTGATGGAAGAAACCATAGGGCTTAAGGGACTCATCCAAGGTCACCGAGGCAGAGGAGTCCAAGCTGGGATTTGAACCCAGGTCCTCTGACTCTGGAGTCCATGTTCCTTCTACTGTGCCATGAGGCCTCTTATTCATCTTGGCTGTTGTTCAGTAATTTTCTGCCGTGTCCGACTCTCGGTGACCCCATTTGGGGTTTTCTTGGTAGAGATACTGGAGTGGTTTGCCATTTTCTCCTCCAGCTCATCTGACAAATGAGGAAACTGAGGCAGACAGGGTGAAGTGACTTGCCCACGGTCACCCAGCTAGGAAGTGTCTGAGGCTGGGTTCGAATTCATGAAGGTGAGTCTTCCTGATTCCACGCCCAGAGCTCTCTCCATTGTGTTAGGTTATTCCTGATATTCCTTGCAAATTCTCATAAAACTCAGTGCCAGAAAGAGACCATCTTGTCAATCCATCAACAAGTCAGCCAACCAACCAGGGTTTATCTAGCAGTTTATCCTTCGCTCCAGGCCCTGGCCTAGGCACTGGGGGGTAGAGAGATAAAGTAAGGGGAGCGACATTCCCTAGGAACTACAGAGCTTGGCATGCATTAGGTGACAATTCCAACAAATTTGGCCACCATGCATTAAGCACCTACTGCATAGGAAACATGGTTCTGGTTCTAGGGCAAACGCCGAAGCCTGCGTTCACGCCAAGAGGCGCCATGAGCTTAAACTCCAAGTCACCTTCATGGTACCCAAATGCCGGGCGGTGGGCTGAGATGGGGGAGCCTGGGCAGGAGACCAAACAGCTAGAGGTTTCTATTTCCCCCATCAGGAGGGTCCCCAGTCTGGAAGGCCCATTTTGAGGAGCTCCTTCTATTAATCTTGGCATTGAGCATGGCAGGGAGCTGCACCTTCCTTAAATTAAGGAAAGCATCCAAAGCAAACCCTTGAAGAAGTCATTACTGCTTCCAAAATTGAAAACATCTCCAGGAGGCAGGAGGAAAACAGGCGAATGCCTTTGCTGAGGATGGTGTGTGTCCTCGACCTCCCCATGAAGCCAGCGAGGCAGAAAGGGGGAAGGGATCAGGCCCTCCCTCCGCCGTGAAAACCCCTACCGCTGGATCTGTTCTAATTTGTTTAGATACAAGAGAGCCTGAGGTAGCATTAGCATTTGTCAGTCAGGGTAATTTATCTTCATAAATTTCACAATAAGTATGTTTATTAGCCATCCCAATTACGGAAAGATATTTGTGCCTGCCACGTCCCACTGGGCCAGGCTACGCTAATACCCCTCGCTCTTCTAAAACCACTGGGCAAATCTAATTAGTCTGGAAATCCAGGAGAATGGGGGTCAACAAGCCCCTGGCCCTCAGGTGTCTGGGCCCCAAGGAGCCCCCCGGTGAGAAAGGTCAGTCTGCATCCACTGGCCATAATCTGACGTCCTGGGCTTGCCTGCCAGACAGGGGACTCCTTTCTTTTTATCTTGTTCACCAAGATTTTCATGGCATCACAGAGCTTGGAGGAGCCTCAGTCATTTTACAGATAAGGAAACTGAGGCTAGAGACCAGGAAGTGACATCCAAAATCACACAGGCAGTGAGTGGCAGAGCTGGGATTGAACTCAGGTCCACCAAATGGCTTCTCCAATGCAAATGTGGAAAATGTTTTTTCACTTACTTTGACACTTTCTAGAGGCAGTGATGATCTAGAGATCATTAGACTTGGAGTCAGGAAGACCTGAGTTGAAGTCCTACCTCAGATACTTACTAGCTGTGTGACCCTGGACAAGTCACTTAATCCTGCCGCCTCAGTTTCCTTAACCATAAAATGTGGATAATAATAGCATCTACTTGCCTAGGTTGTTAGGATCAAATGGCACAGTATTACTAACAGCAACAACACCAATAACTACTACTATTGCTACTACTACTACCACTACTACTACTACTACCACCACTACTACCACAACTACCACCACCACCACCGCCACAACTACTGCTACTGCTTCTACTACTGCTACTACTACCACCACCACCACTACAACTACTGCTACTGCTTCTACTACTACTACTAC
>NW_020950705.1:0-7294 GCF_900497805.2 Vombatus ursinus | reverse complement strand
ACATATACATATATACAAAGTAAGTAGGGAGTAAATTTTGGGGGGGGGAGGGAGAGGAGGGGACGAGCAGTTGGAGGATGAGGAAAGAACTCATACAGAAGGTGGTGCTTGGGCTAAGCCTTGAAGGCGACCCAGGATTTTAGGAGATGGGAGAGGAGCATTATGGGGTTTATGGTGAGGCCAGACATACATGCTATTTGAGAAGGCAATTATCCTGAAATAGGTCCAGGGTCTGTGATTTCATCACTGTCCAACCTCCCTCTACCAACACAGATGCCCATTTAGCAGAGAAGATGGGGAGGGTTGCCTGAGACTCAGAGAGATTAACTGACTTGTCTGGGGTCAAGTTGGGGTGGGGGGCACTGAGCTGTATCCTTCCAGAACACAGAAAGAACTGAGGATACCCCAGAGATGAGAAGACTTGGAAGGGATGGGGAGTCTGAAGGGCTGTGATGGAGGAGAGGGAGGAGCCTTCTGCTTGGCCCTCAGGGCAGCAGATTCCTAAGGGGCATTTGTCCAATGCCAGACGTACTAGTCTAGATTTTAGGGGAACCAGGTAGATAGGGCAAACTTCCCTTATGGTTGGAGGCTGGTCTAGGGCAGAATGGGAGGCTTGGGAAGAGATTTTGACAGAGGCTGGGTGGCCATAGGTCAGGGCTGTTGAAGAGGGGATTGTGGATCAGTACAGGTTGCATTCAGTGGCTTGTGAAGACCCTTCTGGCTCAAAGACTGAGTTTACCTAAAATTATCATGGTAGTGATAATTAACGCTGCTCTAGGGGGCGCCATAGTGCACAGAGCGCCAGGCCTGGAATCAGGAAGACTCATCTTTCAGAGTTCAAATCCGGTCTCAGACACTTAATAGCTGTGTGACCTTGGGCAAGTCACTAAACCCTGTTTGCCCCATTTCCTCCTCTGTCAAATGAGCTGGAGAAGGAAATGGCAAACCATTCCAGTTTCTTTGCCAAGAAAACCCCAAATGGGGTAATGGAGAGCTAGCCACCATTGAAATGACTGAACAACTCAAATCATTTTAATGCCAAGGAGGGATCCTGACAAATCGCTACTGGAAAGTCAAGAAGGGAAAGATGACTTTTAGCCAGCAAGATTAGTACAGACTTCACAGAAGAGGTGGCAGCTTGAAGAAATCAAGATCTAGAGATAAAAGATAGATTGTTCAAGGCATGGAGGGTGGCCACACAGAGTCATAGACATAGGAGAAAGCAGGATGTGAGTGGGTCCAATGGGCCATCCAGTCAGGCAGGATGGGGAATGGGGAGAGGAAACAACTGAAAAGCTCTGTTGGCTTGTGGTGTGGATGTGAATTATGGAGTAGGAGGGAGACGTTAGCTGGCTACCCAGTGCCAGGTTCAGAGGTCTGTATTTTAGTCAATAGGTTACGAACAGGCCTAAGTGATGTCTTTAGACCATGAAATGAGGGAGCTTACTTAAGCAGCAGCAAGAAGGATGGACTGGGCAGGGAAGAGGCTGGAGGCAGGCCTTAACGTCATAGACCAGGGGAGAAACAACGATGGTGCTCACGGTGAGAGTGGATGCATGAGATCTTGTAGGGGTGGATGGATGGCCTAGGCTTGCTCTAGGAATTTGGAGATGGGATTAACTAGGCCTGGTGTGGTGGGGGATGCAAGAAGGAAATGTCGGCTCTGAAGGGGGGCTAGGATGCACTCTCCAGCTCTGGTGCTCACCGTCTGTGGTGGCTTTGGGGAAGGAGCTTGAGATCTCTGGGCATCAGGTTACTTATCTGTGGTGGGGGAGGAGGGGCATGTGGAAACGTGCCAGATTTGTAAGATCCCCAACACCAACTCTAACGCCATGAAAAGAATAGATTTTTAATGTTAGATGGGCTTAGGACTATTCTCTGTCAATGAGAGCTGATGAAAAAGGGCTGAATTTGGCTCCAAGAACCTGGGTTCATCACATCCTGGCCTCGTCACTTCCTCTGCTCTGGGTACGTGGGTACAAGCCCCAACCTCTCTACACTTGATTCTTTGTGTTTAAAATGAGGGGGATGGGCTCGATTGGGGTGTCAAACATGTAGCCCATAACCTTCCCAAGTTTGGCCAGAGAGAGATAAAAATATAATTGGGAAATAACAGCTCAAATAAAAATAAAAATGCTGGTAACGTTACTGTTTGGCACTAAGTCGATATGCGTCCCACACAGATGCTGACATATGGACTGGTGGGCCCCGCTTTGGACCACATGACCTGCCCAGTATTCTGGCACTGAGTTGGTAGCCCCCTCGGTCTGGACGTTGTCCCAGCTGCTCACCAGGCACCAGGAACCTAGGCGCTGATGGCATTCGCTAAGATCCTAGACCATCTCCAGGGTGATTTCTGACCTCGCGCTTTAGCCTGATGCTGTTGCCTCTGCCTTCTGGCCAAAGACCACACTTGATCAATGGCCCAAATTCCGAGGATGATAGAACTAGGGGGGAGGGGGTTTCAGAGGTCATCTAGTCCAGTGACCTTTCTCATGGATGAACTAGAACTCCCCTTCCAGGGCTCTGTCCGTTACGGCTCCTGCGAGTCGGCTCAAGGCCCTTAATAAGTACAGAGACAGAGGCCAACATAACCATTTTCTTTTCCCTTAAGGACCTGTGTCCTACCAGCAGTGACAAGAGTTTTGTTGCCAAGGTGATATTCTCTTCCCTATTCAACCAACTATCAGTTACCCCAAGGATCAGATACAAACTCCTCTTTTTCAGGCACTTCAAGGTTTTCACAACCTGGCCCATTTCTAACTTTCCAGCTCTCTTATACTTCATTCTCCTTTATGTACTCTCTAGTCTAGCCATGATGGCCTACTTGCCGTTCCTCATAAACAATCCTTCATCTCCCATCTCTGTGCCTTTGAACTGGCTGAGCCCCACGCCTAGAATGCCTTCACCCCTCGCTTCCCTGGCTGCCTTCAAGATTTAGGTCTAATGCTGCCTTTGGCATGAGGCCTTGCGCAGACCCTCTGGACTTCCCCTCCAAGGTGACTTCGTGTCTACTTTGATTGTGTCAGCTGCTAAGAGACAGGTTCCTTGATATAGGGACTGTCTTCATTTCTTCTGTGTATCCAAGGACCAAGCATATAGAAAGTGGTTTTCAAATCTTAAAGCATGGGGCAGCTAGGTGGTGCAGTAGATAGAGCACTGGCCCTGGAGTCAGGAGGACCTGAGTTCAAATCTGGTCTCAGACACTTGACACTTACTAGCTGTTTGACCCTGGGCAAGTCACTTAACCCCACTGCCTAGCAAAAAACCAATCAAACAAAAAACAACAACAACAAAAAATCCCCAAAATCTTAAAGTACTATGTAAATGGTATCATTAATAATAATAATAATTAATGATAAAAATAATGTTGATGATAATAAATTCTTGCTTATTGACTAGTGACTATATACCAAATAAATACAAGGTAACTTATTGAAGGAAAAGGCAGAAGCTAGCAGCTGCAGTGATAAAGAAAGGCTTCTTGTATCCAGAAGAGGCAATAATGTTAAAGGGATAAAGTAGAGATTGGCTGTTTTTAAAGGCAGTTTCCAAAAAATGCCACAGGGCCAAAGTTAATACTGGTCATAGTAGAAGTAGCTTCCAAGTCATTGAAGATTATATTATTTTTAGTAGTGAGCATATTTCTTTTTTGGTCCAGATTTGTGACTTCATCAATGGGAAATTCCCACTGGCGGCTCCTTCTACATGTCATATATAGACCAGCCGCTTTCCTGTAACTTCACATCTTAGAGAAGGTCCCTGGGGGAACTGAGAATCGAAGACACTTGCCCAGGATCTCCCAATCCCACATCTTCCTCCAACTCCTGTTCTAATGTGAGTTCCTTGAGGGCAGTGCTTGTGGAGGGGCTGACGGCGCACCCATTTTGCAGTTGAAGGATCTGAGGTAGAGAGTGGCAAAGTGATTTGCCCCAGGGGCTGAGAATCAAGCTCAGGTCATTCTAACTTCAAATGGCCCTCACGCTCTGCCCTCTGGGCTGGGCCATCTGCCATATGTACACATGGGGATGGGGATCTGGACAAGACCTGTGACCTCCCTGAAAGAAGGAAATCCTGGTGCGGAAATTCCCTCTACCAATGCAAGTTGGCACCTTCTCTGCAACTTATGGTCTCAGAGAGCTCTGAGAGCCCTAAGAGGTCAGGGGACTTGTCCAGGGTCACTCAGTCACTACGTGTCACAGACGTGCAAACACAGGTGCCCTGATTCTGAGACCACCTCCATACCCATTGTGCCTTTCACATCAGAACGTACTTAAATCAGAATAAAATGAAAAGCTGCCTCAATTGTTTTTTGGAGGATTGGTCGTTGAGGTACGGTCCTTAGGACAACTCTCTGTTAACTCAAATAAAGGATCAGACACAATGGTCCATCCACCCTCCCAGCCATCCAAGGTAACCCAAGCTGGGAAAAGCCAAGCATACCCTTCTCAAGGTAGGAACGGTCATACGTACGTTGAGCCTCACAGTCCACACACTGCGAATTCCCCCGGATGTTCCTTATCGACTGCAGAGCCATCGCCTCATTCTGGCTCGTCAGGCGGGACTGGCGGAGTGAAAGAAAGAGACATGGCGTCAGAACATGGATTTAGCTTGCAAGACACAACTTTCAATTCTGGTCATAAGGAGAAAATTCCCACCAATGCAGACCCAATAGGACAGATGCAATTGCTCTCCTAGGACCCTGCAACCTGAGGAAGATGCCCGTGACGGTGACTTCTGAGACAAGGCAAATGAACGCCATGTACTGGAAAGGACACAAGCCAGCTGTGAAGCTGGGAAAAGGAGTGAATGGGGTGTCCCTTGTGAATGAAATGGAGGCTAACCACAAAGAGCAACCAGAACAGGATGAGCAACATAATTCACCAATGGGCTTTGGTTCTATATCTTTTTTTTTTTTAAATGCCACTGTGTGCCCATCTGGGCAGGTGGGTATGATTAAAGACTGGGGCCAGAGTCTGCTCCTAATCCATAGGTCAGAAGCTTAATCAGGGGCTGTAGCCAGAGTTCCTCTGGGCTGCCCTGTGGGTGACCTCCCTTCTAACTGTGAAACGTCATTCCTTGGAGACCCACTCCTCATTTTAAGGGGGACGGAGCTGCCATAGTAACAAATTCTTGAACAATGATTATTAATGGGGGTTGGGTGGGGTGAGGGAGGGTGGGAGGAGGGATTCATGAAAGAAGGCTTAACATGGAGGTCACAAAATTGATTTCAGTTGATGTTTTGGGGGGGAACTTCAGATTTTCATGTACAAGGGCTACTGTCCCCTCTTTAAAATGATTCCTCCCTTCTGCAGCTGTCCATGTTTCATTTGTATGATGGAGATGTTTTCCCCTTCGGGGTCCCTAAGTATTTGCAGTATTTAATTCTCATGGTCAGGTTTCCCCATAGGAGACAGGGCTGTTTCAGGACCATGGACAACTCCCAGTTACCCATAGCTGGCTGAAGCCCATGGGATCATTGGCTGAGCGCTGTGTGGGGCCTGAGAGGCCATACGGTCTGACGCCCCTCATTTCAAGATGAGGAAACTAAGCCCACTGAGAAAGTGATTCATCCACAGGCATATTGACAGGGGCAGAAGTAGGCTTTGAACCTGGCGTTCTGACTCCCAGTCCAACCCTTCTTCCATTGGATTGTGCCATGAGTTTAGGTCAAGGACGGGCGTCATTGGCATCTTCTCTCCTTCAGTTATGACTTTTTGGATGTCGTTCTGGTCTTATTTACAACTTGGACTCTACTCCGAGATCCCATAATCCAAATGGTAGCTCTCAACTCTTTGGGGTTTATATCCTTTGGCTTTTGGTAAAACTTCTTTTTTATAGCTCATATTTAATATGAAAAGGAATTAGAATTCTAAAATTTAACATGTACATGTACATAAGAAATAATAAAGAAACTGATTAATCTCAGCAGCAGAGTAGAGTTATTTCATACTCTCCATATTCCTTTGATAAGCTCCTTGAAACCTTGGGGAGAACATCTATCAGAGACTGGGAAGCCATAATCTATAGAGATAGGGGGCTCCTTTTAGTCTGGGATATTTAATGAGCACACCTATCCCCTCCCTCAGGGCAACAGCAAGCCTGATAACCAACCTGCTGAGTGAGAGACCAGACTGAGGGACGGTGCTGTCCATCAGCACCATGCACTGGGGAACGTGGAGGCATACAGTCCAAGGGTGGGCTGCCCAAGTGGATGCCCCGCCACTTCCTCCAGGGTCAAGCCTTCATAATGGGGCTTCTTGATTTGATGGGAGGCACTGGGAATTTCCATGACCTCAGTCAAGGGCATCAGTACAAACGTACCACCACCCTCCCCAACCAAAACACTGGAGGTTTGTGGATTCTCCAGCATCAGTCCTGCCCCTTCCTTCCAGGAGCGTGGACAAATGAAAATTGCCCGGACTTGTTTTTTGGGCTCATTTTCATGATTGCCCACATACGTGACCTAGTAAAAGCAAATCACATGGAAATAAAGAGCAGTGATTTTCTCCACCTTGAATATAAAATGGCTTAAAAAATAAAAGAGAAGCAAATTACATGAGGATAATCATTCCTGTGGTCTGGTTTACCCTGGTTAAAGAGGTAATAAAGGAAAGCCACTCCATCTTTCTGAAAGAGAGGTCTCTACCTAATGACAAAGCAATACATAAATCATGGGCACAAGTTTCTTCAAATGAATGCACAAGGAGACGATGGGTCTGTGGAGACCCAACATCTTTCTTCTTTGTTTCTGGCTAGGCATGGTCTGAAAAATCCACATGCTCCCTGGGACCCCAAGACGAGCTGGCTTGGGAGAGCAACAACGGCTGTTTGGGACCTGGAGAAGGCAATCAAGGAGGCTTGGTTCCAGATGTGGAAGCAGCCCTGGATCCCTTTTAAAGGACCAGGGGCTGAGAAGCATGGGCTGGGTCTGGCATGCACCTGTGGAGGCATGGGTCAGCGTCTCTCTTCTGACTAAAGAATGGAGGATTCCTGCCCAACGAACCAGAACACTGCTGACCCAAACATCCATCACCATCTTCTATTGATAGGAGGAATCACTCATCAAGTTCTGCCTGTATAAGCCCTTTCCCATGCCTTGCATGTAGCTGGTGCCTAACAGATGCATGCTGAATGAATTACTGAACCAATTCTCTGTACTTGGGAATGTTCTTGGTTTTATTCAAATTATCTTGTGTTTATGGATCAGTGCATATGCTGGATACCCTGGGACACCTAAGATAAGATAGGGATGCCACCAATCCTTGCTGAATGAATCAATGCACAAATTCCC
>NW_020950704.1:0-9750 GCF_900497805.2 Vombatus ursinus | reverse complement strand
TCATCTCTACTGTCTAGCATAGTGCTCGGCAAACAGTAGGTACTTTATAATGTGTGATGGCTTGAGAAGCCTTATGGATCGCCTTATGAATGATTACAGTCTCCCATCTGCTGGTCTTGCTGTTGTGCTCATGGGACCAGCGAGAGGGTGGGTCATCATAAAACAGGTGACCTAGTGCTTTCTATCTGATAACATGTGGCCGGCCCTTCCTGAGAAAGAGGGGCAAACCTGGGGATGCGTGAGCTCATTAGGCCTTTTTTTGGGTGGAGTCTGCCTAAAACAGAGACAAATTGAGAGTGGGTTTGAAAACAGAAGTAGGCAAGGGGGTCATTTATTTACCATTAACAACCAAGCCTTCATGGCTGGGGTTCTTTGAGTCAGAAATATTGAAAATGGACAGCTTCCACAGTGTAGGAAAAAATCCAACAGCGGGGACCACAATTCAACCCCTGACTCCCCGGGACTAATTCTGGAGCCATGAATATTTTTTTAAGGCTTACAATTACTCATTAGCTTCTGGTCCGGAAAGAATAATTGGGCCTTGCCAAGCGGATGGACTTTTTTCTCCACCTTTGTTTTACTGTGGATTTTGATTCTAGCAGGCGGCTCACTGTGGGTCTTACCTTGTTCTTGCTGCTTTCACAAGACTGTAAACTGGCCAGGATCTGACTCTCGATGGCTTGTACCCACGCGTCCCGCTCTTCATACGCGGTGGCTTCAAAGTGCCATGTCTGGCCGGTGAGGGACACAATGATAAACTCAAGGTTTTCTTCTTGTTCTGAAACACAGAGTGGAGGGGATGAAGAGATGAGCTTTCCTGTGCCCGCGGCCCCCGCTGCCAGGCCTCTGTCATCAAAGGGACTTGTACTTCAAGGCGAGCCGCGTGGGGGCCCAGGCAAAACACTAGACCGGACAACTGTGGCCGCTGAGATCTGAACCCAAACACCCGCACACGCTTAGCGTCTCAGGCAACGCGTGGGGGAGAGAGACAACGGGAGGAGGCCGGGGGTTGTGAGAGTCTCTGTGCCAGAGCCCACTGCAGCAGCTGGGAAAGCAGCTCCCCCAGCTTGGGCATCAATCCCCGTGGCAGCTACATCAAAATTAATGGCACTAATTGCTGCGCTCAGTGCTAACGTGTGCACATGGGCCCGTACACGCGTGGGCCGTGATGGATGATGAATGTCTGGAGTCAGCGGCACCCTGACAACAAAGGGGTGGTGAGGAGGGGAGATCACGATAAGGCACGTATTCTTTATCAGGGAGTCACTTCTGGGTGGGGTACCTTGGGCCTTCCTAACCTGGGGCCTGTCAACTTCTTTTTTTTAAATCTATTTTTTATAACCTTTATTTCAATGTATTTGGCATCCCTTGTAATCCTATGTATTTTATTTCGTGCATTTAAAAACATGATTCTGAGAAGGGTTCACCAAAGGGATCCATGACACAAGAGAAAGGGGTGGGGGGGAGCAAATGGAAATAAAGCAGAAGCCAACAGACAGGTCCAAGAAACGGGGGCTGGGACCCTCCCAGGTAAGGGGGCTAACGCCAGGCACTGGCGGGTAGATAATGAACAAGGGAGAAAACATCCAGAGGGCCACCCAACTGAAGTTTTAGAAACAACTTTTTTTCTTATTTAATAATAATAATAATAATAACAACAACAATAATATAATAATCTCCCAGGTGTGTCAATCAGTCAGCAAGCACGTACAAAGGACTTAGTATGTGCAAGGCTGTGCCGTGTGCCAGAGCTACCCCAAATCAATCTAGTTCCTTTTGACAAACATGATCTGAAGCACCTACTATGCGCTGGACACTAATAAAACACAGCCCTACCCTCTTCATTCAAATGGGAAAGACAAAAGGTACACACAGGAATGGATAGAAAATGCAGACCAAGTGGTCAGGGAAGGGCATCATGAAGGGCTTTGGGGAAGAAGCCGGTGCTTGAGGTGAATCCTGAAGGAAGTCAGGGATTCCAGAATGTGGAGGTGAGGAGGAGAACATGCCAGGCATGGGGGACAGCCAGGGCAAAGGCAAGGAGGTGGGAAATGTTGTCGGATGCAGAGTGAGAATGCCAGCCTGGACATCCTTTTAACAGGCCTGTAAAACAGGTTGTTCTAGTGTGAATATCCCCATTTTACAGATGAGGAGATGATGGCTTAGGGAGGGGGAGTGGCTTCTCCATGGTCACGTAGGCAGAAGTCCCAGAGTCAAGATTCTGAATCGAGGTTCGGCGTTCTCTGCACCCCAGGGCAATGGAATGACGAGCTGCTGGCCAAGGTGGATGTGAACTATTCCCCAAATTCCTACGGACCAAGAGGGTCCACATCGTTGTGCTTAAGATGTTCACTGCTGCCCAACTTGCTTGCCGCCGCTCTCAAGGACCACGCAGGGGACTGTGGAGTCTGACTCTGCCAGGTCCCACACAGCTGCCCAGGCTTCAGGCACAACTAGGACCAGGCCACCAGAGCTTCAGCCATGTGGGAAGAGTAAGGGTACAATTAATAGGCACCTTGTATGCTCCACTGGTATATTGGCAAGGTCAAGAGGAAGGGAAGAAGGCCTTCGGTGTTGTGAATGAACCCTTGTGGTGCACTTATGGGAGGCCATGGACATGTTCCATAGGACGGGCAAGACTGGAGAGGCTGCAATCAGCATCCTTGGAGGGAAGGCTCACTCGGGGCAGAATACACATGCACTGGTGAACTAGGGGGTCTGAATGGTCCTAAGCTTCTCCTAAAAAAACAGTGCCATATTTGTAACACCCATGTTCTCCAACTGCTGCCACATAGCTGCAAACCATAAAATATGCCATGTGTCCAAAATTGGGGGTCACTCAAAGGGCAATGGGGAGGCCCTGAGTACTGATGGAGGGCTGAGAAAGATGGTGGGCTGGCACAGGAGTGAGAATGAGGGAGGCTGGTAATAGCCTGAGCATTCCCTTCTGGAAAAAGGCCCTGAGCGTCATCACTAGGTCAGCCACCTGAGGATGGCTGAGGGGAGCTTTGAGACAAGAGCAACCCTGAATGAGCCAGTTTGGACAGGCCATGATTGGCACCCATGTCCATACCCACTGAGGGTGTGGACAAGTCTTGTTTCCCATCCATCCATCCATCCATCCATCCATCCATCCATCCATCCATCCATCAGCGTGATTTGGGGAAAGCCATCACAGATGACGCACAACTGAGCCACAAAAAATCAACTGAGTAATGAATGCTGAGAGCTCACATTTCCAAAGGACTTTGAGCATTTTAGGGCCCTCTCCCTCTTCATTGCGAACTTCATCACAAAAAGCCAAGAGAATGCACACACTGAGGGCTCCTCCTGGCTGCAGAGCCTATCTACAAGTGCATAAGAAATGCTACACTTGGATTTTTTGCTGAACAGACCAAGTGCTGGAGGATCAGGGTGATGGCTGCTCACCAGCGTCCTTCTGCAAACAGGCTGTGGCCCCAGACAGGCCGTGTCCTCCGTGGCAGGCTGGATAGAGGGATGAGCTCCCTAGCTGATCTGGCCTGCTGGCTGCATTGTACACGACATGCTCCATGCCATCCCTCATCGGGAATGTTCTCCGTCCTCCTCCCTCCTGCCCCACAGCATCCCGCTGTCCTTCCAAGCTCAGCTCTGAAGGCACCTCCTGTAGAAGGCCTGGTCCTGAGCCCCTCAGTGACTGGCCTGCCCCTGAGCCTTGCCCTCCCGGGGATGACTTTATGTCCCCTTTGTTTCATACTCAATTTTCTCTGTCCCAATTGTTAGTGTTATTTTTCCCCAAGAGAAGGTAAGTGTCACCAGGGCGGGTGCTGCTCTGCTTCTGTCTTTGTATTTCCTGGGCCTCCTTCGTAGACTCAATAAATGCTTTCTAAATGAACTTGTTGGTTGTGAGGCCACATTGAAGGACTTTAAAAGGTCTTCCTCATGATGAGCGGGACCCCAGATCCATGGGAGATCTGTGGGAAAGACATGGGAAAGAGGATGGCTAAGGTCAAAGAAAAACTTGATTCCTGATCAGTAATTTATGGGAAGAAGGGGACAGCTTCTCACGTGGTGCTCTCCTGGACAAGTTTGGCCGAGAACAGAGAATGTTTGCTCTGATGAGGACTCATGGAGACTTCTTGGGCAGCGGAGGGCTGGGATCAAGACAGTATGGAAGAGCGGAGAGTCAAGATCAAATCCTGCTGTGTTGGCTGCTGCCCTGGACTGAAACTCTCATCGCTGAAGGTGGTGACCTGCATTGGCGTAGGGTGTTTTCTCAACAGAGAGCTCCCTCACTGATATGAAATCACTTGCTCAGTCCCTATGTCTGACCATTCATTTTCCCAGTTTCCCTTGGGCTCTCTGGGCCTCCCACATTTTTTTTAAGTCCTATCATCACACCAAATATGGGGTAACTTTATGTTGGACTGCGAAAGGCTAGGGTGCCACCGAGTTCTCCTCCTATGCAGCCTCATCCCTTGAAATCTTCTCATTACAGACAGTACAATCCAACCCACAATGGTAACAATAATAATAATAATACTGATGATGATGATGATGACAATAATAATAATTAATACTACTACTAATAATGACAATAATAATAATAATGATAGCTGGCATCTACATAGTGCTCTACAAATTTTATTTCATTTGATCCTCACAACCATCCTGGGAGGGAGGTGCTACTGTGATGCTCAATTTACAGATGAGGAAACTGAGGCAGCCAGCGGCTAAATGATTTGCCCAGAGTTGCAGTTCGTAAGTGTCTCAGGCCAGATTTCACCTTGGGTCTTCTTGACTCCAGGCCCAGTGCTCTCTCTGTTCACTGCACCACAACCTGCCTTGGAATCAGGCTGATCTCACAAGAAGCCACATTTGTTAAGTGCTGACTATGTCTGGGGCACCGTGCTAGGGAGCTGAGGGTCAGTAGCAAACCTGGGATTTGGACCCAGGTATTTAGGTTCCAAGTCCAACGTGGAAACTACTGCCCTCTTGTGATGCCCCTCTGCCCCGACGCCCCTAGCGAACAGCGCACTCATCATCGTCGGGATCATCTGTGGGACGCCAGTCTCCTGCACCCACCAGGATGGTCTTCTGGGCTGTTTCCCAAGAGCAGGGAGTCTTACGGGACACTTCTATTTTTTTTTTCCTGTGTAAGGTATCAGTGACAATGAATGCTGATATTGCCCTTGTCTGCCCCGAGGGCTCCGACACGTGCCAGCTTCTTTGATCCTGAAGACGACCCTAGCAGGTAGGGTCTTTTGTTGACTTTTATTGTCTCCATTTTACAGATGGGGACACTGAGGCTCTGTAAACCTAAGTGACTTTTCCAAGTCACTGAGATAGTAAGTGTCTACAGCAGGATTTGGGCCCAGTTCTTCTCAGCTCCCATATTGGATATTTGAATGCCCATAATTCCAACATTTACTCTCACTATTGTTTCTGAACCTTGGACCCAACTCCCTTTCTCTTCAATTGCTTGGATGGGAAGAGAAGTTTCTTTCTTCCCCTCCCTTGTTTGCTTTGGATATAAAGAATTCCAAGTTTCACAAAATGAAGTCATTTCATGTAGATCTCTGAGGGTCCAAGATAATTCTGTAAGACTTCAGCATATCCTAAAGTAACTCTAATGGCCATCTTAGTGAACATTAATGGGGTGAGTGGTGGGTGGAAATGCTGTTGTTTACTGTATGGGCAAGATTTGGCAGAGAAGTGGGGCTGGAGATGACTTTTCTTTAGATGTCAAGGAGGTTCTGAATGGAGAGAGGTTCTGGATCCTAGGCTTTACTCAAGAAAGCTTTATTTAGCACATTGACCAAGCCATCTGAGGGATCCAGCTTGGGGACATCTGAGGCTTCATTTCTTCTCTAAAATGGGGCACAGTTTCTTAACACAATGATCCCATCAGACACCCACCTCTTTCTTTTAGGTCACATTGTGAGAACCCCAACATTGTCTCCTCCCAGCCCCTCCCCCGACCTCTCCCCGCAATCTCCCAACCTGAAATGAGACCATGCGTGGTCTCACTGAGAGTTCCTTATGGTTTAATAACATTGTGTGATTGGGCTCCCAGGGATTTAAACAGTTTTCCATGTTTAACGGTTATTCACGGAAAGGTCCCCCCTATAATAGTATTTTAGCACCATGAACCTGTCGAAATCAACCTGCCCAATTACCCCAAACTACATTAATAACACCGGATATTACACTAATTGTGTCCAGTTTCTATGCAGACGAGGCCCCGTGGGGCTAATTTTGCATCCTCAGGGGCAAGCAACTCAACCATCAAACCGATTTCACCAGGAATCCCTCCTCATTACACAAGTCCAGGCTGTCAAACTTTTTTTTTTAAAGGTTAATGGGCCAATCAGTCATCAATTATTTCTAGGGGAACCTGGCAGGCAAAGGGTTAAGGTGCTAAAAAGCAGCTGCAGGGCGGTCGTCCATTTGGAAGTTGTTATCAACAGGAGCCATCTGAGGAGGAGAAGGCTTTTGGGGGAGTCGGTGGGGGTGGGCGAGATGGAGGCAGCCAGAGATGCCAGTGTGGAAGAGGACAGACTCTGAATTTCCTCAAAGACTGCTGGGGACTATCCACTGCCACACTGGATCAAGCCACATTCTTGGTGCCAGGCACGTTCATACAATGAGCCTGCACTCCGTATCCCAAAGGGTAGACCCAACTTTTGCCCTGGGTCTTTATTTCTGTTTAAGTAAGTGTAGGAAGGTGGGGGAGGCTGGAATCACAGACTTAGGGCAGGAGGGGCCCTCGGGAGTCTTAAGAACAACGCTTCCTTTTCAGACCAGGAAGCCAGTTCCGGAGTCCGAGGGAAAATAACAAAGAGAGCTAGGTCTTCATCTCTGAGAACCAATCCCTGAGATGGCCAAACTCATGTTCCAAAGCAGGAACTTCTGTGGTTCCCCATGGTCTTCAGGGTCCAATCCAAACGCCCACTGGGCGTCCAAAGGCCTTCCCTAGCTAACTGGTTCCAGTCTCCCTCCCTCACTTTCTGACATGTTGCTTCCCCTCAGACTTTTGCTTCCAACCTGAAGACCCTCAATTGACAGATAGCACGAGGCTCTAGTCAAGCTTCATCTGCCTGGGCGCTAGGGACACTTAGTGGGGATTCCACAGGATACAACGGGCTTGGGAGTGAAGTATTATTATCCCCATTTTACAGATAAGGACATGGAGGTGCAGAGAGTCTCTGTGGCTAGCTGAGTCACAGAGCTACCCAAAGGGATTTGAATTCAGGACCCTCCCAGGTCTCTTTATAGTGAGGCACATGAGGTCTCCTAGCATGCTGCCCTTCTGGCCTGTTTCCTCATCTGTGTAATGAAAGAATCGGACTCCCTGCTGGGATCTCTTCTACTTCAGACTTTTTCTGAGTCCACAGGACCATCTCGTGAGATGAGCCACCTCATTTTACAGCAGGGGAAACGGAGGCCCAGAGGGGGGAAGTGCTTTTCCCAGGGTCACACAGCCAGTCAGGGATGCAGAAAGGATGAGAGCCCACAAGAGATGAAGAAGCAAGCGCAGAGAGGGTGGGAGACTCGTCCAGGGTCACACAGCCAGAACCCAAGCCCTGCTTTGTCTTCGAGTGTGGGATTTTTCCCTGGGCATCATACCCACGTCAGAGGATCAGAGACTGGATTCCGAAGGCCCTCAGAGCCCAAACAGTCCAGCCCCTCTATTTTACAGACGAGGAGACTGATGGAAGAAACCATAGGGCTTAAGGGACTCATCCAAGGTCACCGAGGCAGAGGAGTCCAAGCTGGGATTTGAACCCAGGTCCTCTGACTCTGGAGTCCATGTTCCTTCTACTGTGCCATGAGGCCTCTTATTCATCTTGGCTGTTGTTCAGTAATTTTCTGCCGTGTCCGACTCTCGGTGACCCCATTTGGGGTTTTCTTGGTAGAGATACTGGAGTGGTTTGCCATTTTCTCCTCCAGCTCATCTGACAAATGAGGAAACTGAGGCAGACAGGGTGAAGTGACTTGCCCACGGTCACCCAGCTAGGAAGTGTCTGAGGCTGGGTTCGAATTCATGAAGGTGAGTCTTCCTGATTCCACGCCCAGAGCTCTCTCCATTGTGTTAGGTTATTCCTGATATTCCTTGCAAATTCTCATAAAACTCAGTGCCAGAAAGAGACCATCTTGTCAATCCATCAACAAGTCAGCCAACCAACCAGGGTTTATCTAGCAGTTTATCCTTCGCTCCAGGCCCTGGCCTAGGCACTGGGGGGTAGAGAGATAAAGTAAGGGGAGCGACATTCCCTAGGAACTACAGAGCTTGGCATGCATTAGGTGACAATTCCAACAAATTTGGCCACCATGCATTAAGCACCTACTGCATAGGAAACATGGTTCTGGTTCTAGGGCAAACGCCGAAGCCTGCGTTCACGCCAAGAGGCGCCATGAGCTTAAACTCCAAGTCACCTTCATGGTACCCAAATGCCGGGCGGTGGGCTGAGATGGGGGAGCCTGGGCAGGAGACCAAACAGCTAGAGGTTTCTATTTCCCCCATCAGGAGGGTCCCCAGTCTGGAAGGCCCATTTTGAGGAGCTCCTTCTATTAATCTTGGCATTGAGCATGGCAGGGAGCTGCACCTTCCTTAAATTAAGGAAAGCATCCAAAGCAAACCCTTGAAGAAGTCATTACTGCTTCCAAAATTGAAAACATCTCCAGGAGGCAGGAGGAAAACAGGCGAATGCCTTTGCTGAGGATGGTGTGTGTCCTCGACCTCCCCATGAAGCCAGCGAGGCAGAAAGGGGGAAGGGATCAGGCCCTCCCTCCGCCGTGAAAACCCCTACCGCTGGATCTGTTCTAATTTGTTTAGATACAAGAGAGCCTGAGGTAGCATTAGCATTTGTCAGTCAGGGTAATTTATCTTCATAAATTTCACAATAAGTATGTTTATTAGCCATCCCAATTACGGAAAGATATTTGTGCCTGCCACGTCCCACTGGGCCAGGCTACGCTAATACCCCTCGCTCTTCTAAAACCACTGGGCAAATCTAATTAGTCTGGAAATCCAGGAGAATGGGGGTCAACAAGCCCCTGGCCCTCAGGTGTCTGGGCCCCAAGGAGCCCCCCGGTGAGAAAGGTCAGTCTGCATCCACTGGCCATAATCTGACGTCCTGGGCTTGCCTGCCAGACAGGGGACTCCTTTCTTTTTATCTTGTTCACCAAGATTTTCATGGCATCACAGAGCTTGGAGGAGCCTCAGTCATTTTACAGATAAGGAAACTGAGGCTAGAGACCAGGAAGTGACATCCAAAATCACACAGGCAGTGAGTGGCAGAGCTGGGATTGAACTCAGGTCCACCAAATGGCTTCTCCAATGCAAATGTGGAAAATGTTTTTTCACTTACTTTGACACTTTCTAGAGGCAGTGATGATCTAGAGATCATTAGACTTGGAGTCAGGAAGACCTGAGTTGAAGTCCTACCTCAGATACTTACTAGCTGTGTGACCCTGGACAAGTCACTTAATCCTGCCGCCTCAGTTTCCTTAACCATAAAATGTGGATAATAATAGCATCTACTTGCCTAGGTTGTTAGGATCAAATGGCACAGTATTACTAACAGCAACAACACCAATAACTACTACTATTGCTACTACTACTACCACTACTACTACTACTACCACCACTACTACCACAACTACCACCACCACCACCGCCACAACTACTGCTACTGCTTCTACTACTGCTACTACTACCACCACCACCACTACAACTACTGCTACTGCTTCTACTACTACTACTAC
>NW_020950703.1:0-7292 GCF_900497805.2 Vombatus ursinus | reverse complement strand
ACATATACATATATACAAAGTAAGTAGGGAGTAAATTTTGGGGGGGGAGGGAGAGGAGGGGACGAGCAGTTGGAGGATGAGGAAAGAACTCATACAGAAGGTGGTGCTTGGGCTAAGCCTTGAAGGCGACCCAGGATTTTAGGAGATGGGAGAGGAGCATTATGGGGTTTATGGTGAGGCCAGACATACATGCTATTTGAGAAGGCAATTATCCTGAAATAGGTCCAGGGTCTGTGATTTCATCACTGTCCAACCTCCCTCTACCAACACAGATGCCCATTTAGCAGAGAAGATGGGGAGGGTTGCCTGAGACTCAGAGAGATTAACTGACTTGTCTGGGGTCAAGTTGGGGTGGGGGGCACTGAGCTGTATCCTTCCAGAACACAGAAAGAACTGAGGATACCCCAGAGATGAGAAGACTTGGAAGGGATGGGGAGTCTGAAGGGCTGTGATGGAGGAGAGGGAGGAGCCTTCTGCTTGGCCCTCAGGGCAGCAGATTCCTAAGGGGCATTTGTCCAATGCCAGACGTACTAGTCTAGATTTTAGGGGAACCAGGTAGATAGGGCAAACTTCCCTTATGGTTGGAGGCTGGTCTAGGGCAGAATGGGAGGCTTGGGAAGAGATTTTGACAGAGGCTGGGTGGCCATAGGTCAGGGCTGTTGAAGAGGGGATTGTGGATCAGTACAGGTTGCATTCAGTGGCTTGTGAAGACCCTTCTGGCTCAAAGACTGAGTTTACCTAAAATTATCATGGTAGTGATAATTAACGCTGCTCTAGGGGGCGCCATAGTGCACAGAGCGCCAGGCCTGGAATCAGGAAGACTCATCTTTCAGAGTTCAAATCCGGTCTCAGACACTTAATAGCTGTGTGACCTTGGGCAAGTCACTAAACCCTGTTTGCCCCATTTCCTCCTCTGTCAAATGAGCTGGAGAAGGAAATGGCAAACCATTCCAGTTTCTTTGCCAAGAAAACCCCAAATGGGGTAATGGAGAGCTAGCCACCATTGAAATGACTGAACAACTCAAATCATTTTAATGCCAAGGAGGGATCCTGACAAATCGCTACTGGAAAGTCAAGAAGGGAAAGATGACTTTTAGCCAGCAAGATTAGTACAGACTTCACAGAAGAGGTGGCAGCTTGAAGAAATCAAGATCTAGAGATAAAAGATAGATTGTTCAAGGCATGGAGGGTGGCCACACAGAGTCATAGACATAGGAGAAAGCAGGATGTGAGTGGGTCCAATGGGCCATCCAGTCAGGCAGGATGGGGAATGGGGAGAGGAAACAACTGAAAAGCTCTGTTGGCTTGTGGTGTGGATGTGAATTATGGAGTAGGAGGGAGACGTTAGCTGGCTACCCAGTGCCAGGTTCAGAGGTCTGTATTTTAGTCAATAGGTTACGAACAGGCCTAAGTGATGTCTTTAGACCATGAAATGAGGGAGCTTACTTAAGCAGCAGCAAGAAGGATGGACTGGGCAGGGAAGAGGCTGGAGGCAGGCCTTAACGTCATAGACCAGGGGAGAAACAACGATGGTGCTCACGGTGAGAGTGGATGCATGAGATCTTGTAGGGGTGGATGGATGGCCTAGGCTTGCTCTAGGAATTTGGAGATGGGATTAACTAGGCCTGGTGTGGTGGGGGATGCAAGAAGGAAATGTCGGCTCTGAAGGGGGGCTAGGATGCACTCTCCAGCTCTGGTGCTCACCGTCTGTGGTGGCTTTGGGGAAGGAGCTTGAGATCTCTGGGCATCAGGTTACTTATCTGTGGTGGGGGAGGAGGGGCATGTGGAAACGTGCCAGATTTGTAAGATCCCCAACACCAACTCTAACGCCATGAAAAGAATAGATTTTTAATGTTAGATGGGCTTAGGACTATTCTCTGTCAATGAGAGCTGATGAAAAAGGGCTGAATTTGGCTCCAAGAACCTGGGTTCATCACATCCTGGCCTCGTCACTTCCTCTGCTCTGGGTACGTGGGTACAAGCCCCAACCTCTCTACACTTGATTCTTTGTGTTTAAAATGAGGGGGATGGGCTCGATTGGGGTGTCAAACATGTAGCCCATAACCTTCCCAAGTTTGGCCAGAGAGAGATAAAAATATAATTGGGAAATAACAGCTCAAATAAAAATAAAAATGCTGGTAACGTTACTGTTTGGCACTAAGTCGATATGCGTCCCACACAGATGCTGACATATGGACTGGTGGGCCCCGCTTTGGACCACATGACCTGCCCAGTATTCTGGCACTGAGTTGGTAGCCCCCTCGGTCTGGACGTTGTCCCAGCTGCTCACCAGGCACCAGGAACCTAGGCGCTGATGGCATTCGCTAAGATCCTAGACCATCTCCAGGGTGATTTCTGACCTCGCGCTTTAGCCTGATGCTGTTGCCTCTGCCTTCTGGCCAAAGACCACACTTGATCAATGGCCCAAATTCCGAGGATGATAGAACTAGGGGGGAGGGGGTTTCAGAGGTCATCTAGTCCAGTGACCTTTCTCATGGATGAACTAGAACTCCCCTTCCAGGGCTCTGTCCGTTACGGCTCCTGCGAGTCGGCTCAAGGCCCTTAATAAGTACAGAGACAGAGGCCAACATAACCATTTTCTTTTCCCTTAAGGACCTGTGTCCTACCAGCAGTGACAAGAGTTTTGTTGCCAAGGTGATATTCTCTTCCCTATTCAACCAACTATCAGTTACCCCAAGGATCAGATACAAACTCCTCTTTTTCAGGCACTTCAAGGTTTTCACAACCTGGCCCATTTCTAACTTTCCAGCTCTCTTATACTTCATTCTCCTTTATGTACTCTCTAGTCTAGCCATGATGGCCTACTTGCCGTTCCTCATAAACAATCCTTCATCTCCCATCTCTGTGCCTTTGAACTGGCTGAGCCCCACGCCTAGAATGCCTTCACCCCTCGCTTCCCTGGCTGCCTTCAAGATTTAGGTCTAATGCTGCCTTTGGCATGAGGCCTTGCGCAGACCCTCTGGACTTCCCCTCCAAGGTGACTTCGTGTCTACTTTGATTGTGTCAGCTGCTAAGAGACAGGTTCCTTGATATAGGGACTGTCTTCATTTCTTCTGTGTATCCAAGGACCAAGCATATAGAAAGTGGTTTTCAAATCTTAAAGCATGGGGCAGCTAGGTGGTGCAGTAGATAGAGCACTGGCCCTGGAGTCAGGAGGACCTGAGTTCAAATCTGGTCTCAGACACTTGACACTTACTAGCTGTTTGACCCTGGGCAAGTCACTTAACCCCACTGCCTAGCAAAAAACCAATCAAACAAAAAACAACAACAACAAAAAATCCCCAAAATCTTAAAGTACTATGTAAATGGTATCATTAATAATAATAATAATTAATGATAAAAATAATGTTGATGATAATAAATTCTTGCTTATTGACTAGTGACTATATACCAAATAAATACAAGGTAACTTATTGAAGGAAAAGGCAGAAGCTAGCAGCTGCAGTGATAAAGAAAGGCTTCTTGTATCCAGAAGAGGCAATAATGTTAAAGGGATAAAGTAGAGATTGGCTGTTTTTAAAGGCAGTTTCCAAAAAATGCCACAGGGCCAAAGTTAATACTGGTCATAGTAGAAGTAGCTTCCAAGTCATTGAAGATTATATTATTTTTAGTAGTGAGCATATTTCTTTTTTGGTCCAGATTTGTGACTTCATCAATGGGAAATTCCCACTGGCGGCTCCTTCTACATGTCATATATAGACCAGCCGCTTTCCTGTAACTTCACATCTTAGAGAAGGTCCCTGGGGGAACTGAGAATCGAAGACACTTGCCCAGGATCTCCCAATCCCACATCTTCCTCCAACTCCTGTTCTAATGTGAGTTCCTTGAGGGCAGTGCTTGTGGAGGGGCTGACGGCGCACCCATTTTGCAGTTGAAGGATCTGAGGTAGAGAGTGGCAAAGTGATTTGCCCCAGGGGCTGAGAATCAAGCTCAGGTCATTCTAACTTCAAATGGCCCTCACGCTCTGCCCTCTGGGCTGGGCCATCTGCCATATGTACACATGGGGATGGGGATCTGGACAAGACCTGTGACCTCCCTGAAAGAAGGAAATCCTGGTGCGGAAATTCCCTCTACCAATGCAAGTTGGCACCTTCTCTGCAACTTATGGTCTCAGAGAGCTCTGAGAGCCCTAAGAGGTCAGGGGACTTGTCCAGGGTCACTCAGTCACTACGTGTCACAGACGTGCAAACACAGGTGCCCTGATTCTGAGACCACCTCCATACCCATTGTGCCTTTCACATCAGAACGTACTTAAATCAGAATAAAATGAAAAGCTGCCTCAATTGTTTTTTGGAGGATTGGTCGTTGAGGTACGGTCCTTAGGACAACTCTCTGTTAACTCAAATAAAGGATCAGACACAATGGTCCATCCACCCTCCCAGCCATCCAAGGTAACCCAAGCTGGGAAAAGCCAAGCATACCCTTCTCAAGGTAGGAACGGTCATACGTACGTTGAGCCTCACAGTCCACACACTGCGAATTCCCCCGGATGTTCCTTATCGACTGCAGAGCCATCGCCTCATTCTGGCTCGTCAGGCGGGACTGGCGGAGTGAAAGAAAGAGACATGGCGTCAGAACATGGATTTAGCTTGCAAGACACAACTTTCAATTCTGGTCATAAGGAGAAAATTCCCACCAATGCAGACCCAATAGGACAGATGCAATTGCTCTCCTAGGACCCTGCAACCTGAGGAAGATGCCCGTGACGGTGACTTCTGAGACAAGGCAAATGAACGCCATGTACTGGAAAGGACACAAGCCAGCTGTGAAGCTGGGAAAAGGAGTGAATGGGGTGTCCCTTGTGAATGAAATGGAGGCTAACCACAAAGAGCAACCAGAACAGGATGAGCAACATAATTCACCAATGGGCTTTGGTTCTATATCTTTTTTTTTTTTAAATGCCACTGTGTGCCCATCTGGGCAGGTGGGTATGATTAAAGACTGGGGCCAGAGTCTGCTCCTAATCCATAGGTCAGAAGCTTAATCAGGGGCTGTAGCCAGAGTTCCTCTGGGCTGCCCTGTGGGTGACCTCCCTTCTAACTGTGAAACGTCATTCCTTGGAGACCCACTCCTCATTTTAAGGGGGACGGAGCTGCCATAGTAACAAATTCTTGAACAATGATTATTAATGGGGGTTGGGTGGGGTGAGGGAGGGTGGGAGGAGGGATTCATGAAAGAAGGCTTAACATGGAGGTCACAAAATTGATTTCAGTTGATGTTTTGGGGGGAACTTCAGATTTTCATGTACAAGGGCTACTGTCCCCTCTTTAAAATGATTCCTCCCTTCTGCAGCTGTCCATGTTTCATTTGTATGATGGAGATGTTTTCCCCTTCGGGGTCCCTAAGTATTTGCAGTATTTAATTCTCATGGTCAGGTTTCCCCATAGGAGACAGGGCTGTTTCAGGACCATGGACAACTCCCAGTTACCCATAGCTGGCTGAAGCCCATGGGATCATTGGCTGAGCGCTGTGTGGGGCCTGAGAGGCCATACGGTCTGACGCCCCTCATTTCAAGATGAGGAAACTAAGCCCACTGAGAAAGTGATTCATCCACAGGCATATTGACAGGGGCAGAAGTAGGCTTTGAACCTGGCGTTCTGACTCCCAGTCCAACCCTTCTTCCATTGGATTGTGCCATGAGTTTAGGTCAAGGACGGGCGTCATTGGCATCTTCTCTCCTTCAGTTATGACTTTTTGGATGTCGTTCTGGTCTTATTTACAACTTGGACTCTACTCCGAGATCCCATAATCCAAATGGTAGCTCTCAACTCTTTGGGGTTTATATCCTTTGGCTTTTGGTAAAACTTCTTTTTTATAGCTCATATTTAATATGAAAAGGAATTAGAATTCTAAAATTTAACATGTACATGTACATAAGAAATAATAAAGAAACTGATTAATCTCAGCAGCAGAGTAGAGTTATTTCATACTCTCCATATTCCTTTGATAAGCTCCTTGAAACCTTGGGGAGAACATCTATCAGAGACTGGGAAGCCATAATCTATAGAGATAGGGGGCTCCTTTTAGTCTGGGATATTTAATGAGCACACCTATCCCCTCCCTCAGGGCAACAGCAAGCCTGATAACCAACCTGCTGAGTGAGAGACCAGACTGAGGGACGGTGCTGTCCATCAGCACCATGCACTGGGGAACGTGGAGGCATACAGTCCAAGGGTGGGCTGCCCAAGTGGATGCCCCGCCACTTCCTCCAGGGTCAAGCCTTCATAATGGGGCTTCTTGATTTGATGGGAGGCACTGGGAATTTCCATGACCTCAGTCAAGGGCATCAGTACAAACGTACCACCACCCTCCCCAACCAAAACACTGGAGGTTTGTGGATTCTCCAGCATCAGTCCTGCCCCTTCCTTCCAGGAGCGTGGACAAATGAAAATTGCCCGGACTTGTTTTTTGGGCTCATTTTCATGATTGCCCACATACGTGACCTAGTAAAAGCAAATCACATGGAAATAAAGAGCAGTGATTTTCTCCACCTTGAATATAAAATGGCTTAAAAAATAAAAGAGAAGCAAATTACATGAGGATAATCATTCCTGTGGTCTGGTTTACCCTGGTTAAAGAGGTAATAAAGGAAAGCCACTCCATCTTTCTGAAAGAGAGGTCTCTACCTAATGACAAAGCAATACATAAATCATGGGCACAAGTTTCTTCAAATGAATGCACAAGGAGACGATGGGTCTGTGGAGACCCAACATCTTTCTTCTTTGTTTCTGGCTAGGCATGGTCTGAAAAATCCACATGCTCCCTGGGACCCCAAGACGAGCTGGCTTGGGAGAGCAACAACGGCTGTTTGGGACCTGGAGAAGGCAATCAAGGAGGCTTGGTTCCAGATGTGGAAGCAGCCCTGGATCCCTTTTAAAGGACCAGGGGCTGAGAAGCATGGGCTGGGTCTGGCATGCACCTGTGGAGGCATGGGTCAGCGTCTCTCTTCTGACTAAAGAATGGAGGATTCCTGCCCAACGAACCAGAACACTGCTGACCCAAACATCCATCACCATCTTCTATTGATAGGAGGAATCACTCATCAAGTTCTGCCTGTATAAGCCCTTTCCCATGCCTTGCATGTAGCTGGTGCCTAACAGATGCATGCTGAATGAATTACTGAACCAATTCTCTGTACTTGGGAATGTTCTTGGTTTTATTCAAATTATCTTGTGTTTATGGATCAGTGCATATGCTGGATACCCTGGGACACCTAAGATAAGATAGGGATGCCACCAATCCTTGCTGAATGAATCAATGCACAAATTCCC
>NW_020950702.1:0-8616 GCF_900497805.2 Vombatus ursinus | reverse complement strand
GTACTACTACTACTACCACCACCACCATTACAACTACTGCTATTGCTTCTACTACTACTACTACTACTACTACTACCACCACCAAAGGTCAGCAGCACCTTCTCTGTAATCCATAAGTCCTAAAGAACTCCCTGGAGGCATGGAGGTAGGAAGTGACTTTCCCAGGGTCACAGAGCCCAGCCAGGATGTTTCAGAGGCTGGACTTTCCTCTACCACATGTTGCTTCTCACACAGACTAAATGTGTGAGGGAACCCAAGTGACTTTTGGGTTCCCCTGCATATTAAATAGACTTTCTCTATTTATTAACAGGAGGCTGCTGAACCACCACGGGGAATGCTTCCTAAACCGTTCATAAGCCAAGTGCAGTTGTAGACGAACTTTTCGGTCCCTGCAGTTGAGCTGGTTGGTGCCTGGGAGGAGCTCAGAGGACATTTGTTTGAATGTTTATTTGGACTATGGAATAAATGCATATTGAAGCCACGTTTTCTATAAAGGGCTCAGAAGAAAAAGTCAAAGGAAAGGAGTTTTTTTTCTCCTTCAATTCCTATTTATCCCTCATCTTATCGTTCCATAGCCAATGTGTAAAAAAGTTACTAGGGCATCTGTGTTCCCTCTCCACGAATTTTACATGTTGGGAAACTGAGGCCCAGGGTGGTCACATGTTTTGACCAAAGTCACAAAGGCAGAGGGGAATGACTTCACATACTTAAGTACATGGAAAATGAAGAAGGAAGGGGACAGGCAGAAATGATTGCTTAAAAGCAATCATAAAGCCAATTTAAGTAAATGAAGAGGGCGACTAAGGCAGTTTTTCTGTTTCCTGACTCACTCCTCAATTTGTCCCATCTACTCTGACCATCATGCTCCTCCCCCCCCCCCCCCCCGCCCCTTTGGTTCTCCCCCTGCATTCCCCCAATCTCATAGGTGAACTTCACCTCGTCTTGCCTCAGAACATTTCCGGTTTGCCACTGGGAACATCTCAGCTCTGTCAGACTGGGACAGAATCATAACCTTGGGAGGAGGAGGAGACTATAAGCCTCGCTTAGAAAGGGAAGGGGTCCATTCACTGTTCTGGTTTTATCAATGATCAAGGCTAACATTTATATAGCACTTTGAGGTTTGCAAAACTTTACATACAGTATGTTACTCGATTTGATTCTCCCAATAACCAGCCTGAGAGACTAGGCACTACTTTGTGAGGGGAGGCCCTCTCTTGCATGCTACATTTATTCCAGTATAGACTTTAAACCAAAACAGCCCATAACAATTGAATCCTTACCAAAACATCTTCGGTAACACCGAGGTTATGCAACAATTTATTTTTCAGCAAAATGCTGAAGATTTGGAAAAAAAGGGAGAGAGGGTGAAAACATACAGAACTAAGACTTTTCATCTTAGTTTTAAGAGTAATTCATTTCCCAGGGCATGTTTGAACCCTGGCTGAAGTATAAGAATTAAAAGAAACAACCTAGTTTCCCAATGTGTATGTAGGTTTACCATGAAAAAAAGTTATTTCTATTACAGGTTTGTAGTCACAGGATTTTTAGAGCTAGAAAGGGCTCAAGTGATCACTTTATTCAGTTTTATCCTCCCATTTCAGTGAAAGGAAACCATGGTTTGGTAAGTTTAAGTAATATGTCTCACAGTGGCAGAGATAATTGAAGTTAAGATTGCATTCCTTTTCTGCTATTCTAGAGTTCTACACATAATGGTTTTTCAGTCCTTAGTCTTGGCCAACATCCATCTCCCTATTCATCCCACAAACCATCCATGTACCCATTTAACCATATCCATCCATCCATCCATCCATCTACCTATCCATCTATCCACATGCATCTACCTATCCATCCACCCACCTGTGCACCCTCCATCAACCCATCCACCCATGTTTCACTGAGCATCTCTCCTAGGCAAGTCACTGAATTGAATGTCAAAGGCACTAAAAAGCTCACACCTCGGTAGGGGAGAGGAGGCAGGAGCCTACGTACAAGGTAGAGTGAGATCTGTACAAACAGAGCCCATGAGAGCCTACAGGAGGGAGGAAAAGGGAGGAGGGAGTTTGAAAAGGGAGGAGGGGGCCTCTTCTTTGCCTACTCACCACTCACTCTATTTCCCCTGTTTTCCTAAAACCAAAATAGTAGATCTGTCTACCCAGACTAACTGAACCTATCCTTGTACAGTCAGTTCCCACTTTGGCTCCCATAAATGCCTAATTCTATATGATTAAATGGAGACTTGACAGAATAAAGCTCAACACTAACTTTTTGGGTCCAAATAGATGGGGTCTCTGATAAAATATTACATTAGGCATGACATACACTGTTAGATTTGGTGATGGGTTGTTTGGTTTTGCCAAGATTTTTTTTTATTCTATTTTATTCTTTTGAGACAATGAATGGCTTTGGGGGAGGGGAGGAAGGGAACATATTTGGAAATGAAGGTGATGAAAAAACAAATGATGTTCATAAAAATGAAAAAAAAAAGAGTTACATTAGGAAATTTGAGAGAAGGTTCTTATTTGGAGCAGCATATTATAATTGTTGAAGATTCACCTATGTGAGCTTCATTTGAAGGAGTTGGGATAATTTAACTTGGGAAAAGAGAAGACTGAGGGGGGACATGATGCTTCCCATCAAGTATGTGGAGGGATCTTCTATGGAAGGGGGATTATCCTTGTCCTGCTTGGGCAAAGGAACTGTGAGTGGAGGGTTCATTAAAACAAAGTCAGCTTCAAAGTCAGGAAAACAATTCCCAACCACTGGAGCTAGGAATGAGTCGACTTGGGAAGTAACGGGCCGCCCTTCACTGGAGATCTCCAAGAAATGGCCGGATGGTCACTCGATGGCTCTGTTGTGGTGCCTTTTTTGTGACTGTCTGTCATCTGGACCAGATGGCCAGTGACTTCCCTGCCAATCCTGAAATGTGAAGATGTGGGGAGACTATACATTTTAAAACAGAAGGAAAGTCAGAATGATATTCTGCTCGTAATACTTTTTCATTAATTCAGTGATGTGTATGACCAAAAAAAGCTCAGAAGTCTTCCTAATTATTCACAGTTTGAACCCCAATCCACATCAAACAAATGGAAAACGAATGAAAGGTAAGACTGAAAAACCACAGACTTGCTCCAAGCCGGAGCTTGAAGGAAGAGAGGCCGCTGGTTAATCAGACGAGAGGTTATCTTCTCAGGCGCTGTTGACAAAAAATGGTCCCATTACTGTCTTTTGTAGCTGGGAACTGTCAACTGAGGAGTACCTCATTTCTAATGTCATCCATTATCTCTGATTTGAGAGAGAAGCTCAAATGCCCTTCCGCTCAGATGTTCATTCCCCGCCCCCCTCAGCACGTCTCTGTGTTCTGCAAAGGACCCCATTTACCTGATTAGTTAAGGTTGAGGGACCCTCATTTCTACTTGGAATCGCAGTGCTTTGCGATACAGAGTCACATGTTTTCATCTGCTTGGCTACAACCTGAGTCTCCAGTGCCGTGTCCAGAAAGCACGCCTCACATTTAAAAGGTGATGCAAGGTTGTTAAAATTCAAGGATAACTGGCCCAAACTGGCACTCGATCACTCCATTGGACTTCTGTATTCCTGTCTACACCTAGAATCAACTGCTGCGATACTCTATCTTCTCTTTAAGAGATGAGATCCTGGTTGGTACTTTGGTATCCCCGATTCAAATTTCCAGGAACAAATATGTCTACTATACATATGTGCACACACATACACACATTTGAAAAAAAAATGGGCTAGTGAGAAAACAGATAAGAGAAATGAGATTCCCCTCAAGTCTTCCCAAGGGCCACCTTTTTGCAACGGCTGGCAAGAGCTGATTCTGTTCTGTGATGCCAGCAGCCTAATGTTTAGAAAAATAGCGCTGAAGCAGGGGAGGCTTTTTTTATCTCATCCTTCAAGGCTTTGAAAGAAGATGCAAAAAGGTCCCAAGCTCAGCCCTTCCTCGGGAGGGGGACAGTTTTGCAGCGAGGATTGGAACGGGATTGTCCTCAGAAAACAGTCCTTTGACGAACTGACATGAAGAGGTACTTTTGATTCCCGGACCCATTTCATCTGGCGGTGAGAGCGGCCTTACGCCCGCCAATACAGTAGTAATTGCGCAAGAGGAAAAAAAAAAAAAAAGATGGTGATATAAATCACCAAAGGTTAATGATCAGGATGTGAACAGAGGGACTTGTTTACAGAAATAGCATGCAATTTAAAATTTACAAGAGATTTAATGCCACCACTCGGCAATTGCTAAAATCAACAGCCCAGAAAACAGTGACATTAAGAAAAATATTACAGTTCTAATCCTTCCCAAATAAGTCAATTAGTGTTAGGGCCCGCGCTCGCCATCACTTGACCCATATGGCTTGCACTTAAGTGAAAAAAAATTCGCCCCTATTATACCAAGATCAGTGGATTGTGACTTATTTTGCATTGCATTTTTCCCCCTGAATTCTGGCCCCTCTCGCACGCTGTCAGAGCTGGAGGGGCGCTCCCTCCCCCTTTTGCCTGGCATCAGAATAATTCTGACCCTTGACATTTGTAATAATCAAAACAAAAGCCAGTTTATAATTGCGTTGTTTCAATGAAAGTGGGGGAAAAAAAATCCAATCTGTTCTCCCAGCAGAGCCATGACGGGCCGTCTTCGGCCGACGGGAGTCAATTTGTGAACTTTGGCACCAGGCGACCTTTAGAAACACAGCACAACAATCTACAGAATTTACAAGCAAGACTAGCGCATGCAAATGGCCCGGCCCCGGCTCGCCTTCGGATTCGAGCGGCAAAGAGCATTATGGAGAACGCTTTTCCCCCAACAAATTAAGAGTGTTTCTTAAATGTCACAGCACACTATTGTATTTGGCTACAGATCATTACGCCTGATCCGCACACTTTTAAAAACGGTAATAACTCGGGAAATATTACATTGAGTGCCCACATGTAGAAAGGCAAAGAGAAAAGAGGAGAAAATAGGTTTTTGAAGTAATTTAAACATCACCACTCGACGACTGGAGGGAAAGGTCAGAATTTAAGTAAGCTGAAACGAACATGAATGGGAAAAAAAAAATGCACAAACAAAAAAGATGGAAAGACCAGCAGCAGGACTGGGCAAACACAGGACATGAGCATGCAGTCTTTGGGCAAATCCAATTTCCAGGTCTGCACGGGCAGAGGACGCGAGCATTGGAGGGGCTTACGAGCTGGCCGCAGCAGAGCCTTCCTGCAAGTCCATCCTGCGTCGTTTGACCGAGAGGGACCACAGGGAGGCGGGCGCGTGGGGGGGGGGGATGTGATTTGCCCAAGGTCACACAGACAGCAAGTAGCAGAGATGGGATCCGAACCCAGGACAGAGAGGCAGAGACAGGGGGTAGAGGGGAGGAAGATGGTGGGGGAGGCGTTAGTGTGTTACCTTCGGTGTTGGTGCTGCTGCTGCTGTATATATTTCGCAGGCTACCAACACGGTTTAGTTTCCATGCTTTGCGTTTGGCTGCATCCCGAGAGCAGAAAGGGAGGAGGAGGAGGAGGAGAAGGAGAGAGAGAAGAGAGAAAAGAAGAGAAGAAAAAGGAAGAGAGAGAGAGAAGAGAAGAGAAGAGAAGAGAAGAGAGGAGAGGAGAGAGAGAAGAGAAAGAAAAAAGGAAAAGAAAAAATGAAAAGGGAAAAAAAGAAACGTCAAAGTAGCAGGTGAGGCATAACACAACGCTACTCCCACCTTCATGTGCAACACCCACGTGTCTAAGCTGGGCTCTGGTCATGGCAGAGAAGACCCCCTCCACCCCTTCTCACTTCCAGTCTGGATAAAACGTGGACCCTAGAAATGAAGATGGTGAGCTGAGGAGAAGGGATTCCAACCTCAGTGCACCCTGTTGCAAAAGGTGTCAACACAGTTGTCCCGTCCTCATTTGTCACAAACAACTGGTCTGCCAACCCAAGTAGTCACTGGAGACAAAGCCTCCAAGAGATCCTGCTATCCCCCCATTGGCATCGCCTTGCACATCATCGATGTTTGTCCGCTTTCCCTCAACCAAGGGTAGCAAGAGAGTTTGCAGTTATCCAGAGGGTCCCAAGAGAAGCTCAGGGTGAACATCCCACCAGATGAGGGCTCCTACCTGTCCTCGGCTATTCCCCTACAGGTGAGGCCCCTGGGAAAGCATGGATCCTCATCTGGAAGGTAAATATTTGCCCCCTAGATTCTAAGAGAAACTCTAGCATCCTTTGCTGAAGTCCCTTCTCCTCCATGTCCCTGGATGTCCAGAAAACCCTGGTAGGATTCAGTGTAGGCCTTTTCTTGGAGTTTGTGCTCCAGGGCCAGACCAGGCTTTTATTATTAACAGCAAACAATGACCAGCATTCACTGGACACTTGAAAGTATGCAGATCTCTCTTTGGAGCCACACAACAATCCTGGGAGGAAGTAACTAACAGAGGTGCCCTTTTGAAGGGGAGGAAGATAAGGCTACACTCGCCGGTCACCCAACAAGTAAATGGTAGGGGTAGGATTTGAACACAAGGCTTCCTGACTTCAAATCCTATCAATCAACGAGCATGAATGAAATACCTCTTCTGTGCCATATACTGTGCAAAGACCATAATGGGACAGCCAGTCCCCGCCCTGGAGGAGCTTACATTCTATCTGGTGAGACAGTATGGACATGTATTAAGTATACACAAAATTGTTACAAGATAAGTATTATCTCACTTGGCTTAGCACAGTGCCTGGCACATAGTAGGTGCCGAGGAAATGCTTGTTTCCTTCCGCCACCCCCTAAACACATGGCCATTTTTTTTGGAGAGGAGGGGAAAGCAGTAGCAGTTGGTGGGGGAACGGGGGAAGGGGGTCAGCAAAGACTTCTCTCCACTAAGGCAAAATGCCTTTCTTTGATGTAGCTCTATCTTACTCTTTGGGGAGAGTGGTCAGCGCAGAGGAAGGATACCAAGTTAATGATAAGGGACGGCAAAGTGTTATTTTTAACTCAAGGGCCCAGCACCGACCTATGGATGCATCTCGTCTTGACCCAAAGGCAGCACTGGAACGATAATTAACCCTGACATCATTTTCTAATTGCACACATATTTCCATCACTTGGTGTTTCCTTCTCCCGCTCCCCCCATTCACTCTAACACTGGTGGCAAAGACAACTTCAGGATTTGCTTTATTTTCATCTTCAGATGAAAACGCTTGGGGTTCTGGGAGCAGAGGTTTCAGGCCTAAAGGAAAGGTTGTCACCAAGGACTTGTAAGGATTCCACACCAAGAGCTGCTGGAGGCAGGTCAGACCCACGTACACCCACCGACTGTGGTCATCTCAAGACACGCCATCTTCCAATAACGAGGGGGACTACAGCCAGCTCCCTGCTCAGAGAGGGGAAGGTCAACGAGCACATTCATGGATGAGGGTTCTGTTTACACTACCACGAGAAAGGAGAATATCTGTTTGTCTCATTTATTTAAAGTCCTCAGCAGCCATAAGTCAACTAAGACATCTTTGAAACTCCCTAGCAAGCATCCATCCTACATCACACAGCAGAGAGCCAGACTGGGCCAAGTCTTTTATGGGACGGCACAGCGGCCAAGGCACCCACCTTTACAAATGGTTATTCTCAACAGAGACCCAGGCAGAGCTGGCTCAGGAAGGTGCCCGTAGTCTGTGCTAGGCATGCGTTCTGTCCAGCACTCAGCGGGGTTGGAGATCCAGGTACAAAGACAGGATGAAGCTCAACACAACAACTCTGGCAACATCACAACAAGTCTGTGGGGGCTCCTATCGCTGAACCCTCAGAGCCAGCCTCACCGGATACAGGCTTGGGGTCAGGCCTCCACTAAGACCTTACTTCAGCAGGTAAACATGAAGTACTTTTATCCATAATCATTTGATTCAGTATAACAAGCATTTATAAACACTTTCTATGGCAGGCACTATGCTAAATGCTAGCAATACAAACACAAAAAACAAAAACGGGGACGTGGAGGGTGGGAATGAGGAAAGGAAAAACAGCATGTTTACAGAATAATTTTTGGTGGTAGAGGGGGGTTTGCTGCCATGGGGAACTCCATGCCAATGGGTTTGATGGCAAGCATCAGGAGGGGCCTGGTGTAGAGTAGGTGCCCAAAAGCAACATATTCAGGAAACCTACAAAAAATACGTATTTAAAAACTTCCAGGATCCCTGACTTTTATTCATGGACTATGTCCGCTGCCAACATGGACAGCAACCTCTCCCTGCCTTAGGAGACAGGCTTCAGGAGGAATTATGACTAAAACAACAAAAAACAAAAAGAAAGACCTTTCCGTCACCGAACGGTCGACCTTCTAGAATGAGCCTGTCTAGTCGTGGCTGGATCAGTTCTTGGACAACAAACCATCCCCAGGCTTGTCACTGAGGCCTGTGGGGATTTGGGCATCATTGATGTTGGCGAAGGTCTCCTCTGTATTATCATGAAACATCAGAGAAGGACTCTGTAATCTGAGGGGGTAATTTTCTACATGAGATCTTTCCTGATCTCCTTCCAGCCCCAGGTACTAACCTCAGCCTCCCTCCAATTACCTCATATTTTGTAGATACTTAATTCACACACACACACACACACACACACACACACACACACACACGCATGC
>NW_020950701.1:0-8616 GCF_900497805.2 Vombatus ursinus | reverse complement strand
GTACTACTACTACTACCACCACCACCATTACAACTACTGCTATTGCTTCTACTACTACTACTACTACTACTACTACCACCACCAAAGGTCAGCAGCACCTTCTCTGTAATCCATAAGTCCTAAAGAACTCCCTGGAGGCATGGAGGTAGGAAGTGACTTTCCCAGGGTCACAGAGCCCAGCCAGGATGTTTCAGAGGCTGGACTTTCCTCTACCACATGTTGCTTCTCACACAGACTAAATGTGTGAGGGAACCCAAGTGACTTTTGGGTTCCCCTGCATATTAAATAGACTTTCTCTATTTATTAACAGGAGGCTGCTGAACCACCACGGGGAA
Source organism: Vombatus ursinus (assembly GCF_900497805.2). NCBI lineage: Eukaryota > Metazoa > Chordata > Mammalia > Diprotodontia > Vombatidae > Vombatus > Vombatus ursinus. The sequence goes on along the minus strand of NW_020950701.1, from coordinate 8,281 downwards.
TGCTTCCTAAACCGTTCATAAGCCAAGTGCAGTTGTAGACGAACTTTTCGGTCCCTGCAGTTGAGCTGGTTGGTGCCTGGGAGGAGCTCAGAGGACATTTGTTTGAATGTTTATTTGGACTATGGAATAAATGCATATTGAAGCCACGTTTTCTATAAAGGGCTCAGAAGAAAAAGTCAAAGGAAAGGAGTTTTTTTTCTCCTTCAATTCCTATTTATCCCTCATCTTATCGTTCCATAGCCAATGTGTAAAAAAGTTACTAGGGCATCTGTGTTCCCTCTCCACGAATTTTACATGTTGGGAAACTGAGGCCCAGGGTGGTCACATGTTTTGACCAAAGTCACAAAGGCAGAGGGGAATGACTTCACATACTTAAGTACATGGAAAATGAAGAAGGAAGGGGACAGGCAGAAATGATTGCTTAAAAGCAATCATAAAGCCAATTTAAGTAAATGAAGAGGGCGACTAAGGCAGTTTTTCTGTTTCCTGACTCACTCCTCAATTTGTCCCATCTACTCTGACCATCATGCTCCTCCCCCCCCCCCCCCCCGCCCCTTTGGTTCTCCCCCTGCATTCCCCCAATCTCATAGGTGAACTTCACCTCGTCTTGCCTCAGAACATTTCCGGTTTGCCACTGGGAACATCTCAGCTCTGTCAGACTGGGACAGAATCATAACCTTGGGAGGAGGAGGAGACTATAAGCCTCGCTTAGAAAGGGAAGGGGTCCATTCACTGTTCTGGTTTTATCAATGATCAAGGCTAACATTTATATAGCACTTTGAGGTTTGCAAAACTTTACATACAGTATGTTACTCGATTTGATTCTCCCAATAACCAGCCTGAGAGACTAGGCACTACTTTGTGAGGGGAGGCCCTCTCTTGCATGCTACATTTATTCCAGTATAGACTTTAAACCAAAACAGCCCATAACAATTGAATCCTTACCAAAACATCTTCGGTAACACCGAGGTTATGCAACAATTTATTTTTCAGCAAAATGCTGAAGATTTGGAAAAAAAGGGAGAGAGGGTGAAAACATACAGAACTAAGACTTTTCATCTTAGTTTTAAGAGTAATTCATTTCCCAGGGCATGTTTGAACCCTGGCTGAAGTATAAGAATTAAAAGAAACAACCTAGTTTCCCAATGTGTATGTAGGTTTACCATGAAAAAAAGTTATTTCTATTACAGGTTTGTAGTCACAGGATTTTTAGAGCTAGAAAGGGCTCAAGTGATCACTTTATTCAGTTTTATCCTCCCATTTCAGTGAAAGGAAACCATGGTTTGGTAAGTTTAAGTAATATGTCTCACAGTGGCAGAGATAATTGAAGTTAAGATTGCATTCCTTTTCTGCTATTCTAGAGTTCTACACATAATGGTTTTTCAGTCCTTAGTCTTGGCCAACATCCATCTCCCTATTCATCCCACAAACCATCCATGTACCCATTTAACCATATCCATCCATCCATCCATCCATCTACCTATCCATCTATCCACATGCATCTACCTATCCATCCACCCACCTGTGCACCCTCCATCAACCCATCCACCCATGTTTCACTGAGCATCTCTCCTAGGCAAGTCACTGAATTGAATGTCAAAGGCACTAAAAAGCTCACACCTCGGTAGGGGAGAGGAGGCAGGAGCCTACGTACAAGGTAGAGTGAGATCTGTACAAACAGAGCCCATGAGAGCCTACAGGAGGGAGGAAAAGGGAGGAGGGAGTTTGAAAAGGGAGGAGGGGGCCTCTTCTTTGCCTACTCACCACTCACTCTATTTCCCCTGTTTTCCTAAAACCAAAATAGTAGATCTGTCTACCCAGACTAACTGAACCTATCCTTGTACAGTCAGTTCCCACTTTGGCTCCCATAAATGCCTAATTCTATATGATTAAATGGAGACTTGACAGAATAAAGCTCAACACTAACTTTTTGGGTCCAAATAGATGGGGTCTCTGATAAAATATTACATTAGGCATGACATACACTGTTAGATTTGGTGATGGGTTGTTTGGTTTTGCCAAGATTTTTTTTTTATTCTATTTTATTCTTTTGAGACAATGAATGGCTTTGGGGGAGGGGAGGAAGGGAACATATTTGGAAATGAAGGTGATGAAAAAACAAATGATGTTCATAAAAATGAAAAAAAAAAGAGTTACATTAGGAAATTTGAGAGAAGGTTCTTATTTGGAGCAGCATATTATAATTGTTGAAGATTCACCTATGTGAGCTTCATTTGAAGGAGTTGGGATAATTTAACTTGGGAAAAGAGAAGACTGAGGGGGGACATGATGCTTCCCATCAAGTATGTGGAGGGATCTTCTATGGAAGGGGGATTATCCTTGTCCTGCTTGGGCAAAGGAACTGTGAGTGGAGGGTTCATTAAAACAAAGTCAGCTTCAAAGTCAGGAAAACAATTCCCAACCACTGGAGCTAGGAATGAGTCGACTTGGGAAGTAACGGGCCGCCCTTCACTGGAGATCTCCAAGAAATGGCCGGATGGTCACTCGATGGCTCTGTTGTGGTGCCTTTTTTGTGACTGTCTGTCATCTGGACCAGATGGCCAGTGACTTCCCTGCCAATCCTGAAATGTGAAGATGTGGGGAGACTATACATTTTAAAACAGAAGGAAAGTCAGAATGATATTCTGCTCGTAATACTTTTTCATTAATTCAGTGATGTGTATGACCAAAAAAAGCTCAGAAGTCTTCCTAATTATTCACAGTTTGAACCCCAATCCACATCAAACAAATGGAAAACGAATGAAAGGTAAGACTGAAAAACCACAGACTTGCTCCAAGCCGGAGCTTGAAGGAAGAGAGGCCGCTGGTTAATCAGACGAGAGGTTATCTTCTCAGGCGCTGTTGACAAAAAATGGTCCCATTACTGTCTTTTGTAGCTGGGAACTGTCAACTGAGGAGTACCTCATTTCTAATGTCATCCATTATCTCTGATTTGAGAGAGAAGCTCAAATGCCCTTCCGCTCAGATGTTCATTCCCCGCCCCCCTCAGCACGTCTCTGTGTTCTGCAAAGGACCCCATTTACCTGATTAGTTAAGGTTGAGGGACCCTCATTTCTACTTGGAATCGCAGTGCTTTGCGATACAGAGTCACATGTTTTCATCTGCTTGGCTACAACCTGAGTCTCCAGTGCCGTGTCCAGAAAGCACGCCTCACATTTAAAAGGTGATGCAAGGTTGTTAAAATTCAAGGATAACTGGCCCAAACTGGCACTCGATCACTCCATTGGACTTCTGTATTCCTGTCTACACCTAGAATCAACTGCTGCGATACTCTATCTTCTCTTTAAGAGATGAGATCCTGGTTGGTACTTTGGTATCCCCGATTCAAATTTCCAGGAACAAATATGTCTACTATACATATGTGCACACACATACACACATTTGAAAAAAAAATGGGCTAGTGAGAAAACAGATAAGAGAAATGAGATTCCCCTCAAGTCTTCCCAAGGGCCACCTTTTTGCAACGGCTGGCAAGAGCTGATTCTGTTCTGTGATGCCAGCAGCCTAATGTTTAGAAAAATAGCGCTGAAGCAGGGGAGGCTTTTTTTATCTCATCCTTCAAGGCTTTGAAAGAAGATGCAAAAAGGTCCCAAGCTCAGCCCTTCCTCGGGAGGGGGACAGTTTTGCAGCGAGGATTGGAACGGGATTGTCCTCAGAAAACAGTCCTTTGACGAACTGACATGAAGAGGTACTTTTGATTCCCGGACCCATTTCATCTGGCGGTGAGAGCGGCCTTACGCCCGCCAATACAGTAGTAATTGCGCAAGAGGAAAAAAAAAAAAAGATGGTGATATAAATCACCAAAGGTTAATGATCAGGATGTGAACAGAGGGACTTGTTTACAGAAATAGCATGCAATTTAAAATTTACAAGAGATTTAATGCCACCACTCGGCAATTGCTAAAATCAACAGCCCAGAAAACAGTGACATTAAGAAAAATATTACAGTTCTAATCCTTCCCAAATAAGTCAATTAGTGTTAGGGCCCGCGCTCGCCATCACTTGACCCATATGGCTTGCACTTAAGTGAAAAAAAATTCGCCCCTATTATACCAAGATCAGTGGATTGTGACTTATTTTGCATTGCATTTTTCCCCCTGAATTCTGGCCCCTCTCGCACGCTGTCAGAGCTGGAGGGGCGCTCCCTCCCCCTTTTGCCTGGCATCAGAATAATTCTGACCCTTGACATTTGTAATAATCAAAACAAAAGCCAGTTTATAATTGCGTTGTTTCAATGAAAGTGGGGGAAAAAAAATCCAATCTGTTCTCCCAGCAGAGCCATGACGGGCCGTCTTCGGCCGACGGGAGTCAATTTGTGAACTTTGGCACCAGGCGACCTTTAGAAACACAGCACAACAATCTACAGAATTTACAAGCAAGACTAGCGCATGCAAATGGCCCGGCCCCGGCTCGCCTTCGGATTCGAGCGGCAAAGAGCATTATGGAGAACGCTTTTCCCCCAACAAATTAAGAGTGTTTCTTAAATGTCACAGCACACTATTGTATTTGGCTACAGATCATTACGCCTGATCCGCACACTTTTAAAAACGGTAATAACTCGGGAAATATTACATTGAGTGCCCACATGTAGAAAGGCAAAGAGAAAAGAGGAGAAAATAGGTTTTTGAAGTAATTTAAACATCACCACTCGACGACTGGAGGGAAAGGTCAGAATTTAAGTAAGCTGAAACGAACATGAATGGGAAAAAAAAATGCACAAACAAAAAAGATGGAAAGACCAGCAGCAGGACTGGGCAAACACAGGACATGAGCATGCAGTCTTTGGGCAAATCCAATTTCCAGGTCTGCACGGGCAGAGGACGCGAGCATTGGAGGGGCTTACGAGCTGGCCGCAGCAGAGCCTTCCTGCAAGTCCATCCTGCGTCGTTTGACCGAGAGGGACCACAGGGAGGCGGGCGCGTGGGGGGGGGGGATGTGATTTGCCCAAGGTCACACAGACAGCAAGTAGCAGAGATGGGATCCGAACCCAGGACAGAGAGGCAGAGACAGGGGGTAGAGGGGAGGAAGATGGTGGGGGAGGCGTTAGTGTGTTACCTTCGGTGTTGGTGCTGCTGCTGCTGTATATATTTCGCAGGCTACCAACACGGTTTAGTTTCCATGCTTTGCGTTTGGCTGCATCCCGAGAGCAGAAAGGGAGGAGGAGGAGGAGGAGAAGGAGAGAGAGAAGAGAGAAAAGAAGAGAAGAAAAAGGAAGAGAGAGAGAGAAGAGAAGAGAAGAGAAGAGAAGAGAGGAGAGGAGAGAGAGAAGAGAAAGAAAAAAGGAAAAGAAAAAATGAAAAGGGAAAAAAAGAAACGTCAAAGTAGCAGGTGAGGCATAACACAACGCTACTCCCACCTTCATGTGCAACACCCACGTGTCTAAGCTGGGCTCTGGTCATGGCAGAGAAGACCCCCTCCACCCCTTCTCACTTCCAGTCTGGATAAAACGTGGACCCTAGAAATGAAGATGGTGAGCTGAGGAGAAGGGATTCCAACCTCAGTGCACCCTGTTGCAAAAGGTGTCAACACAGTTGTCCCGTCCTCATTTGTCACAAACAACTGGTCTGCCAACCCAAGTAGTCACTGGAGACAAAGCCTCCAAGAGATCCTGCTATCCCCCCATTGGCATCGCCTTGCACATCATCGATGTTTGTCCGCTTTCCCTCAACCAAGGGTAGCAAGAGAGTTTGCAGTTATCCAGAGGGTCCCAAGAGAAGCTCAGGGTGAACATCCCACCAGATGAGGGCTCCTACCTGTCCTCGGCTATTCCCCTACAGGTGAGGCCCCTGGGAAAGCATGGATCCTCATCTGGAAGGTAAATATTTGCCCCCTAGATTCTAAGAGAAACTCTAGCATCCTTTGCTGAAGTCCCTTCTCCTCCATGTCCCTGGATGTCCAGAAAACCCTGGTAGGATTCAGTGTAGGCCTTTTCTTGGAGTTTGTGCTCCAGGGCCAGACCAGGCTTTTATTATTAACAGCAAACAATGACCAGCATTCACTGGACACTTGAAAGTATGCAGATCTCTCTTTGGAGCCACACAACAATCCTGGGAGGAAGTAACTAACAGAGGTGCCCTTTTGAAGGGGAGGAAGATAAGGCTACACTCGCCGGTCACCCAACAAGTAAATGGTAGGGGTAGGATTTGAACACAAGGCTTCCTGACTTCAAATCCTATCAATCAACGAGCATGAATGAAATACCTCTTCTGTGCCATATACTGTGCAAAGACCATAATGGGACAGCCAGTCCCCGCCCTGGAGGAGCTTACATTCTATCTGGTGAGACAGTATGGACATGTATTAAGTATACACAAAATTGTTACAAGATAAGTATTATCTCACTTGGCTTAGCACAGTGCCTGGCACATAGTAGGTGCCGAGGAAATGCTTGTTTCCTTCCGCCACCCCCTAAACACATGGCCATTTTTTTTGGAGAGGAGGGGAAAGCAGTAGCAGTTGGTGGGGGAACGGGGGAAGGGGGTCAGCAAAGACTTCTCTCCACTAAGGCAAAATGCCTTTCTTTGATGTAGCTCTATCTTACTCTTTGGGGAGAGTGGTCAGCGCAGAGGAAGGATACCAAGTTAATGATAAGGGACGGCAAAGTGTTATTTTTAACTCAAGGGCCCAGCACCGACCTATGGATGCATCTCGTCTTGACCCAAAGGCAGCACTGGAACGATAATTAACCCTGACATCATTTTCTAATTGCACACATATTTCCATCACTTGGTGTTTCCTTCTCCCGCTCCCCCCATTCACTCTAACACTGGTGGCAAAGACAACTTCAGGATTTGCTTTATTTTCATCTTCAGATGAAAACGCTTGGGGTTCTGGGAGCAGAGGTTTCAGGCCTAAAGGAAAGGTTGTCACCAAGGACTTGTAAGGATTCCACACCAAGAGCTGCTGGAGGCAGGTCAGACCCACGTACACCCACCGACTGTGGTCATCTCAAGACACGCCATCTTCCAATAACGAGGGGGACTACAGCCAGCTCCCTGCTCAGAGAGGGGAAGGTCAACGAGCACATTCATGGATGAGGGTTCTGTTTACACTACCACGAGAAAGGAGAATATCTGTTTGTCTCATTTATTTAAAGTCCTCAGCAGCCATAAGTCAACTAAGACATCTTTGAAACTCCCTAGCAAGCATCCATCCTACATCACACAGCAGAGAGCCAGACTGGGCCAAGTCTTTTATGGGACGGCACAGCGGCCAAGGCACCCACCTTTACAAATGGTTATTCTCAACAGAGACCCAGGCAGAGCTGGCTCAGGAAGGTGCCCGTAGTCTGTGCTAGGCATGCGTTCTGTCCAGCACTCAGCGGGGTTGGAGATCCAGGTACAAAGACAGGATGAAGCTCAACACAACAACTCTGGCAACATCACAACAAGTCTGTGGGGGCTCCTATCGCTGAACCCTCAGAGCCAGCCTCACCGGATACAGGCTTGGGGTCAGGCCTCCACTAAGACCTTACTTCAGCAGGTAAACATGAAGTACTTTTATCCATAATCATTTGATTCAGTATAACAAGCATTTATAAACACTTTCTATGGCAGGCACTATGCTAAATGCTAGCAATACAAACACAAAAAACAAAAACGGGGACGTGGAGGGTGGGAATGAGGAAAGGAAAAACAGCATGTTTACAGAATAATTTTTGGTGGTAGAGGGGGGTTTGCTGCCATGGGGAACTCCATGCCAATGGGTTTGATGGCAAGCATCAGGAGGGGCCTGGTGTAGAGTAGGTGCCCAAAAGCAACATATTCAGGAAACCTACAAAAAATACGTATTTAAAAACTTCCAGGATCCCTGACTTTTATTCATGGACTATGTCCGCTGCCAACATGGACAGCAACCTCTCCCTGCCTTAGGAGACAGGCTTCAGGAGGAATTATGACTAAAACAACAAAAAACAAAAAGAAAGACCTTTCCGTCACCGAACGGTCGACCTTCTAGAATGAGCCTGTCTAGTCGTGGCTGGATCAGTTCTTGGACAACAAACCATCCCCAGGCTTGTCACTGAGGCCTGTGGGGATTTGGGCATCATTGATGTTGGCGAAGGTCTCCTCTGTATTATCATGAAACATCAGAGAAGGACTCTGTAATCTGAGGGGGTAATTTTCTACATGAGATCTTTCCTGATCTCCTTCCAGCCCCAGGTACTAACCTCAGCCTCCCTCCAATTACCTCATATTTTGTAGATACTTAATTCACACACACACACACACACACACACACACACACACACACACACGCATGC
>NW_020950700.1:0-1847 GCF_900497805.2 Vombatus ursinus | reverse complement strand
AGAGAGAGAGAGAGAGAGAGAGAGAGATAATTATTGCACAGTTTATATTACTTGGCAGAGATTTAGGAAAGAAAGCACTTTTTAAAATGCAAAGCTCTAAAGAGAAAGAGCTATGACTAAATGAGAGAAGAATACTATGTAAGAGCCATTATCATCCCCTGCAGGAGTGATTGCTTTCTATGACTGCTTAGAGCCCCCACTGTCCAGGGCCCAAAAAGCAGCTGTTTCCCATGGCAAACAAGGCTTGGAGGTGGGGGTGGACCCTGCATACCTGAACTCTGAGACCCAAGATCATAAAAGACTCTGTTAGATGCCTCCAGGACCCAGGAAATAGGTGCTTCCTGGGAGGGTCAAATCCTGGAGATTTTCAGTGCATGCTTTCAGGCAAATCTGGTTCCTGTGCCCCTGGAATCCCAAGAACCGTCCCATAAATTCCAGGGGCCCCGAAGCCCTGGTGAGAATAGCTGAATGCAGGCATGCCTCTTCCCCTGCTGGGCCTCAGATTTCTTTTTTAAAAAGCCAAGGTAATAGACTAGATGAGCTCTAAGGGCCCTTCCAGCTCCTACACTTTATTGTTCTGATTTCTAGGGAAAAGATTAAGGAGGAGACCCAGTGCCAGTACTAATAGCTAACATTTAAATAACCCTTTTAGGTTGCAAAGTGGTTTACATATATCATCTCATTTAATCCTCACAATAACCCTATAAGGTAGGTATTATTATCTCTGTTTTATTGCTAAGGAAAGTGTGACTGAAAGACTCATCAGGCTCGTACAGCTAGGATCTGAGGAGAGATTTGAACCCAGGTTCTCTGCTTCGAGAGCCATCCCTCTTTCCATTCTATGGGAAGCAGCATGGCATGATGGGCAGAGTGGTAAACTGAGAGTCAGGAATCCTGGGTTCAAATCTCTCCTCAGATCCTAGCTGTACGAGCCTGATGAGTCTTTCAGTCACACTTTCCTTAGCAATAAAACAGAGATAATAATACCTACCTTATAGGGTTATTGTGAGGATTAAATGAGATGATATATGTAAACCACTTTGCAACCTAAAAGGGTTATTTAAATGTTAGCTATTAGTACTGGCACTGGGTCTCCTCCTTAATCTTTTCCCTAGAAATCAGAACAATAAAGTGTAGGAGCTGGAAGGGCCCTTAGAGCTCATCTAGTCTATTACCTTGGCTTTTTAAAAAAGAAATCTGAGGCCCAGCAGGGGAAGAGGCATGCCTGCATTCAGCTATTCTCACCAGGGCTTCGGGGCCCCTGGAATTTATGGGACGGTTCTTGGGATTCCAGGGGCACAGGAACCAGATTTGCCTGAAAGCATGCACTGAAAATCTCCAGGATTTGACCCTCCCAGGAAGCACCTATTTCCTGGGTCCTGGAGGCATCTAACAGAGTCTTTTATGATCTTGGGTCTCAGAGTTCAGGTATGCAGGGTCCACCCCCACCTCCAAGCCTTGTTTGCCATGGGAAACAGCTGCTTTTTGGGCCCTGGACAGTGGGGGCTCTAAGCAGTCATAGAAAGCAATCACTCCTGCAGGGGATGATAATGGCTCTTACATAGTATTCTTCTCTCATTTAGTCATAGCTCTTTCTCTTTAGAGCTTTGCATTTTAAAAAGTGCTTTCTTTCCTAAATCTCTGCCAAGTAATATAAACTGTGCAATAATTATCTCTCTCTCTCTCTCTCTCTCTCTCTCTTTTTAACCTGGGCCTTGGATTTTCATCAGTATAGGGAACCTTTTTCTGTAACTGGAGAGATGCCTGGGGACACTGAGAGGAAAAGTGACTGGCCCAGGATAAAAAGAGAGAGAGAGAGAGAGAGAGAGAGATAATTATTGCACAGT
>NW_020950699.1:0-8840 GCF_900497805.2 Vombatus ursinus | reverse complement strand
CTAATTCATTCTTCCATAGTTCTCATTTCCACCAGCCCTCCCCCCCCATTTTTACCTCTAGGGTTCTCATTTCACTTATAAAACATTTAACTCTCTTTTAAAAAAACTTATTTCTTCCAGGAATTCTAGTTGAATTTGTGCCCAAGTCATGTTTTTCTTTAAGTTTTAGCTTATAGTTGTTTTGGAATCTTTCTCTGCTTCTGGATTTGTGTCTTGAGCGACCCTTTCACTGTAACAGCTTTTTATGATGGGGTTCTTTTTTTTTTTTTTTTTTTTTTTTTTTTGTTTGCTCATTCTTCCAATCCAGGTCCTGATGTCAGACTTGATGTTAGGGCCCGCTCTGCATACTTCTGGGGAGAAAGTCTGGGCTGGTCCTACTGCTGCTTTCTTTAGGTACTGAGCATTGTTATTCTAGGATCCTAGGGACAGCACATGCTGGGGACTTGCAGGCTTTCAGTGTTCTCGGAGTGGTCTGATGTGTGGCAAAGTCTGACTGCTTCACCCTTGGTCTGAGCTCTGCGAGTTTCTGACTTGGGTTTGGGTCTCATCTATAGGACACGCTGCTGGACTCACACTATCAGACATCCGGGAAGCTCTGCTGATCCCGAGTGACAGAATCGTAGGCTTTGCTTTCATCTGTGATTCCTCCCCTACTTATTCTGCCTCAGGCTTCACATTGAGCTAGAAAATGGAATTGAGACCCTGTTCTGGTCTTGGGGTGGGGAGGTGGGGTCTGAGCTGCATCACTCCTATTTGTTTCTGAATTTGCTCTTTTCTCAGTACGTAGCCGTGGGCCTGCAATGACATACCTGAGTGTCAGCTCCCCTCCACCCTTGCCCCTCCAGTCCTATATGTGGATTTTCTGTGACCCAGAACTGTGTAGTGAACCAGAAAACTGCCATTTGGTACTTTCTCCTGAGCCCTGTACTTTATGTCCTGGCATAGGTCCAGGGCCTCTTGCCTCTGGGGTGCCCTGCTGGCCAGATCATCACCCCAGTGGCTGCAGATCTCCTTGTCTCCCTCCCTATGCTGACCTAGGCTGGAAAAATGATTCACTGTGATTTTTTTTTTTTTTTTTGCTTTTTGGTGAAGCAAGTGGTATTAAGTGACTTGCCCAGGGTCACACAGCTAGTAAGTGTCAAGTGTCTGAGATCACATTTGAGCTCAGGTCCTCCTGACTCCAAGGCCAGAGCTCTGTCCACTTCGCCACCTAGCTGCCCCTCACTGTGATTTTTTTTCCTTAGATTTTCTTAGATTGCTTAGATTATCCATCAGGATTTGGTCTGGCAGGCCAGACTGGATGTTTTTTGGCAGGCAGGGAGGGGAACTCATTGTATTGCTTCCTGCTACTCTATTATCTTGGTTTAACCTCCTGAAATTACCTCCAATTTACCATTTACCAACTTAGTTGTTTGCATGTTGTCTGTCCTATTAGAGTGTGTGCTCCTTAAGGGCAGGGATTGTTTTTGCTTTTCTTTCCATATCTGGGAATTAGCCCAGTGCCTAGCACTTAGTAAGAGCTGAATAAATGCTGGTTGACTTGATTGGACTTGATGTCAGTTGTCAGTATCTACATGATGCCAAATGTCCTTGGTTATTCACTCAAGTCTTTAACTTAAGCCCCATGTAAGTCATTGTGTTGAACAGGTTGATCAAAACGCTTGCAGCTGTGCCAAAAAAAGGGAGGGGAGGGAGGGAGAAAATATATGCTTGGTCCAGGTGTTTTTCATTATGTAATCCAGCTCATCTACACTGTCTGCATTGTGGCAAAGAAATAGCTGTTTGGAAGCAGAATCCATTTTATTTACTATTTTAAAATATGTTTTATTGATTTTGGATATACTCCATGCGCTTTCTCCTCCCACCCCCTCCCAATTCTTTATGGAACTGAATCCTGCCTTGTAACACACATTTAAGCAAAAACAACTGATGCAGTGAGTATGTAGGAAACATTTTGTCCTTTTAGTCTTCACCTGTCTGCCAAAAAGAGGGAGGAAGGTTTCATTACTTGGTTACCATAAAACCATTATTGATTTTTCATTTACCCAGACCTTCCTTTTTATTTACATTTTCGTAGTTATTGTGGCTATGCCCCAGTCTCCACCTGAGCTTCAGTCCTGTATCACTAATTGCCTATTGCACATTTCAAACTGGATATTCCAGGGACCTCCCAAACTCAACATGTCTAATAATGGGACTATTCTCTTACCCTCCCAACCCCTTCTTCTTCCAAACTTTCCTTCTGTTTTCCCAGGTTCCTAACCTTGGTATTATCTCTCACTCTCACTTGTCCCGTATATCCAGTCATTTTCCAAATCTTGCCTTTTCTTTCTCCATGATCTATTTCACACCTGACTACTTCTCTCTACTCGTGTAGGTACCTCTTGCCTAGATGATTTTAACAACCTTTTGGTTTTCTCTCACTTGTCCAAGCCATTCCACACACTGCTGCCAGTGATCTTTCTTAAGAGCAGATATGACCCTGTCACTCCCTTATTCAATAAACTCCAATGACTTCCCCATTGCTGCTAAGATAACATATCAACTTCTTTGTTTAGCTTTTAAAGCCCTTCACAAGCTGGTCCAACCTATGTTTCCAGACTCAATGAATATTACTCTCCCTCTTGCAAGGCAGCTAGGTGTCAAAAATGGATAGAGCATTGGGCCTGGAGTCAGGAAGACCTGAATTCAAATCCAGCCTTAGACACTTACTAGCTGTGTGACATTGGACAAGACACTTAGCCCTGTTTGCCTAAGTTTCCTCATCTATAAAATGAGCTGGAGAAGGAATGGCAAATCATTCCAATATCTCTGCCAAGAAAACTCCAAATGGGAGTCTTTTTTTGTTCCTCACACACAATATTCCCATCTCCTGATTCCATGCCTTTTTTCCCTGGCCATGCCCCATGTTTAGAATGGACTCCTTCCTTTTTTTTCTGCCTATTAGACCTCTTCCTTGAAGATAAATCCCAAGAACCAACTTGTTCATGAAATCTTTTCTGATTGCCCCAAATACAAGTGTCCTCCCTTCTGACCTGTTATTGTTGTTAAGTTGACTCCCTGTGACCCCATTTGGGGTTTTCTTGGCAAGGATACTGGAGTGGTTTGCCATTTCCTTCTCCAGCTCATTTTACAGATGAGGAAACTGAGGCAAACAGGGTTAAGTGACTTGCCCAATGTCACATGGCTAGTAAGTGTCTGAGGCTGGATTTGAATTCAGAAAGATGAATCTTCCTGACTTCTGACCTACTTTGTGTTTATTTTTAATATTTATTCAATATATACTTGTATTCATTCTTTTTTGCCTTTCCCTTTAGAATGCAAATTCCTTGTGAGTAAGTAAGGATTATTTAATTCTTTGTATTTGTATCTCTGGCTCCTAGCACAGTGCCAGGCACATAGTAGACACTTAACAAATGCTTGTTGAGTGATTAATATATTCTTCTGGTTCTTATTATTTTTCTATAAATTCCTATAATTCTTTTCATTTTTCTCCAAATTCTCCATATTTGTAATTTTTTTTTGGATCTGTGATTTTATTGTTGCAGGAAATTCCTGATAATGGAATTCATCAACTTCTGTTGAACTCTGCCAATGCAGATAACAACTGCTCTGCCACTTAGAGTCTTGAGTGTTGCCTAGAGAATGGAGAGGGTTCAATGACTTGTCCAGGGTCACACAGACAGTATGTTAGAGGTAGGTCTTGGACCCAGGGCTTTGTGACTCTGAGGCTGGCTATGCCATGCAGTTGCTTGTCATTTCTTATTGTATAATAATATTCTGTTATACTCATGTAGTACAACTTATTCAGCTGTTTATTCCTCAATTAATGGACACCCACATTGTTTTCACATCATTTCATTGCTGCCACCAAAAGTGCTGCTTTGATTATTTTTGTTTATGTTGGACTTTTCTATTTTTTAAACCTCCTTGGGATATACATCTAGTAATGTTATTATGGAGTCAAAGGCAATGAACAAGTTAGTCACTCTTCTTTCACAATTCCAAATTGCTTTTCAGAATAGTTGGACCAGTTCACAGTTCACCAGTATCAGTATGCCTGTCATCCCATAACTTCTCCAATGTAGACCCTTTCCATTTTTAAATAATTTTTTGTCCATTTGCAAGCTATGAAGGGAAATCTTAGGGTTATTTTAATTGCATTTCTCTTATTATTAATGATCTGGGGCATATTTTATGTGGTTATTGATAATATACAATTATTTTGAAAACTCTTCTAACTAGTCCTCAAAAAGAATTACAAAATATTGATAATAATATGAAAAATTATTCCAAATCATGAATAATAAGGGAAATATAAATCAGAAAGACCCTGAGGTTTTACCTAACACTCAGCATATTAGAAAAGATGATAAAAGATGGAAATAGTTAACGTTGGAAGGGTTGCATAAAGATAAGTATATCAATATGCCATTGGTGGAGCTGTAGATTGGTGTCCAGGGGTGGGGAACCTACAGCCTTGAGGCTACATGTGGCCTTCTAGGTCCTCAAGTGCGGACCTTTGACTGAATCCAAACTTCACAGAACAAATCCCCTTAATAAAAGGATTTGTTCTGTAAAACTTGAACTCAGTCAAAAGGCCACACCTAAGGACCTAGAAGGCCACGTGTGACCTTGAAGCTGTAGGTTCCCCACCTCTATAACCATTCTAGCAAGAAATTGTAATTATGTAAAATAAAAATGTCTTAAGTGTCCACAACCTTTTACTTAATTACCTTACTGCTAGACATATAATCCTAGGAGGTTAAAAAAACTATAAAATGAAGTAAAGACAACAGAAGAAATTTTTCCGTATACACCAAAATATTCAGAGCAGCACTTTGTGTGATAGTAAAGACCTGAAAAAAAGTAGGATCACATTGATTGGGGGAATAATTAAATGAATGGTGGCATATGGATGTAATGTTATATAACTTCAATGTAAGAAACAAGAAATGTGAAGAATTCAGGGAAGCATGTGAAGACTTACGTGAAATGATTCAGAGTGAAGCAAGTGGAATTAGAAAAACAACGTAAACAATAACTAAAACAATGTAAACAGCAAGAAAAAAAGTCAAATGCTATATAATGATAATGGAGAAGAAAAGAATGAGAAAATATACTTTTCTTCCCTCTTTTTGAAGGTGGGGGTCTATAGGCACAGAATGTTGCTTATACTGTCAGACATAATTGGCATGTTGGTTGGTTTCATTGAAATGATTTTTTTCTTTCTTTTTTTGTTGGAAGGGATGAATTCCTAGGTAAGGTTGGAGTAGGGGTATATTTGGAAAAATGGAGCTGTAAAAACAAGAAATATCAATGAAAATAAGTTTTAAAACTTTTTTCATACCATTTTGCCATGTCTCTATTGAGCAATGGCCTTTGTCATAAATATTTACATCAATTCCTTATATATATATCTGGATATCAGACTTTTATCAGTGATATTTGATGGAAAGATTTTTTCCCACTTGCCAGTTTCTATTTATATTCTATTTGCATTGATTTTCTTTGTAAGAAAACTTTTATGTAATTGAGATTTGTTGTTTTGTTTTCTAGGATCACCTCTAGTTTGTATTTGGTTAAGAATTTTTCCTCTAACCCTAGTTGTGAAAGGCATCTCCGTGACCCTTAAAGTCTCCTCCGGCTCTGGATCTGTGATCCTATGATCTATTGCTCTCGAATTATTTTTTATGGTGTAACTATTTGCATTCAGGTTGCATATCTCTTTGGAGCTTATTGTGGTGTGTGGCATAAGCACTGGTCTCAATCCAGTTTCTGTCAAACTGCTTTCCAGTTTCCTGAGCTGTTCTATCAAATAGGAGTCATTTTTCCAGTAATTTGGTTCTGGGATTTGTCAAATAATGGGCTACTATTTTTTATTGCTTCTGATTGTCTAGCCTGTTTTATTGATCTACTTTTCAATTTTTAGCCAGTACCAAATAATTTTGATTATTACCACTTTATAATGCCAATTTATAATGTAGATGAATATATAAAATTTGGAAACAGAAACCTCTTTTTAAAAAGTTTCCCTTGAACACAAATTGCCTTTAATCAATAAAGGAATTAATTGATTTTATAAGATACCAATTTATTGAGTGAGTCTGTGGTCTTTTTCCAGTTTGATTAATACAGCTAGGTGGCACAGGGGATAGAGTTCTGGGCCTGGAGTCAAGAACATGTATCTTCGTGAGTTCAAATCTAGCCCTAGACACTTACTAGCTGTGTGACCCTGGGCAAGTCATTTAACCCTGTTTACTTCAGTTCTTCATTTGTAAAATGAGCTGGAGAAGGAAATGGAAAGCCATTCCAGTATCTTTGCCAAGAAAACCCCGAAATGGGGTCACAAAGAGTCAGACATGACAGAATAACAACAAATACAGCTGATGATACTGTGGAATCTCTTTTTCTTACATTTCTCTCATCAGTCTGGCTTCAGAAAACTTGATCTTGGTTCGAAAGCAATGAATAGTTTTGCTGTCTGCTGAGTTTTCAGAAATCTATACTCCAGTTCCATTCTCAATGTTGTTTTTATATGTGGTTTTTAAGAAGTCATTGAAGCTTTGATTGAAGTCCCATGCCTGTTTGTGAGTGATTTTGAAAGCTTGCTTCATTCTTTATGTCAGACTTGTGGTTTAGCTTTATAAAGTTTCACCAAACGGGATTTCCCAGCAGATTCTAGGGATTGTGCCTCAAGGCAGCAGCTCCTTTGGAAGAATCACATAATGTCTGAGTTAAAAAGGACCTCAGGGGCTATCTAATTTAACCCATCCCTGCACAAGAATTCCCTCTCCAACATATGCAACAGGTGTTCATCCAGTATGTGCTTAAAGACGTTCGGTGAGTGGGAACCTGCTAGGTCCTGTGGCAGCCCATCCTGCTTTTGAATAGTGGTGCCAATCATGTTTTTTTTCCTTATTTCATGCCTAAATTTACCTCAATAAATTCTACCCATTGCTTCTAGTTCTGACTTCTGGGGCCAAGCAGAACAGGTAGAATTCCTTTTCTATATGATAGTCTCCAAATGCTAGAAGACAACTAGAAGGTTCCGCCTAAGTAATTTTTTCCCCTCCAGGTTAAATGTCCCCTATTCCTTCAAGCAATCTTCACGTGGCATGAACTCATGGCCCTTTACCATTCTGGTCCTATTCCTCTGGTTCCTCTCCAGTTTATTAATGTCTTCCTTAAATATGATGTCCAGAACGGACTACAATACCCTGCATGTGGTTTGATGGGGGCAGAGTATAGCAAGATTATCACTGCCCTACTCCTGAACCCTATATCTCTCTTAAGATCACATTAACTTCTTTAGCTGCCATGTCACATTGTTGACTCATGTTTCCAGGCCACTAAAACCCCTAGATTTTTCAGATGAACTTCTATTTAGCCATAAATCCCCTATCTTATATTTGTGAAGTTGATTTTTTGAACCCAAATGTAAATTGTGTTTGTCCCTATGAAATTTCATCTTATTAAATTCATATCAGCATTCAGACCTATTGAGATATTTTTGGTTCTTGACGCTATCATCCAATGTGTTAGCTATCCTTCTTAGCTTTGTGACATCTGCAGATATGATTAACATGTATTTAAGCAAGTCACTGATCAAATGTTAAATGGTACAGGCTCAAATTCAGACTCCTTGAGCTCCTTACTAGAATCCTTCCAAGCAGATATTAAACCATGGATGAGCACTCTTTGGGTCTAGCATTCAATCAGATACAAATACATCTTACTACACTATTGTGTCTATTGTGTAGCATGTAGTTCTCCGTCTTTGCCACAAGAAATTCATGAGTTACTATTAAATATTTGCCAAAATGTAAACTGTGCAGCATTCTCTTGATCATTAGTTTAGTAACCTTGTTAAGAAAGGAAATGAGGCTAGTCTGGCAAGAGCAGTTGGTGAAACCATGCTAGTGCCTTGTGATCAAGACCTCTTTTTCTAGATATTCACCAGCTATTCCTTTAGCAATACTTTCAAGAATTTTGTCAGGAGGAGAGGAAGTATGGTGCAATGGGAAATGCATTGGTTTTGGAGTCAGAGGACCTGGGTTTGAATTCCAGATTTGCTCCTCACCAGCATTATATCAGGTAAGTCACTTAATGTTTCTGGGCCTCAGTTTCCTTATTTGTAAAATAAAGGAGCTTGATTAGATGAACCTTAAGGTCTCTTCTAGCTCTAAATCAGTGACCCTATAAGAGGTTAAGCTCCTTGGCCTGTAGTTTTTCAGACTCCATTTTCTTCCCTTTTTAGAAAATCAGGATAGCATTTGCCCATTTCCAGCCCTGTGGTATCTCTGTTGTTTCTCCATGAACTTTCAGGTATCGCCGACAGTGGCTCAGCAATCTCATCTACCAGCTTGTTCAGTACCCAAGGATGGAGTTCATCTTGGCCTGTTAACTACACTAATTGAGGGTATGGGGCTTCGAAGGACACTTGATTGGAGGCTTGTCTGGTAGACTTAGATATTAGATATAATTTTTCAGATGCAAACATTTGTTTTGCCAGAAATATTTCCAGAGTGCATACATTGGCTGTATTTAATCCACTAGATTCTCTTATTTAGGCTTAGGCAGGTGCTTCCTCAGTTTATAAGCCCTCTGGAATTCCTTGTTGTTTCCAAAACCTTTTATTTTAGGATGGTGTCTTCCCTTGTCAGCAGAGTCTTCTGTCTCTACAGGCTGCTCACACTGGATGGAGTGAGGGGGCTAAAGGTTCCTTGGTAACTTTGTAAAAGGCTGGGTTTCCCACAACCTGATTGACTCCTCCTGCTAGGAGTAGGGAGGGTGTGTGTGTGTGTGTGTGTGTGTGTGTGTGTGTGTGTGTGTGTGTG
>NW_020950698.1:0-8841 GCF_900497805.2 Vombatus ursinus | reverse complement strand
CTAATTCATTCTTCCATAGTTCTCATTTCCACCAGCCCTCCCCCCCCCATTTTTACCTCTAGGGTTCTCATTTCACTTATAAAACATTTAACTCTCTTTTAAAAAAACTTATTTCTTCCAGGAATTCTAGTTGAATTTGTGCCCAAGTCATGTTTTTCTTTAAGTTTTAGCTTATAGTTGTTTTGGAATCTTTCTCTGCTTCTGGATTTGTGTCTTGAGCGACCCTTTCACTGTAACAGCTTTTTATGATGGGGTTCTTTTTTTTTTTTTTTTTTTTTTTTTTTGTTTGCTCATTCTTCCAATCCAGGTCCTGATGTCAGACTTGATGTTAGGGCCCGCTCTGCATACTTCTGGGGAGAAAGTCTGGGCTGGTCCTACTGCTGCTTTCTTTAGGTACTGAGCATTGTTATTCTAGGATCCTAGGGACAGCACATGCTGGGGACTTGCAGGCTTTCAGTGTTCTCGGAGTGGTCTGATGTGTGGCAAAGTCTGACTGCTTCACCCTTGGTCTGAGCTCTGCGAGTTTCTGACTTGGGTTTGGGTCTCATCTATAGGACACGCTGCTGGACTCACACTATCAGACATCCGGGAAGCTCTGCTGATCCCGAGTGACAGAATCGTAGGCTTTGCTTTCATCTGTGATTCCTCCCCTACTTATTCTGCCTCAGGCTTCACATTGAGCTAGAAAATGGAATTGAGACCCTGTTCTGGTCTTGGGGTGGGGAGGTGGGGTCTGAGCTGCATCACTCCTATTTGTTTCTGAATTTGCTCTTTTCTCAGTACGTAGCCGTGGGCCTGCAATGACATACCTGAGTGTCAGCTCCCCTCCACCCTTGCCCCTCCAGTCCTATATGTGGATTTTCTGTGACCCAGAACTGTGTAGTGAACCAGAAAACTGCCATTTGGTACTTTCTCCTGAGCCCTGTACTTTATGTCCTGGCATAGGTCCAGGGCCTCTTGCCTCTGGGGTGCCCTGCTGGCCAGATCATCACCCCAGTGGCTGCAGATCTCCTTGTCTCCCTCCCTATGCTGACCTAGGCTGGAAAAATGATTCACTGTGATTTTTTTTTTTTTTTTTGCTTTTTGGTGAAGCAAGTGGTATTAAGTGACTTGCCCAGGGTCACACAGCTAGTAAGTGTCAAGTGTCTGAGATCACATTTGAGCTCAGGTCCTCCTGACTCCAAGGCCAGAGCTCTGTCCACTTCGCCACCTAGCTGCCCCTCACTGTGATTTTTTTTCCTTAGATTTTCTTAGATTGCTTAGATTATCCATCAGGATTTGGTCTGGCAGGCCAGACTGGATGTTTTTTGGCAGGCAGGGAGGGGAACTCATTGTATTGCTTCCTGCTACTCTATTATCTTGGTTTAACCTCCTGAAATTACCTCCAATTTACCATTTACCAACTTAGTTGTTTGCATGTTGTCTGTCCTATTAGAGTGTGTGCTCCTTAAGGGCAGGGATTGTTTTTGCTTTTCTTTCCATATCTGGGAATTAGCCCAGTGCCTAGCACTTAGTAAGAGCTGAATAAATGCTGGTTGACTTGATTGGACTTGATGTCAGTTGTCAGTATCTACATGATGCCAAATGTCCTTGGTTATTCACTCAAGTCTTTAACTTAAGCCCCATGTAAGTCATTGTGTTGAACAGGTTGATCAAAACGCTTGCAGCTGTGCCAAAAAAAAGGGAGGGGAGGGAGGGAGAAAATATATGCTTGGTCCAGGTGTTTTTCATTATGTAATCCAGCTCATCTACACTGTCTGCATTGTGGCAAAGAAATAGCTGTTTGGAAGCAGAATCCATTTTATTTACTATTTTAAAATATGTTTTATTGATTTTGGATATACTCCATGCGCTTTCTCCTCCCACCCCCTCCCAATTCTTTATGGAACTGAATCCTGCCTTGTAACACACATTTAAGCAAAAACAACTGATGCAGTGAGTATGTAGGAAACATTTTGTCCTTTTAGTCTTCACCTGTCTGCCAAAAAGAGGGAGGAAGGTTTCATTACTTGGTTACCATAAAACCATTATTGATTTTTCATTTACCCAGACCTTCCTTTTTATTTACATTTTCGTAGTTATTGTGGCTATGCCCCAGTCTCCACCTGAGCTTCAGTCCTGTATCACTAATTGCCTATTGCACATTTCAAACTGGATATTCCAGGGACCTCCCAAACTCAACATGTCTAATAATGGGACTATTCTCTTACCCTCCCAACCCCTTCTTCTTCCAAACTTTCCTTCTGTTTTCCCAGGTTCCTAACCTTGGTATTATCTCTCACTCTCACTTGTCCCGTATATCCAGTCATTTTCCAAATCTTGCCTTTTCTTTCTCCATGATCTATTTCACACCTGACTACTTCTCTCTACTCGTGTAGGTACCTCTTGCCTAGATGATTTTAACAACCTTTTGGTTTTCTCTCACTTGTCCAAGCCATTCCACACACTGCTGCCAGTGATCTTTCTTAAGAGCAGATATGACCCTGTCACTCCCTTATTCAATAAACTCCAATGACTTCCCCATTGCTGCTAAGATAACATATCAACTTCTTTGTTTAGCTTTTAAAGCCCTTCACAAGCTGGTCCAACCTATGTTTCCAGACTCAATGAATATTACTCTCCCTCTTGCAAGGCAGCTAGGTGTCAAAAATGGATAGAGCATTGGGCCTGGAGTCAGGAAGACCTGAATTCAAATCCAGCCTTAGACACTTACTAGCTGTGTGACATTGGACAAGACACTTAGCCCTGTTTGCCTAAGTTTCCTCATCTATAAAATGAGCTGGAGAAGGAATGGCAAATCATTCCAATATCTCTGCCAAGAAAACTCCAAATGGGAGTCTTTTTTTGTTCCTCACACACAATATTCCCATCTCCTGATTCCATGCCTTTTTTCCCTGGCCATGCCCCATGTTTAGAATGGACTCCTTCCTTTTTTTTCTGCCTATTAGACCTCTTCCTTGAAGATAAATCCCAAGAACCAACTTGTTCATGAAATCTTTTCTGATTGCCCCAAATACAAGTGTCCTCCCTTCTGACCTGTTATTGTTGTTAAGTTGACTCCCTGTGACCCCATTTGGGGTTTTCTTGGCAAGGATACTGGAGTGGTTTGCCATTTCCTTCTCCAGCTCATTTTACAGATGAGGAAACTGAGGCAAACAGGGTTAAGTGACTTGCCCAATGTCACATGGCTAGTAAGTGTCTGAGGCTGGATTTGAATTCAGAAAGATGAATCTTCCTGACTTCTGACCTACTTTGTGTTTATTTTTAATATTTATTCAATATATACTTGTATTCATTCTTTTTTGCCTTTCCCTTTAGAATGCAAATTCCTTGTGAGTAAGTAAGGATTATTTAATTCTTTGTATTTGTATCTCTGGCTCCTAGCACAGTGCCAGGCACATAGTAGACACTTAACAAATGCTTGTTGAGTGATTAATATATTCTTCTGGTTCTTATTATTTTTCTATAAATTCCTATAATTCTTTTCATTTTTCTCCAAATTCTCCATATTTGTAATTTTTTTTTGGATCTGTGATTTTATTGTTGCAGGAAATTCCTGATAATGGAATTCATCAACTTCTGTTGAACTCTGCCAATGCAGATAACAACTGCTCTGCCACTTAGAGTCTTGAGTGTTGCCTAGAGAATGGAGAGGGTTCAATGACTTGTCCAGGGTCACACAGACAGTATGTTAGAGGTAGGTCTTGGACCCAGGGCTTTGTGACTCTGAGGCTGGCTATGCCATGCAGTTGCTTGTCATTTCTTATTGTATAATAATATTCTGTTATACTCATGTAGTACAACTTATTCAGCTGTTTATTCCTCAATTAATGGACACCCACATTGTTTTCACATCATTTCATTGCTGCCACCAAAAGTGCTGCTTTGATTATTTTTGTTTATGTTGGACTTTTCTATTTTTTAAACCTCCTTGGGATATACATCTAGTAATGTTATTATGGAGTCAAAGGCAATGAACAAGTTAGTCACTCTTCTTTCACAATTCCAAATTGCTTTTCAGAATAGTTGGACCAGTTCACAGTTCACCAGTATCAGTATGCCTGTCATCCCATAACTTCTCCAATGTAGACCCTTTCCATTTTTAAATAATTTTTTGTCCATTTGCAAGCTATGAAGGGAAATCTTAGGGTTATTTTAATTGCATTTCTCTTATTATTAATGATCTGGGGCATATTTTATGTGGTTATTGATAATATACAATTATTTTGAAAACTCTTCTAACTAGTCCTCAAAAAGAATTACAAAATATTGATAATAATATGAAAAATTATTCCAAATCATGAATAATAAGGGAAATATAAATCAGAAAGACCCTGAGGTTTTACCTAACACTCAGCATATTAGAAAAGATGATAAAAGATGGAAATAGTTAACGTTGGAAGGGTTGCATAAAGATAAGTATATCAATATGCCATTGGTGGAGCTGTAGATTGGTGTCCAGGGGTGGGGAACCTACAGCCTTGAGGCTACATGTGGCCTTCTAGGTCCTCAAGTGCGGACCTTTGACTGAATCCAAACTTCACAGAACAAATCCCCTTAATAAAAGGATTTGTTCTGTAAAACTTGAACTCAGTCAAAAGGCCACACCTAAGGACCTAGAAGGCCACGTGTGACCTTGAAGCTGTAGGTTCCCCACCTCTATAACCATTCTAGCAAGAAATTGTAATTATGTAAAATAAAAATGTCTTAAGTGTCCACAACCTTTTACTTAATTACCTTACTGCTAGACATATAATCCTAGGAGGTTAAAAAAACTATAAAATGAAGTAAAGACAACAGAAGAAATTTTTCCGTATACACCAAAATATTCAGAGCAGCACTTTGTGTGATAGTAAAGACCTGAAAAAAAGTAGGATCACATTGATTGGGGGAATAATTAAATGAATGGTGGCATATGGATGTAATGTTATATAACTTCAATGTAAGAAACAAGAAATGTGAAGAATTCAGGGAAGCATGTGAAGACTTACGTGAAATGATTCAGAGTGAAGCAAGTGGAATTAGAAAAACAACGTAAACAATAACTAAAACAATGTAAACAGCAAGAAAAAAAGTCAAATGCTATATAATGATAATGGAGAAGAAAAGAATGAGAAAATATACTTTTCTTCCCTCTTTTTGAAGGTGGGGGTCTATAGGCACAGAATGTTGCTTATACTGTCAGACATAATTGGCATGTTGGTTGGTTTCATTGAAATGATTTTTTTCTTTCTTTTTTTGTTGGAAGGGATGAATTCCTAGGTAAGGTTGGAGTAGGGGTATATTTGGAAAAATGGAGCTGTAAAAACAAGAAATATCAATGAAAATAAGTTTTAAAACTTTTTTCATACCATTTTGCCATGTCTCTATTGAGCAATGGCCTTTGTCATAAATATTTACATCAATTCCTTATATATATATCTGGATATCAGACTTTTATCAGTGATATTTGATGGAAAGATTTTTTCCCACTTGCCAGTTTCTATTTATATTCTATTTGCATTGATTTTCTTTGTAAGAAAACTTTTATGTAATTGAGATTTGTTGTTTTGTTTTCTAGGATCACCTCTAGTTTGTATTTGGTTAAGAATTTTTCCTCTAACCCTAGTTGTGAAAGGCATCTCCGTGACCCTTAAAGTCTCCTCCGGCTCTGGATCTGTGATCCTATGATCTATTGCTCTCGAATTATTTTTTATGGTGTAACTATTTGCATTCAGGTTGCATATCTCTTTGGAGCTTATTGTGGTGTGTGGCATAAGCACTGGTCTCAATCCAGTTTCTGTCAAACTGCTTTCCAGTTTCCTGAGCTGTTCTATCAAATAGGAGTCATTTTTCCAGTAATTTGGTTCTGGGATTTGTCAAATAATGGGCTACTATTTTTTATTGCTTCTGATTGTCTAGCCTGTTTTATTGATCTACTTTTCAATTTTTAGCCAGTACCAAATAATTTTGATTATTACCACTTTATAATGCCAATTTATAATGTAGATGAATATATAAAATTTGGAAACAGAAACCTCTTTTTAAAAAGTTTCCCTTGAACACAAATTGCCTTTAATCAATAAAGGAATTAATTGATTTTATAAGATACCAATTTATTGAGTGAGTCTGTGGTCTTTTTCCAGTTTGATTAATACAGCTAGGTGGCACAGGGGATAGAGTTCTGGGCCTGGAGTCAAGAACATGTATCTTCGTGAGTTCAAATCTAGCCCTAGACACTTACTAGCTGTGTGACCCTGGGCAAGTCATTTAACCCTGTTTACTTCAGTTCTTCATTTGTAAAATGAGCTGGAGAAGGAAATGGAAAGCCATTCCAGTATCTTTGCCAAGAAAACCCCGAAATGGGGTCACAAAGAGTCAGACATGACAGAATAACAACAAATACAGCTGATGATACTGTGGAATCTCTTTTTCTTACATTTCTCTCATCAGTCTGGCTTCAGAAAACTTGATCTTGGTTCGAAAGCAATGAATAGTTTTGCTGTCTGCTGAGTTTTCAGAAATCTATACTCCAGTTCCATTCTCAATGTTGTTTTTATATGTGGTTTTTAAGAAGTCATTGAAGCTTTGATTGAAGTCCCATGCCTGTTTGTGAGTGATTTTGAAAGCTTGCTTCATTCTTTATGTCAGACTTGTGGTTTAGCTTTATAAAGTTTCACCAAACGGGATTTCCCAGCAGATTCTAGGGATTGTGCCTCAAGGCAGCAGCTCCTTTGGAAGAATCACATAATGTCTGAGTTAAAAAGGACCTCAGGGGCTATCTAATTTAACCCATCCCTGCACAAGAATTCCCTCTCCAACATATGCAACAGGTGTTCATCCAGTATGTGCTTAAAGACGTTCGGTGAGTGGGAACCTGCTAGGTCCTGTGGCAGCCCATCCTGCTTTTGAATAGTGGTGCCAATCATGTTTTTTTTCCTTATTTCATGCCTAAATTTACCTCAATAAATTCTACCCATTGCTTCTAGTTCTGACTTCTGGGGCCAAGCAGAACAGGTAGAATTCCTTTTCTATATGATAGTCTCCAAATGCTAGAAGACAACTAGAAGGTTCCGCCTAAGTAATTTTTTCCCCTCCAGGTTAAATGTCCCCTATTCCTTCAAGCAATCTTCACGTGGCATGAACTCATGGCCCTTTACCATTCTGGTCCTATTCCTCTGGTTCCTCTCCAGTTTATTAATGTCTTCCTTAAATATGATGTCCAGAACGGACTACAATACCCTGCATGTGGTTTGATGGGGGCAGAGTATAGCAAGATTATCACTGCCCTACTCCTGAACCCTATATCTCTCTTAAGATCACATTAACTTCTTTAGCTGCCATGTCACATTGTTGACTCATGTTTCCAGGCCACTAAAACCCCTAGATTTTTCAGATGAACTTCTATTTAGCCATAAATCCCCTATCTTATATTTGTGAAGTTGATTTTTTGAACCCAAATGTAAATTGTGTTTGTCCCTATGAAATTTCATCTTATTAAATTCATATCAGCATTCAGACCTATTGAGATATTTTTGGTTCTTGACGCTATCATCCAATGTGTTAGCTATCCTTCTTAGCTTTGTGACATCTGCAGATATGATTAACATGTATTTAAGCAAGTCACTGATCAAATGTTAAATGGTACAGGCTCAAATTCAGACTCCTTGAGCTCCTTACTAGAATCCTTCCAAGCAGATATTAAACCATGGATGAGCACTCTTTGGGTCTAGCATTCAATCAGATACAAATACATCTTACTACACTATTGTGTCTATTGTGTAGCATGTAGTTCTCCGTCTTTGCCACAAGAAATTCATGAGTTACTATTAAATATTTGCCAAAATGTAAACTGTGCAGCATTCTCTTGATCATTAGTTTAGTAACCTTGTTAAGAAAGGAAATGAGGCTAGTCTGGCAAGAGCAGTTGGTGAAACCATGCTAGTGCCTTGTGATCAAGACCTCTTTTTCTAGATATTCACCAGCTATTCCTTTAGCAATACTTTCAAGAATTTTGTCAGGAGGAGAGGAAGTATGGTGCAATGGGAAATGCATTGGTTTTGGAGTCAGAGGACCTGGGTTTGAATTCCAGATTTGCTCCTCACCAGCATTATATCAGGTAAGTCACTTAATGTTTCTGGGCCTCAGTTTCCTTATTTGTAAAATAAAGGAGCTTGATTAGATGAACCTTAAGGTCTCTTCTAGCTCTAAATCAGTGACCCTATAAGAGGTTAAGCTCCTTGGCCTGTAGTTTTTCAGACTCCATTTTCTTCCCTTTTTAGAAAATCAGGATAGCATTTGCCCATTTCCAGCCCTGTGGTATCTCTGTTGTTTCTCCATGAACTTTCAGGTATCGCCGACAGTGGCTCAGCAATCTCATCTACCAGCTTGTTCAGTACCCAAGGATGGAGTTCATCTTGGCCTGTTAACTACACTAATTGAGGGTATGGGGCTTCGAAGGACACTTGATTGGAGGCTTGTCTGGTAGACTTAGATATTAGATATAATTTTTCAGATGCAAACATTTGTTTTGCCAGAAATATTTCCAGAGTGCATACATTGGCTGTATTTAATCCACTAGATTCTCTTATTTAGGCTTAGGCAGGTGCTTCCTCAGTTTATAAGCCCTCTGGAATTCCTTGTTGTTTCCAAAACCTTTTATTTTAGGATGGTGTCTTCCCTTGTCAGCAGAGTCTTCTGTCTCTACAGGCTGCTCACACTGGATGGAGTGAGGGGGCTAAAGGTTCCTTGGTAACTTTGTAAAAGGCTGGGTTTCCCACAACCTGATTGACTCCTCCTGCTAGGAGTAGGGAGGGTGTGTGTGTGTGTGTGTGTGTGTGTGTGTGTGTGTGTGTGTGTGTG
>NW_020950697.1:0-2303 GCF_900497805.2 Vombatus ursinus | reverse complement strand
TCATTTCTTCAATTTCCTGCTGAACACAACAGATTATCGGATCCTGCTAAAGGATGAAGACCATGACCGGATGTATGTGGGCAGCAAGGATTACATCCTGTCCTTGGACCTCCATGACATCAACAGAGAGCCCCTCATCGTAAGAGCAGGGCAGGGTGACGGGGAGAGAGAGACAGCATCAGGATGTCCCCCACAGCTGCCTACCTGGGACAGACACTTCCACCCCCCAGATACCTAGAAAACACACCCACACCCATACACACCCACCCCTACACACCTTTGCCCTTAAGGACTTCTAGCCTGGCAGAATTACAAGTACCTTGTCCAAGATAAACAGACAGCTGGGTAAGACAGTGTGTAGCTGGGATATTGATACCAACACAGCACTATTATCCTGAGTGTGTGTGTGTGTGTGTGTTGGGTATGGGTGGGGGGAAGGGGAGAAAGGGAGGAATTCCTATATTCCTGATCTGATCCCCTGTCCCCAGACTCCTGCCTCATGACGGGTGCTTGACTGGGGGTCTTTGAGTGGGGGGTGGGGTGAATGAGAGCGTTAGGATCCTGCTCTGACCTTCACTGTCCCCCATTCTCGGCAGATCCATTGGGCAGCTTCTCCTCAGAGGATCGAGGAGTGTGTGCTCTCAGGGAAGAACAGCAATGTGAGTAGTGAGGGCTGAGCTACAGGTGTGGCAGGCTGGTGAGACAGGGAAGGGAGGAGGCATGGGTCTGAGGCCGTCCACCTGAACTGTGAAGCCCAGAGCCCTTAGCCCCTCAGACCCCAGACTCCCAGCCTACTGACTCCTAGTCTTCAATGCCCAGTATCCCAATTTCACAGCCCCTAAATCCTAACTCACACCCCCCCCATGCTCCATCTTCCCAATCCCCAAATTAGCTAGTCATTGAATATCCAATGACTGAATGCTAGTTTTGAAACCAGGGAACCCCTGAGAACTTCCCCCACCCAGCCTCCTGCCCCTTGATCTGAGGGGGATTTCCAAGGGCAAGTGTCAGCTCTGATGGTACAGGCTCAGAGGCAGGCATTGATAGGTGACAGTCGGCTGGGTGGGGGAAGTTCTCAGGGGTTCCCTGGTTTCAAAACTAGCATTCAGTCATTGGATATTCAATGACTAGCTAATTTGGGGATTTGGAAGATGGAGCATTGGGGGGGTGTGAGTTAGGATTTAGGGGCTGTGAAATTGGGATACTGGGCATTGAAGACTAGGAGTCAGTAGGCTGGGAGTCTGGGGTCTGAGGGGCTAAGGGCTCTGGGCTTCACAGTTCAGGTGGACGGCCTCAGACCCATGCCTCCTCCCTTCCCTGTCTCACCAGCCTGCCACACCTGTAGCTCAGCCCTCACTACTCACATTGCTGTTCTTCCCTGAGAGCACACACTCCTCGATCCTCTGAGGAGAAGCTGCCCAATGGATCTGCCGAGAATGGGGGACAGTGAAGGTCAGAGCAGGATCCTAACGCTCTCATTCACCCCACCCCCCACTCAAAGACCCCCAGTCAAGCACCCGTCATGAGGCAGGAGTCTGGGGACAGGGGATCAGATCAGGAATATAGGAATTCCTCCCTTTCTCCCCTTCCCCCCACCCATACCCAACACACACACACACACACACTCAGGATAATAGTGCTGTGTTGGTATCAATATCCCAGCTACACACTGTCTTACCCAGCTGTCTGTTTATCTTGGACAAGGTACTTGTAATTCTGCCAGGCTAGAAGTCCTTAAGGGCAAAGGTGTGTAGGGGTGGGTGTGTATGGGTGTGGGTGTGTTTTCTAGGTATCTGGGGGGTGGAAGTGTCTGTCCCAGGTAGGCAGCTGTGGGGGACATCCTGATGCTGTCTCTCTCTCCCCGTCACCCTGCCCTGCTCTTACGATGAGGGGCTCTCTGTTGATGTCATGGAGGTCCAAGGACAGGATGTAATCCTTGCTGCCCACATACATCCGGTCATGGTCTTCATCCTTTAGCAGGATCCGATAATCTGTTGTGTTCAGCAGGAAATTGAAGAAATGAGCAGTACCCGTAGCCTTCAGCTCTGCAAGATACAGAACAGGGAGGGGGCTGGTCATTTCTTCAATTTCCTGCTGAACACAACAGATTATCGGATCCTGCTAAAGGATGAAGACCATGACCGGATGTATGTGGGCAGCAAGGATTACATCCTGTCCTTGGACCTCCATGACATCAACAGAGAGCCCCTCATCGTAAGAGCAGGGCAGGGTGACGGGGAGAGAGAGACAGCATCAGGATGTCCCCCACAGCTGCCTACCTGGGACAGACACTTCCACCCCCC
>NW_020950696.1:0-17280 GCF_900497805.2 Vombatus ursinus | reverse complement strand
TATCTATCTATAAGCTTACTTATGATAGAATGTTAGTTATCTGAGAGCAAGGGCTGTTTTTCATGTTTTCATTCCAAGTGCCTTGAGTGTCTAGAAGGGGAGGTCTAATATTTTATTAGTATAGGGAGATCCCTGTTGAGGAAAATCCTTCTACGATACAGAGGGTTAATGTTCTACTACTGAAAGTCTTAGAGAGTAGCCTTCTAAGAAAATAAAACACCTAATGGTTAAGTGACTTGTCCAGGGTCACACAGCCAGTATATGTCAGGCAGGACTGAACCCAGGTTCTCTAGTCACTATACTCTGTTGAATATTGTAATGCCTGTAATGTAGGCACTTAATTTTTTTTTCAGTTAAATTGATCTCCAAATTAATACCTCAACCGATATACCTAGTTAACTTTGAAGTAAATTTTGTATTGTGTCTGGTCCTACATCAGGTTTCTTCTTTTTGGATTAATTTCAATATTTTCTTTAGTGTATGTACTAACAATTACAATAATTAACATATTAGATTTATTTTAAATATTAAAATACTTTTCAAAGACACTTTCACATACTTTCACTTATATATTATTTGTATTTCCAATGATCCTGTGAGATCAACAAACCAGGCATGAGCTCATTTCATGGATAAGAAAATAGAGAAAGAGAGATGTTGTGACTTTCCTAATAGTATACAGAGAATATTAAAGGGCAGATTATAAGTCAGCTTTCCTCGTTGAGTGACTGGACTTGGAGAATGAAGTTTGCTGTCAGCACTTAACGATCCTCAGCTTCTCCCTTAAACAAAAGCCCATCTTTTAAACATCAATATTCTTCCAGTGGTGCTGTTTGGCTTGAAGTCATGGAATAATAACACTGTCTCTGAAGAATTAAAGTTTCGGGTCACTCCAGAGGTCAATGATGAGTTACATGGTGGATGTGAGCAGGCTGCAGCCTGTTACCAATGAAGAATGGTAGCAACAGAGAAGCATCCCCATAGAATGTAAACACATTGAAGGAAGGGACTATTTTTGAAGCTATCTATGTATTCCAGTGCCTTGCACATAGGAAACACAATAAGTATTTGTTGGATGAATGGATGAAGTTAGGAAAGAGAAAAGGCATAAAGAATATTATCAGAGAGACAAATGAAGGGCAAAGGAGGTGGGCTGGTCATGAAGGGAGAGTGAGGGATAATTGATACACAAGGTGTATTAGTATTCACACAGCAATGAGATCTAGACCAGTTGTTATACCTGAGACTGGCTCAGGCTCCATGTGCCCTAAAACACTCTGGAATACTGCCTGAACCTGATTAAAATTTAATTGGAAATATTTAATAAGATAAGTAAAAATACAATAAAACATAGATAATATGACATTTTAAAATTAAGTCAATATGTACATCAAAGAGATACTTATGTATGGATTAGTGGCTGCCATTTTTATATGAGTTCAATACCACTGAGCTAGAGGAAGTCTCTCTGTCCTCAGAGCGGGTCTCTGAGGAGGATTTATGGGAGGACAGGGACAAGAATTGTATAGGATGAGAATGAGTGGATGGGTTTCAGTTGAGGAGTTATCAAAGACATCACTATCTGTACTAGACCGACGTCTAGTGGAGTGCCCCAAGCATCTGTCCTTGGCCCTGTACCATTTGATGTTTTCATCAGGATAGCATGCTACTCAGATGTATATTTGACATAAATCGAGGAGGGATAACTATCAGACTGCATGACAGAGTCAGGATCTTTCTGAATTTTCTCTTGGAATAAATGTAAATTCTTATACTTGGGCCCCCAAAAGGGGCCCACAAGTATAAGGTGGGGAGGGTGCAACTAAAGAGTGGTTTGTCTGAACAAAATCTGAGAGCTTTAATGATCTCAAGCTAATTTTGAATCAGGAGTATGATATGGTAGCAGAAATAAGCAAGCAAACAAAAATCCCTAGGATGATAATAAGTCAGAGATGTCAAACATGAGACTGCCAGCTGTATTGCGGCTGCAATATTCTTGAGAATGACCTGAACTTGATTAAAATGTACTTGGGAAATATTTAACAAAACAAATAAAAATACAATAGAATATAGCTCATGTTTGTTAAGTCATTTTCAGTCGTGTGGAACTCCTCATGACCCCATTTGAGGTTTTCTTGGCAAAGATACTGGAGAGTTTTACCATTTCTTTTTCCAGCTCGTTTTACAGAAGAGGAAACAGGCAAACAGGGTTAAGTGACTTGCCCAGGATCACACAGCTAGTAAGAGTCTGAGGCCTTATTTGAACCCAAGAAGATAAGTCTTCCTGACTCCAGGCCTAGCACTCAATCCACTTCATCCCCTATCCATGCAGATAATGTCAATATATGACTTTCTAAGTCAACACAAAGCCTTCAGGGATCGTTATATAAATTTAAGTGGCCCTCATTTTCTATTTGAGTTTAATACCACTGCCTTAGGCTAGATGAGGAGAGGCACGGTGTCCAGATTTGGGGAAATGATAGAACCTGGGTTTGGCGGGGGACTGCTTGGCACTGCTTGCAAATGAGCTCAGTTTCATCAGGTAGTGGGGCAAGATGTTGGGTAATGAGTCCTTCTATGACCTTGTTAGCTATCTTTTTGCTCCATTTTTCATTGGAATTGTTGTTCGCTCATTTCTAGAACCATCTTCTTCCCCATTTCTGTCTCCTAGTTTCCTTCAAGATTTGGCTCAAATCTCCACCTATTCCTCTGCTACCTGTCCCTGCCACTGGTAGCAACCTCCTTCTGAGATTACCTCCTATTTACTCTGTATACATCTCATATGTACATAATTGTTTGCATGTCGCCTCACCCAATAAAATGTAAACTACTTGAGGATAGAGTCTTCACCCCCCTACCTCTGTCCTTTTCCTTGTATCCCCAGTGTTTTGCACAGTGCCTGGCACATAGTAAGTAATTAATAAATGTTGACTGACTAAATGTCTATCCTACACTGCCTTTGGCTTCAGAGTAGCAACAAGTATCCTTGCCCCACACTCACCCAAAACTAGAGGCAGCTGGTGGCACAGTAGATAGAGTGGAGTCAGGAAGACCTGAGTGCAAATCTGCTCTCAGACACTTACTAGCTGTGTGATCTTGGGCAAGTTAATTCACCTCAGTTTCCTCAACTATAAAATGGGAATAATAATAGCACCTGGTTTACAGGGTTGTTGTGAGGATCGAATGAGATGATATTTATAAAAGCATTTAGCACAGTTCCTGGAACATATTAGGTGCTATATATGTGTGTGTATACATACACATACACATACACATACATATATACATACATATATACACATAAACATGTATTTGTATATGGGTATATATGTATGTATATATGTGTGTATATGTATTTCTATAACTATAGCTCTACTTATTTCTTCCCTTCCTTCCTTCCATCCCTAAAGTGGGCTCTCTACTATCTTTCTGTTATAACTTCTATCTGTTACGGTCCCTTCCTCCTCCGTACCTCCCCTGATGACTCTTGTGGAATACCAAACACCATCTTACCTCTTCCCAATCTGCAGTCCATGACCAACATTTAAGAATCATAGAATTTCAAAGTAGGAAGGCACCTCAGGGGTCATCTAACCCAAGCCATCCTTGAACAGCAATACACTCTACAATGTGCCTCTTTTGCTTGGCAACATCCTGTTAGAAGCATTGGTCAATAAATCTCAAGGCACTAAATGTTCTATGACCAAATTCGTTTGGGAAATAAGGCTTTCATCAATTAAAAAAACAATTTGTTTTATTCTGAACTTCAACATGAAATAAAGTCCATTTCTATATACACAATAGAACACAAAATGATTGTATATGAAACTATTTGCATTTTATGTTGCTTGCTTTTTAAAATATATATGCATATATATACATATATAATAAAATTCACATTTTACTTTCAATGCTGCTCTGCTTGTCTGTCTTTCCTTCTGAGTTTCTTTCTGTAGTCTCTGCATTTTTAATGATGTTCAAATGGTCATCTTTTGGCATCACAAGAGCTGACCTTCCTCCCTAACCCCCATCAATTCTCTTGCAGAAGAAGCCTGATTCCCAGAGAAATGAAGCTACTTGTCCAGTGTCACCCAGGAATAGTAAAATGCAGGTTTGGGACTCATGGACTTGCACTTAAATCTTTGGACTCCAAGTCCAACATTCTTTCCATCATGGAATGCAAATGTGCTTTTCTTGTATTTATTTGCAGTTCCCAGATAGCTGTGCTCTGGATGACTCTTGAACACCAGAATTACCACAAATTCTATTTGTCAGGCATTGTGATGAAATGGAATAGCACTTGTATGTGAATAAGGAGACCTGGGCATCGTTCCAATTTCACCCTTTGACCCTGAGCAAGTCCCTTTTTTGTTTCTGGGCTTCAGTGTCTTCATGTGGGAAACGAGGAGTTTGGATTCTGCAAGCTCTAAGGTCCTTCCCAACTCTAGCATTTTATGACTCTGGGTGAGGAGATTTGTACAACACTTTACAGTTAGAAAAGCTCTCCCCACTCTCGTCCATCAAGGTGATTTCCCTAAAGTACAGGTCTGACCTTGTCTACTGCCTACTCAATGAACTCCCCCAGTAAACTCCAGTGACTCCCTATTACCTCCAGGATCAAGTATAAAATCCTCTGTTTAATTATTAAAGCATTTCAGATCTTGTCCTTCACACCCATTCCCAGTCTTCTTTCTCCCCTCCACATACTCAATGATCTAGTCACACTGGCCCCTTTGAGATTCCTCAAACAAAACACTCCCATCACCTGAATTGGGGCATTTTTACCGACTGTCTCTCATGCCTGCAACTCTCCCCTTATTTCTTCCTCCTGGCCTACTTCAAGACTCAGTCAAAATCCTACCTTCTGCAAGAAATCTTCACCAACCTCTCTTAATGCTTATAACTTCCCTCTGTTGATTATCTCCATTTTATCCTGTCTTTATCCTGTTTGTACTTAGTTATTTTCATCTTGTCTCCCCCATTAGACTGTGAGCTCCTTGAGGGCAGAAACTGTTTTTGCCTTTCTTTGTATCCCCAGAGCTTAGCATGGTGCCCCATACATAATATGGATTCCATAAATGCTTGTTGACTTGACTAGATACATTATGTTATTTGATGCCCCCCAACAACCTCATGAGTGCAAATACTACTATCCCATTTTACAGATGAGGACATCTAGTTTCAGAGAGAGGTCCAGTGTTTATTTTCCATCATCCCTCTCCCAGCACCCATGCAAGTTCCCTAAATTACACAATTACTACATGTCAGAGACAGAACTTAGACCCAGATCTCCTGAGAGCAAATCCAACACACTTTCCTCTATACAAGAGGTTTTTAACTGCCCAATGTGGATTTTATCTCACACAGATAGAGGTAAGTACTCTCTCATCGTGGACTTACCTCAGGAAAAATTTCAGGAAGAAAAACCAGTAAATTTCTCTAAAATAATTACTTTACTGAGCAACATTTCTGAGACACAAGGACCTTCACACAAACTCTGGATGTTACTGGCCCTTAATAAGTAATTTCTTCTTTTATGCATTTGTTAATAAATGTTCTAGATTTTCAGTAAGTTCATCAGCAAGGCTCAGGGATTCTTGAGCAGTAGGAAACAGTTTAGAACCATGCAGTAAATTGGGAGTAAAATAAAAGTCACCTCACTCTTCCAGGATGCTTGGAGACTTGGAGGCAATGTCCCTGCTATGAAGAAAGAACATCAGATGTTAGCAGAATCATCATCTTTTGCCCATTTGTTGCTTTCCTGTGCTATTAAGGGCAGCTTCAAATATTGCAGTCACTTCTGATTGGAACATTGTAGTAACATTTCCTCCCAGTGAGCTGCCACATTGTATAGTGATGGGTAGTTGTGATGTCTAGTATTAGTAAGAGCAATGAGGGACTGTGTCCAAACAAACCCAACCATGAGAAAGCCCAATTTCCTTTTTTTTTTCAATCAATAAGCAATTATCCAGTTGGTATTTTTGATGTTGTCACTGAATCTGTGATCTTACTTAGTGTTCTATAGTCTATGGTTTCAAAGTCCAAGAGCCTATTTGAAAGTCTCATCCAGGTTGGGGACTCTAAGCCAGGAGAGAGGGTCATCTGAAGTTGAGTCTCTGGCAAGGGGAAGAGAATAAGAACAAATCTAATACAACAGAAAAAGAGCTTGGGGTCAGAGTGGACAATGACCTGAGTCTGGCTCAGACATCACAGAAGAGGAGGCAGAAAAATGTATTCCCACTGCATTTCTTACTTAGCAAGTACTTTATTATTGAAGTTCATTTTCTGGAAATCTTTAAATCTGTGTCCATAGTCAATACAGCCAGCCTGAATTGGCTAATTAAGAACAGATGGATTTACTACATAAGTTCCATGAAGGCGGGCACCCTGTTTTATTTGTCATTGTATTTCTCCACTTAATGAGAATTAAATGAGATAATATTTGTAAAACACATAGCATACTTTCTGGCATGTAGTAGGCATTTAATATATGTTTGGTAATTAATACAATGCACTGAAGAGGTATTTATTAAATGCTTTTTGAATAGTGAGTGAATGAATTAACTTAGTCAAGAAAGCTGTCAAAATAGCTGCTTGATAGAACTGACCTATTGATTTTAATCATCTGAATGATTGAGTTCAAGAGATGGAACCCATTGTATGTGTGAGGGAGGGATCCTCTAGAGATAACCTGGAACTCTGTCCATGATAGAAGATGTAGCCAAACTGTTGGACAGTATGACTTCTGAAGGCCCTGAAAGGCCACTCTGTGGTTTGAGTTTCTACATACTTTGTGCAGGAAGCAAAGAGACAGTTCAGAAGCAGACGGGTGTTGGTTTAAGGTAGCCTGCCAGCCAATTTTCTGTCTTTGCCAGTTGGGCCAAATACCTTCAAAATTTCCTCTCCTGTTTCAGTTTCACCATAAACCCCAGTCAATGGAATTGCCTAGTATGTTTGCTATTAAAAAAAAAAAAAGAAAGAAAGAAAGCTGGCTCATTGCACCCTAGAGAAAGGGGAGCTAGAGGTCAAAGTGTAAATTCTCCTTGGGATGTGGTTTTTGCTCTGCAGATCTCAAGTTCCCAACGGAAAGGGAGAGATGATGGGAGCTCTTTGAAAGTTCCATAATTTGGAAGGAAAGAACTGAGAAGAATGTTGGAAAGAAATGGCTGCTAAGTAGCTTCTTCCCACAGCAGAATGAAAAGCTATTATTCATCCACCACTACCCCGCCCAGACACACACACTTGCAGTTCTCACTCTCTTTTATTGCTCATTTCCATCTCTCTGCTGACAGCTTTGATAAAAGGCTACTGCCTTTATCCCACCACCCTCAACTAAAAATCACCAGCTGATGTCAAAATGATCATCTGGGCCTTAGTGCTTTTCCAGCTTTCCAATAGGATGGTAATAGAATACTTTATAGTCAACCAACAGAGAAAGTCTTCCCTTGGTCTTTGCTGGTGCATTTTTCAGTGGTATGGCATCCCTGAGACTTTTTATCTTCCATTATTATTCATAACAAGGTACATCTCTGCTCTTTTGGAAATTGGGAGTTATCTAAAATACTTTAACTCTTTTTTCCCTCTTCTACCCTTCTTTCAAATGGCAGCCTTCTCTGATAAGGAGAGAGTACCTATGGAGGTTGGAATGTTGGTCTAATACAGGGCCCAGAGATGACAAAGATTCCACATTAAAGTCCTGGGGGTTAGTACATTTGCTGAGTAAAGACTACAAGCTAGGCTTGGAAAAAGCAAAACAAGTCCAGGAATAAATGTAAATTCTCTTCACCAATATATGTTGGCACCTTCCCTGTAATATATAGTCTAGAGCACTGAGAGGTTAAAGAGTTGGCTTAGGTTACTTACACATATCCAGAGGCCAGGCATGAGAGGTGACCAGACCCAGAAAGCTCCTGGAAGCTCAGAGTCAAAATCGAAAGAAGGGAAAATGAAGGCAGATGAGCAGTAAGAAAATAAGGTGCTTGAATGTACTAGAGGTCAGTGTCTGACAATGTGAGACAGGATGTCCTATAATAGAAGCTCACATCTATATAGTGCTTTACATTTCACAAAGTGCATTCCTCATGATAGCTCTGGGAAGGTAGGTAGCACAAATATTATTATCTCCATTTTACAAAAGAGGAAACTGAGGCTCAGAGCAGTGACCCATGTTGCACAAGTTCATGGGGCTGGTGAATGGCCAAACTTAGACTTGAACCAATATATTTATTCTGACTCAAACTTTGGTTCTCTTTCCGCTATATAACATTTCCTCTTTTAAATATTTTTTTTCTGGATTAGGAGCCAATTTCAAGACACAGCCAGGTGACAAAAATGAGTCATATTAGAGAAGGAATAAGTAGGTTAATCTGGCTAGAGTGGGGATTATGAGATCAGAACTAAATACAGACCCCACCAAGAAGATTATATCCTTATGGGACCGAGTAAATATGGCCTATTTCCACTAGCTATGCAGACAGGGATAAACTCAGGTAAAAATGGAGAACTCAGTAAAATTGTGCCTTGCCATTCCCTGTCTATAGTGTACATGTAGCATGTAGTCTTGTATGGATGTGCTACTAGGAAAGCAATGTGGGGTAGTGGGGAAAGTGTGGCCTTTGGAGTCGGAAGATCTGGCCTTCAATCCCAGCCTTCCTTTTAATACCTACCAGATCCTGGGCAAATCCTCATCTGCATAACAGAAAGGTGGGCTAGATGGCCTCTCTGTTCCATTCCAACTATAAAATGTCTGAAGCTAAGACTAGAGCATCTTTGGAGGCTCCTTTGATTTCTGTTATTCTGTGAACGTCTCTTTCCTTTCATGCCCCTGCCCCAAGGACCCAAATCTTACATCTGGTTTCCTCCATGTACAAGACCTGCTCCCACTCAACTGCTCGCCTCCTTCCATCAAATCTTATTTTTACCTGGAGTCCATGCATTGGTGAACTTGAGGGAGGGGGAGGAGGAAGGAATAGATCTTTATTTTCACTACTCTTTGGTTTCCTTTGTAATTCCATGCATTTTATTTCATACATTTAAAAGTCTTATTCTGAGAAGGGGTCTGTTGACCTCACTAGATTGCCAGTGG
This sequence comes from Vombatus ursinus, assembly GCF_900497805.2. Classification (NCBI taxonomy): domain Eukaryota; kingdom Metazoa; phylum Chordata; class Mammalia; order Diprotodontia; family Vombatidae; genus Vombatus; species Vombatus ursinus. Next base: position 8,195 of record NW_020950696.1, on the reverse strand, counting down.
GGTCCATGACAACAAGAAAGGTTAAGAATCCCTGCCTACTGCATCATAATCCCCTCAGTTCTAGAGAGGAAACATGAAATAGTGGAAAATATGCAAGTGAAAATATACAATACAAGGGGATATGGGTTCTGCCACTTACTAGATATGAGACTTTGGGGAAGTTATTTAAGCAACCTGGTTTTCAATTTCCCTTGTAATATGTAAATCTGTAAAATGAGGGAAAGATGAACTCCTCACCTCTCAAGGTTGTGAAGAAAGGGGCTTAGGGATAGGGACTGGATCCATGATTCCAGAGAATTCCTAGTCAAGGAAACACCTTGTACCAGTACATGTTGGCACCTTCCCAGAAATGTACAGTCTTAGAAGAGTTGCCAAGATCACTGAGTAGTTGTGACTTGCACAAGGTCAGATAGACACTATAGATGTGTCAGAGGCAAATCTTCTAGGTGCCAAGGACAGTCACTATCTTACTATGTCAAATGGTCTCTCCTTTGAGGAAATCACTTTGTAAATGATAAAGCGCCATTCATAGACTTCTGAGAATTATTCTAAGCCAATTTATAGTGTCGCTAATAGCTCAGACACCAATGTTTTACTTAACCAGTGTATTTCCATTTTAACAGGAGAGAATGCCTTAACCCACATGAGGAAAGCTCTAATGTTGGAATTTCTGACCAGTACAAAAAATATTTTTGGATGGGGACTTTCCTGGCACCCCTTTAACCCCAACACAGAATTGATCACTGAGGTATAAGGTCGATCTTGTATTGATTTCATTCATTGAGTTACATTTGATAAGAGGGTTGAAAGGAGGGGCAATGAGAATGGTGAAAAATTTTCAAAATCACGCCATAGGAGTGATTTAAAGAACAAATAACCATAACAATACCTATAATTAGACAGCACTTTAATATGTAAAAGCATGTAATATCCATGTTATCTCATTGGACCCTCACAACTCTAAAATGTAAGTGTTGTTATTATCTCCAGGCAGCGAGGTGTCACAGCGGCTAGAGCCCTGGGCTTGGAACCAGGAAGTTCACGAGTTCAAATCCACCCTCAGACATTTACTAGCTGAGTGACCCTGGCAAATCACTTCATTCTGTTTACCTCATTTCCCCATCTGTAAAATGAGTTGGAGAAGGAAGGAAAGCCATTCAGTATCTTTGCCAAGAAAACCACAAAATGGGTCCCAAAGAGTGAGACACGACTGAAATGACTCAACAACAACAAAAAATTATTATCCTCATTTTCAGAGGAGAAAACCAAAGCTAGGAGTAGTCTGGGGACAAATAGGTGGCACAGTGGATAGGGCACCTGGCCTGGAGTCAGGAAGACCTGGGTTCAAATCTGACCTCAGACAGTTACTAGCTGTATGACCTTGGGCAAGTCATTGAATTCTGTTTGCCTCAGTTTCTTCATCCATAAAATGAGCTGGAGAATGAAGGCAAACCATTCCAGTATCTTTGCCAAGAAAATCCCAAAAAGGGGTCACTAAGAGTCAGACAGGACTGAAAAAAATGACCGAACGACAAGGAAAAAGGAGGGATTTAGTGATTTGCCCAAGGCCACACATTATGAAGTGTCTGAGGTGGCATTTGAATTCAGGTCTTCTTAATTCCAAATCCTTTTCTCTATCCACTATGCCATGTAGCTATCTCTAAGATGTTTCACTATTCGATTCAAACAACATATGTTTATCTTGGAGAAGAGAGGGCATAGAGTGTATGCGTTTGTCATTTTCAATTGTTTGAAAGCCTGTCTAGGAGAAGAGACTATTTTTTTTTGGCTTGGCCCCAAGAGCAGAACAAGGAACAATGGGTAGAAGCTGAAAAGGGGGCAGATGCAGGCTTGATGCAAAGAAAAATTTCCTAACAATTCAAAAGTGGAAAGGACTTCCTTGGGAGGTCATTTTCAACAGCGTCACTAAAAATCTTTATTTAGAAGCTGAAGGACTACTTTTGGGAGATGTCATGGAAGTCTTATACCGGGACAGTTTGGACTAACTGTCCTCGAAGCCCTTTCTCAGTCTGAGAGTATTTGCAGAATTCTTCTGTGCTTTCATTCTTTCTTTTTTTTTTTCCATCTATGAAATGGGCATGTTCATGCTTTCTGCTGCCTCCCTTGGAGCTGAGACTCTCCTGGCTTTTAAATTACAAAGCAGCACCTGTAGATTTTCACTTGACTCCAGGCTACTTACTTAGCTTTTTTCAGTGAGCAGGGTCTAATGGGTACTACAGCTTGGAATCTACTACTTTAATTGAAAGGATTATAGATTGCCCAGAGTTTGTGGTGCACAGTATGTGAGAACAGCTCACACTGGATGCTATTTATTTTGTGTTCTGAAACAATTTTCAGTGGTAAGGAGCAGACAGCCCCCAGAGCTGGCTAATTAGTGGGTTTGCTTGTATTTGTTTCCTGCTACAGTCTACTCTATTGACTAATTGCAAGGCAAACGAAAAGTCAGACTTCTGACTACTGAGTTGGGTTTCTCTCCACCACATTACAACAGAGATAGTGTTGGTAGGAGTCTAAGTGAGCCTTTGTCTGGTTACCCTAAGATGGAAGGCGAGAATATAATTGTTTCCAAACTGCAAGTAACCTTAAACCTTTGCACTGACTTCTCTTTTCTCCTAACTGGATCGATCTGGGAAAGCAGAGTGTGTGTTATAAAATGCTGCAATTCTGTCCTTTTGGCACATTTTCACACAAATAGGAAACCGAGTGTGATACCTGCCATATTACATATGAAAGACTTGCTGTATCAAAGGAACAATGGAGAACAATTTTGATTCAGGAAGCAATTTTAGGAGCCCTTGAATTCTGATCTCTTCCAGACTAACAGTCAAATGAAGATTTTTTTGGAGTTTTTTTTTGGGGGGGGCAAAAAGTTGGGGTAGTGCAGGGAAGGTCACATAGAATAAACAGAGAGTCTTATGGAGCATATGAGTATCTTCATTGTGATACAGTGAATTACATCTTGGTTTTGTGGCCCCCTGCCCTGGCTTGGGGACCTGGATCCATCACTCTTTAGCTGTGTCATCTTAGGTGAATATTTTTATCTCTCTGAACCTCAGTTTCTTCATCTGTAAATTTAAGGGGATAACCATTTTCACTATCTTTCTCACTGGGATGTTGAGGTAATCAAATGAAACAGGCTAGAAAGAACTTAGTAAGCCAGAAAGTATGCAGTAAGAGTAATTAGCATTATTATAATTAACTTCCTGGCATTTGAAATCTGCTTAAGCAATAGCTTCTGTAATTCTCTTTTTTATACTTTATTCATCAATATGTGTGGAAAATATCTAACCTTTAAATAAAATCCAATTCAATTAAGCGTTTTGGACTCGTGCCAAACCTAACTGGTAGGCTGGCTCTAACACCTCAAAACTGTCAGCACCAGGATGAACACCCACATTAGACCATAGCTCTCTGCTGATTGACCACTGGCCAAATGGAGGTGGGTAGGGGAGGCAGGTAGGAAGGGAGAGGGAGAGTAGGCTGTTGGGGAATGTGGGTTTGAGTGTTATTTGAATAGTTATTATCACCTCCTTTTCATAAAAGCATCTCCCATGGAACTTTCAGTTGCTGGGGTTTCCAGAATTAAGTAGAAGCCATATTGCAAATAATATTATTTAAATTTAATTTTAAATGCTATTAAATCAAAATAGCGATCTGTTGTTGGCTTACAGATGATTTCCTTTGTATGTTACAGTAACTTTTTCTGGCTTATAGGAAGTTTTTAAGTTAGGTCTTAACTTAGAAAATGGCAGCTTAAAACAATACTGAATAAATGATGTTTCCTATAATAATTGAAGATCTTCCCTTCCCTTCTCCATTACCCTAGGAGCCCCCTTTTTCTGTCCTTATACAGAGATAACTAAATGAAATCAGGTGAAAAATAAAATAGATTCCCCCCCCCACCTCTTCATTTTCCCCTTCTTTGGTATTTATTAGAATATCTTCCCCAACCTTGAACTTGCAAATTCACACTTTAACCAAAAAGTTGCTAATTTTTTTAATTTCTAGATTTGTTTGTGGTGTGTACTGTATTTCAACCAGTCACTTTCTATTTTTAATTATGTGTCTTTCTAAACTCACTCAATAAGAGTCTGACTTAAGCTTGTCCTGTGGCTGAAGAAGACCATGCGGCTAAATAACCCTAACCCAATCAGTTGAGGAGAACAAAATTCAATAAGATTGATTATTTTGTGTATGTCAGAAGCCCACCCTCTCCAACCATCTTGTTCTCTTCCCTTTCTCATAAAAGGAAAAGCAAAGAAACAAAACAAACAAACAAAAAAAAAAACCCAGCTTCAGTCACCTGACAAAATTCACTCCTATTGTTGTGAATTACTTCCAACTGCTTTCCCTTTGTTGATTCTGTCTCATCTCCCCTAACTCATTCTGTTTCTCCTTCCACCTTCCTCTCTCTCCCTTCAAGTGTCCTTGACAATGTTCCTTGGCCAGAAGGTAACACCACTATCTCCACGGCTTAATAATGACAATAATCATAATTTTTGTTGTTCAGTCATTTTTCAGTGGTGTCTGACTCTTCATAACCCCATTTAGGGTTTTCTTTTCAGACACTGGAGTGGTTTGCCTTTTCCTTCTCCAGTTCATTTTATAGATGAGCAACTGAGGCAAAGAGTGTTAGGTGACTTGCCCAGGGTCTCACAGCTACTAAGTGTCTGAGGTCACATTTGAACTCAGGTCCTCCTGACTCCAAAGCCAGTGCTCTATCCACTGTGCCACCTAGCTACCTCAATAGTTATAATAGCTAGTATTTATATAAGGCTTTAAGATTTCCCAAGTGCTTTACTTATGCTGTCATTTGATTCTAACAACATTTTGAGGAGCCAGGATTCAATCTGCTAACAAAGTTTTTCATCATATCTAGATAATATCAAAGAAATCTTTTTCCACCTCCTCTTTCCTCCTTCTTCCTCCTCCTTTCACCTCTTTCTCTTTTTTTCTCTGATGAGTGCTTTTTTTTATATTTTAGACTCCTTGCTATCATCAACCCTTTATATTTAAAAGCACTTTCCAATTTTTAAAACTATGTTTTCTGACATGAATTAGGGCTCATGCAGAAATTAAGGTATTCATGGGCATGGTTTTATCTTTCAACTTATAATTTAAGATGATTTTTTCCATGTGCTGTTCACATTTTAAAGTAAAAAAATCTATGCATATCTCTTATTACTTTGGAAAAAATTTGGAAATTCCTACTAGATACCTTTCTTGGCATTAGACATGTTTCTGTTCTCTTGAGGCCTCTGTCCTCTCTCACAGCAAACAGTTCTTTTTTGTCTCCATTTCTAATTATAGTCTCCCCTCAATAATCATAAAATCTCTTCTTTTATCACCTATAATCTTCTCTCGACATTAATGCACCTCAATCATGGCTCTACTCAAGGACCAATGACTTTCTTCTCTCCCTCTTAAAAAAATATATCCTTAAGATGTGATTGTAGTTGCCAATAAAGTTAACTTTCAGCTACAACCATTCACTCTTTATGCTTTCTCTCCTTTGTCTGGAGAGTTCCTCAGCCAGCCCTCTGCTCTGACTTTGGATTGATTCCACAGCTGGCTTCTGTAGCTTGAGGGATACGTGAGTTCCTCCTTGTTTTCTGTCATAGAGGTCAGAGAATGTCAGAACTGGAAAGGACCTTAGATACCAATTAGTTCAACACCATTCTTTTTTGCAGAAAGAAACTGAGACTCAGAGAAATAAGATGACTTTCCCGAGGCCATTTGGCCACTAAGTGGCAGGACTGGGACTTGAACCCAGGTTTTCTCCCTACTAATTAAAGTTAGCTTTCATTCTTTCTATTATGCTCAACCTCTCATAGTAGGAGGGAATATGAGTGCTTTTCCAGTCCATTGTGGTTGTTATGGTCCTGGAACCTTGAAGGGCATGTGCAGAAGAATCAAACCAGACATTCAATGCAAAATGTTAGGACTGTATTATCATAACTTGCAAGGGAAGGCCTGTGGCTTAACTTAAGTCACCCAAGCATAGGAGGAGTGAGATAAGGACACATTCAGATCCCAGTCAACAGGAAAACAAAGATATAGCCATAACTTTGGATGGGGCAGAATATACAAAGTGGAGTTGAGATTGGGGTGGGGCAGGTAATCTTCAGGCTAAATTGGAAAGAAGAAAGGGATTGACAAGCTATCTCCCTCCTGACCTGATGCCCAAGTTGTTCCAGGTTTTCCTTAATCCTTGCTAGTTCAATACAAGTAAATCTGGGTCTTATCCCCTACAACAATGTGATTCTGTGATGCAGAAGAGGGACATATATTTTATAGGAAGGGGTGAAGTCTCTCATTCAGGTTCTGCTGATTGCCTTCACTGGGTAAGAGGTGATATTAACAAGGTTACATGGGAAATGTCTAGAATGGAAGTTTCTAGACTTTGGGTAGAAGATTCCAGAAAAGTGAAGGGATATGCCTCAGACAGAGATAGCATGTCATGAGAAAGGATAGGTCCAGAAAAACCAAAGGTTTTTCCTTAACTGAGTAGGGTAGAGATACTTTGAAATTGCCTAGTTTAAATTCTTCATTATACACGTAGTACCCCCTCCATGTTACCCATCCCCAATCCCCACCAACTCAAACTTGAAGATTAGATTTCCTGGGAAAAGCTCCAATGTGGTCTCTTTGAATCCACACTCTTGAAACTAGAACTAGTGAGCCTCCACTAATGTACTTACATTTTATAGTTGGCTAATAGACACAATTATCACAGAGTAAAAACAGTACACTCAGTTTGGGCATCTGCTGACTATGGCTACTAAACTATTCTATAGTTAAGTGTAGGGAAAAGAGGGGCTAAGGAGATGAGTCATTTCAAAACCTTAGACATAACCTAGCCGGGCACTTCTTAAACTGTGGGTTGGCAACAGTAAAAGGTTTCTGAAGGCACAACGACCAAAAATTAATTAAAAATCAAACTCATAAGGAAGTTGTTTCTGACAGACTTCAGTGTTGCATCAAGCAATTTCACTGCAGCCTTGGTTCTGAAAACAAAGCATGCACATTTTGCACTTTGTATACCCTCAGGCCATGCAACCCCAATGAAAAATGCCTGAATGTGAAAAGGGGTCATGAGTGGGAAAAGTTTAAGAAGCCCTGACCTAGCTCAACTGCTTCAGTTTACAAATGAGGAAACTGAGGCCAAAGGAGGGTTAGCAATTTGTCCAAGTTCACAAAGCAAGTTAACTGCATAGTGAGGTCTATCCTCATCCTCCTGAATCTTAGTTTATAACTCTTTCCATTATAAATGGTACCTTAGGGCAGGAGAGAGAAACTTAGACATAATTCTGTCCTCCTCTCTTAGCAAGATATTAGTATAGCATCTGCTGGTGAGGAAGAGAGGAAAGAGCCTATTGTCACCTTTTGGATCAGATTCCCTGGCTCGTCAGGTTCTCCAGATTGAAGATCTGTCTTTCCTTTGCCCTCTGTGGTCACATGCAAGTTGCCAACCAGAATCATTCTGACCTTCAGCTATGTAGAACATAAATAAACTTTGAGGAAGTCAATGATGCCCTGCTGGGTTCCATATGAGCTGGGTAAGCTGACAGGGGAGGTGTGTGGAAGACAGCAATGCCTTCATCTGTAGACAGATAAGCACAGGTGAAATGTCAGCAGACCCTCTAGGAACAGAGAGACACTGCCAGAAATGTGTACTTCCTTAGCTCAATGCTCCCTGCTCAGCCACTCAAGCCTGACTTATTTGTTTACTTAAAAGCCTTCCAAAAAATGACTGAGCAAGTATTTCTGCATAATATTTGTTTAAAGTTGTTTCCACTAGAAATCACCACCAAAAGTTTGCCCATCTACATACTCCAGACCACCCTTGTGTATATTTATATACTTTTCAGTGTCTATTCTTACATTTCAGTCTCTTAGCCAGTCAAGTCAGTCAATAAGGAAGAACACCAGAAACAGAGATAATGTGGATAAGGAAGGCAAACAACTTAGTGAAGGGTCTTGGGTTCATGACACATGAAGACTAGTTGAAAGAATTCAGAGCATTTAGCCTCAAGAAGAATAAGCTCAGGGACTGGATAGCTGTCTTTGCCCAGCTGAGGGGTTGTCATATGGAAGATTTATTCTGTTTGGCCCCCAGGGGGAGAAAGAACAAAGAAAAGTTGGTAAAAGTTATCAATAAAAATTTAGGTTTG
>NW_020950695.1:0-17283 GCF_900497805.2 Vombatus ursinus | reverse complement strand
TATCTATCTATAAGCTTACTTATGATAGAATGTTAGTTATCTGAGAGCAAGGGCTGTTTTTCATGTTTTCATTCCAAGTGCCTTGAGTGTCTAGAAGGGGAGGTCTAATATTTTATTAGTATAGGGAGATCCCTGTTGAGGAAAATCCTTCTACGATACAGAGGGTTAATGTTCTACTACTGAAAGTCTTAGAGAGTAGCCTTCTAAGAAAATAAAACACCTAATGGTTAAGTGACTTGTCCAGGGTCACACAGCCAGTATATGTCAGGCAGGACTGAACCCAGGTTCTCTAGTCACTATACTCTGTTGAATATTGTAATGCCTGTAATGTAGGCACTTAATTTTTTTTTCAGTTAAATTGATCTCCAAATTAATACCTCAACCGATATACCTAGTTAACTTTGAAGTAAATTTTGTATTGTGTCTGGTCCTACATCAGGTTTCTTCTTTTTGGATTAATTTCAATATTTTCTTTAGTGTATGTACTAACAATTACAATAATTAACATATTAGATTTATTTTAAATATTAAAATACTTTTCAAAGACACTTTCACATACTTTCACTTATATATTATTTGTATTTCCAATGATCCTGTGAGATCAACAAACCAGGCATGAGCTCATTTCATGGATAAGAAAATAGAGAAAGAGAGATGTTGTGACTTTCCTAATAGTATACAGAGAATATTAAAGGGCAGATTATAAGTCAGCTTTCCTCGTTGAGTGACTGGACTTGGAGAATGAAGTTTGCTGTCAGCACTTAACGATCCTCAGCTTCTCCCTTAAACAAAAGCCCATCTTTTAAACATCAATATTCTTCCAGTGGTGCTGTTTGGCTTGAAGTCATGGAATAATAACACTGTCTCTGAAGAATTAAAGTTTCGGGTCACTCCAGAGGTCAATGATGAGTTACATGGTGGATGTGAGCAGGCTGCAGCCTGTTACCAATGAAGAATGGTAGCAACAGAGAAGCATCCCCATAGAATGTAAACACATTGAAGGAAGGGACTATTTTTGAAGCTATCTATGTATTCCAGTGCCTTGCACATAGGAAACACAATAAGTATTTGTTGGATGAATGGATGAAGTTAGGAAAGAGAAAAGGCATAAAGAATATTATCAGAGAGACAAATGAAGGGCAAAGGAGGTGGGCTGGTCATGAAGGGAGAGTGAGGGATAATTGATACACAAGGTGTATTAGTATTCACACAGCAATGAGATCTAGACCAGTTGTTATACCTGAGACTGGCTCAGGCTCCATGTGCCCTAAAACACTCTGGAATACTGCCTGAACCTGATTAAAATTTAATTGGAAATATTTAATAAGATAAGTAAAAATACAATAAAACATAGATAATATGACATTTTAAAATTAAGTCAATATGTAGATCAAAGAGATACTTATGTATGGATTAGTGGCTGCCATTTTTATATGAGTTCAATACCACTGAGCTAGAGGAAGTCTCTCTGTCCTCAGAGCGGGTCTCTGAGGAGGATTTATGGGAGGACAGGGACAAGAATTGTATAGGATGAGAATGAGTGGATGGGTTTCAGTTGAGGAGTTATCAAAGACATCACTATCTGTACTAGACCGACGTCTAGTGGAGTGCCCCAAGCATCTGTCCTTGGCCCTGTACCATTTGATGTTTTCATCAGGATAGCATGCTACTCAGATGTATATTTGACATAAATCGAGGAGGGATAACTATCAGACTGCATGACAGAGTCAGGATCTTTCTGAATTTTCTCTTGGAATAAATGTAAATTCTTATACTTGGGCCCCCAAAAGGGGCCCACAAGTATAAGGTGGGGAGGGTGCAACTAAAGAGTGGTTTGTCTGAACAAAATCTGAGAGCTTTAATGATCTCAAGCTAATTTTGAATCAGGAGTATGATATGGTAGCAGAAATAAGCAAGCAAACAAAAATCCCTAGGATGATAATAAGTCAGAGATGTCAAACATGAGACTGCCATCTGTATTGCGGCTGCAATATTCTTGAGAATGACCTGAACTTGATTAAAATGTACTTGGGAAATATTTAACAAAACAAATAAAAATACAATAGAATATAGCTCATGTTTGTTAAGTCATTTTCAGTCGTGTGGAACTCCTCATGACCCCATTTGAGGTTTTCTTGGCAAAGATACTGGAGAGTTTTACCATTTCTTTTTCCAGCTCGTTTTACAGAAGAGGAAACAGGCAAACAGGGTTAAGTGACTTGCCCAGGATCACACAGCTAGTAAGAGTCTGAGGCCTTATTTGAACCCAAGAAGATAAGTCTTCCTGACTCCAGGCCTAGCACTCAATCCACTTCATCCCCTATCCATGCAGATAATGTCAATATATGACTTTCTAAGTCAACACAAAGCCTTCAGGGATCGTTATATAAATTTAAGTGGCCCTCATTTTCTATTTGAGTTTAATACCACTGCCTTAGGCTAGATGAGGAGAGGCACGGTGTCCAGATTTGGGGAAATGATAGAACCTGGGTTTGGCGGGGGACTGCTTGGCACTGCTTGCAAATGAGCTCAGTTTCATCAGGTAGTGGGGCAAGATGTTGGGTAATGAGTCCTTCTATGACCTTGTTAGCTATCTTTTTGCTCCATTTTTCATTGGAATTGTTGTTCGCTCATTTCTAGAACCATCTTCTTCCCCATTTCTGTCTCCTAGTTTCCTTCAAGATTTGGCTCAAATCTCCACCTATTCCTCTGCTACCTGTCCCTGCCACTGGTAGCAACCTCCTTCTGAGATTACCTCCTATTTACTCTGTATACATCTCATATGTACATAATTGTTTGCATGTCGCCTCACCCAATAAAATGTAAACTACTTGAGGATAGAGTCTTCACCCCCCTACCTCTGTCCTTTTCCTTGTATCCCCAGTGTTTTGCACAGTGCCTGGCACATAGTAAGTAATTAATAAATGTTGACTGACTAAATGTCTATCCTACACTGCCTTTGGCTTCAGAGTAGCAACAAGTATCCTTGCCCCACACTCACCCAAAACTAGAGGCAGCTGGTGGCACAGTAGATAGAGTGGAGTCAGGAAGACCTGAGTGCAAATCTGCTCTCAGACACTTACTAGCTGTGTGATCTTGGGCAAGTTAATTCACCTCAGTTTCCTCAACTATAAAATGGGAATAATAATAGCACCTGGTTTACAGGGTTGTTGTGAGGATCGAATGAGATGATATTTATAAAAGCATTTAGCACAGTTCCTGGAACATATTAGGTGCTATATATGTGTGTGTATACATACACATACACATACACATACATATATACATACATATATACACATAAACATGTATTTGTATATGGGTATATATGTATGTATATATGTGTGTATATGTATTTCTATAACTATAGCTCTACTTATTTCTTCCCTTCCTTCCTTCCATCCCTAAAGTGGGCTCTCTACTATCTTTCTGTTATAACTTCTACCTGTTACGGTCCCTTCCTCCTCCGTACCTCCCCTGATGACTCTTGTGGAATACCAAACACCATCTTACCTCTTCCCAATCTGCAGTCCATGACCAACATTTAAGAATCATAGAATTTCAAAGTAGGAAGGCACCTCAGGGGTCATCTAACCCAAGCCATCCTTGAACAGCAATACACTCTACAATGTGCCTCTTTTGCTTGGCAACATCCTGTTAGAAGCATTGGTCAATAAATCTCAAGGCACTAAATGTTCTATGACCAAATTCGTTTGGGAAATAAGGCTTTCATCAATTAAAAAAACAATTTGTTTTATTCTGAACTTCAACATGAAATAAAGTCCATTTCTATATACACAATAGAACACAAAATGATTGTATATGAAACTATTTGCATTTTATGTTGCTTGCTTTTTAAAATATATATGCATATATATACATATATAATAAAATTCACATTTTACTTTCAATGCTGCTCTGCTTGTCTGTCTTTCCTTCTGAGTTTCTTTCTGTAGTCTCTGCATTTTTAATGATGTTCAAATGGTCATCTTTTGGCATCACAAGAGCTGACCTTCCTCCCTAACCCCCATCAATTCTCTTGCAGAAGAAGCCTGATTCCCAGAGAAATGAAGCTACTTGTCCAGTGTCACCCAGGAATAGTAAAATGCAGGTTTGGGACTCATGGACTTGCACTTAAATCTTTGGACTCCAAGTCCAACATTCTTTCCATCATGGAATGCAAATGTGCTTTTCTTGTATTTATTTGCAGTTCCCAGATAGCTGTGCTCTGGATGACTCTTGAACACCAGAATTACCACAAATTCTATTTGTCAGGCATTGTGATGAAATGGAATAGCACTTGTATGTGAATAAGGAGACCTGGGCATCGTTCCAATTTCACCCTTTGACCCTGAGCAAGTCCCTTTTTTGTTTCTGGCCTTCAGTGTCTTCATGTGGGAAACGAGGAGTTTGGATTCTGCAAGCTCTAAGGTCCTTCCCAACTCTAGCATTTTATGACTCTGGGTGAGGAGATTTGTACAACACTTTACAGTTAGAAAAGCTCTCCCCACTCTCGTCCATCAAGGTGATTTCCCTAAAGTACAGGTCTGACCTTGTCTACTGCCTACTCAATGAACTCCCCCAGTAAACTCCAGTGACTCCCTATTACCTCCAGGATCAAGTATAAAATCCTCTGTTTAATTATTAAAGCATTTCAGATCTTGTCCTTCACACCCATTCCCAGTCTTCTTTCTCCCCTCCACATACTCTATGATCTAGTCACACTGGCCCCTTTGAGGTTCCTCAAACAAAACACTCCCATCACCTGAATTGGGGCATTTTTACCGACTGTCTCTCATGCCTGCAACTCTCCCCTTATTTCTTCCTCCTGGCCTACTTCAAGACTCAGTCAAAATCCTACCTTCTGCAAGAAATCTTCACCAACCTCTCTTAATGCTTATAACTTCCCTCTGTTGATTATCTCCATTTTATCCTGTCTTTATCCTGTTTGTACTTAGTTATTTTCATCTTGTCTCCCCCATTAGACTGTGAGCTCCTTGAGGGCAGAAACTGTTTTTGCCTTTCTTTGTATCCCCAGAGCTTAGCATGGTGCCCCATACATAATATGGATTCCATAAATGCTTGTTGACTTGACTAGATACATTATGTTATTTGATGCCCCCCAACAACCTCATGAGTGCAAATACTACTATCCCATTTTACAGATGAGGACATCTAGTTTCAGAGAGAGGTCCAGTGTTTATTTTCCATCATCCCTCTCCCAGCACCCATGCAAGTTCCCTAAATTACACAATTACTACATGTCAGAGACAGAACTTAGACCCAGATCTCCTGAGAGCAAATCCAACACACTTTCCTCTATACAAGAGGTTTTTAACTGCCCAATGTGGATTTTATCTCACACAGATAGAGGTAAGTACTCTCTCATCGTGGCCTTACCTCAGGAAAAATTTCAGGAAGAAAAACCAGTAAATTTCTCTAAAATAATTACTTTACTGAGCAACATTTCTGAGACACAAGGACCTTCACACAAACTCTGGATGTTACTGGCCCTTAATAAGTAATTTCTTCTTTTATGCATTTGTTAATAAATGTTCTAGACTTTCAGTAAGTTCATCAGCAAGGCTCAGGGATTCTTGAGCAGTAGGAAACAGTTTAGAACCATGCAGTAAATTGGGAGTAAAATAAAAGTCACCTCACTCTTCCAGGATGCTTGGAGACTTGGAGGCAATGTCCCTGCTATGAAGAAAGAACATCAGATGTTAGCAGAATCATCATCTTTTGCCCATTTGTTGCTTTCCTGTGCTATTAAGGGCAGCTTCAAATATTGCAGTCACTTCTGATTGGAACATTGTAGTAACATTTCCTCCCAGTGAGCTGCCACATTGTATAGTGATGGGTAGTTGTGATGTCTAGTATTAGTAAGAGCAATGAGGGACTGTGTCCAAACAAACCCAACCATGAGAAAGCCCAATTTCCTTTTTTTTTTCAATCAATAAGCAATTATCCAGTTGGTATTTTTGATGTTGTCACTGAATCTGTGATCTTACTTAGTGTTCTATAGTCTATGGTTTCAAAGTCCAAGAGCCTATTTGAAAGTCTCATCCAGGTTGGGGACTCTAAGCCAGGAGAGAGGGTCATCTGAAGTTGAGTCTCTGGCAAGGGGAAGAGAATAAGAACAAATCTAATACAACAGAAAAAGAGCTTGGGGTCAGAGTGGACAATGACCTGAGTCTGGCTCAGACATCACAGAAGAGGAGGCAGAAAAATGTATTCCCACTGCATTTCTTACTTAGCAAGTACTTTATTATTGAAGTTCATTTTCTGGAAATCTTTAAATCTGTGTCCATAGTCAATACAGCCAGCCTGAATTGGCTAATTAAGAACAGATGGATTTACTACATGATAAGTTCCATGAAGGCGGGCACCCTGTTTTATTTGTCATTGTATTTCTCCACTTAATGAGAATTAAATGAGATAATATTTGTAAAACACATAGCATACTTTCTGGCATGTAGTAGGCATTTAATATATGTTTGGTAATTAATACAATGCACTGAAGAGGTATTTATTAAATGCTTTTTGAATAGTGAGTGAATGAATTAACTTAGTCAAGAAAGCTGTCAAAATAGCTGCTTGATAGAACTGACCTATTGATTTTAATCATCTGAATGATTGAGTTCAAGAGATGGAACCCATTGTATGTGTGAGGGAGGGATCCTCTAGAGATAACCTGGAACTCTGTCCATGATAGAAGATGTAGCCAAACTGTTGGACAGTATGACTTCTGAAGGCCCTGAAAGGCCACTCTGTGGTTTGAGTTTCTACATACTTTGTGCAGGAAGCAAAGAGACAGTTCAGAAGCAGACGGGTGTTGGTTTAAGGTAGCCTGCCAGCCAATTTTCTGTCTTTGCCAGTTGGGCCAAATACCTTCAAAATTTCCTCTCCTGTTTCAGTTTCACCATAAACCCCAGTCAATGGAATTGCCTAGTATGTTTGCTATTAAAAAAAAAAAAAGAAAGAAAGAAAGCTGGCTCATTGCACCCTAGAGAAAGGGGAGCTAGAGGTCAAAGTGTAAATTCTCCTTGGGATGTGGTTTTTGCTCTGCAGATCTCAAGTTCCCAACGGAAAGGGAGAGATGATGGGAGCTCTTTGAAAGTTCCATAATTTGGAAGGAAAGAACTGAGAAGAATGTTGGAAAGAAATGGATGCTAAGTAGCTTCTTCCCACAGCAGAATGAAAAGCTATTATTCATCCACCACTACCCCGCCCAGACACACACACTTGCAGTTCTCACTCTCTTTTATTGCTCATTTCCATCTCTCTGCTGACAGCTTTGATAAAAGGCTACTGCCTTTATCCCACCACCCTCAACTAAAAATCACCAGCTGATGTCAAAATGATCATCTGGGCCTTAGTGCTTTTCCAGCTTTCCAATAGGATGGTAATAGAATACTTTATAGTCAACCAACAGAGAAAGTCTTCCCTTGGTCTTTGCTGGTGCATTTTTCAGTGGTATGGCATCCCTGAGACTTTTTATCTTCCATTATTATTCATAACAAGGTACATCTCTGCTCTTTTGGAAATTGGGAGTTATCTAAAATACTTTAACTCTTTTTTCCCTCTTCTACCCTTCTTTCAAATGGCAGCCTTCTCTGATAAGGAGAGAGTACCTATGGAGGTTGGAATGTTGGTCTAATACAGGGCCCAGAGATGACAAAGATTCCACATTAAAGTCCTGGGGGTTAGTACATTTGCTGAGTAAAGACTACAAGCTAGGCTTGGAAAAAGCAAAACAAGTCCAGGAATAAATGTAAATTCTCTTCACCAATATATGTTGGCACCTTCCCTGTAATTTATAGTCTAGAGCACTGAGAGGTTAAAGAGTTGGCTTAGGTTACTTACACATATCCAGAGGCCAGGCATGAGAGGTGACCAGACCCAGAAAGCTCCTGGAAGCTCAGAGTCAAAATCGAAAGAAGGGAAAATGAAGGCAGATGAGCAGTAAGAAAATAAGGTGCTTGAATGTACTAGAGGTCAGTGTCTGACAATGTGAGACAGGATGTCCTATAATAGAAGCTCACATCTATATAGTGCTTTACATTTCACAAAGTGCATTCCTCATGATAGCTCTGGGAAGGTAGGTAGCACAAATATTATTATCTCCATTTTACAAAAGAGGAAACTGAGGCTCAGAGCAGTGACCCATGTTGCACAAGTTCATGGGGCTGGTGAATGGCCAAACTTAGACTTGAACCAATATATTTATTCTGACTCAAACTTTGGTTCTCTTTCCGCTATATAACATTTCCTCTTTTAAATATTTTTTTCTGGATTAGGAGCCAATTTCAAGACACAGCCAGGTGACAAAAATGAGTCATATTAGAGAAGGAATAAGTAGGTTAATCTGGCTAGAGTGGGGATTATGAGATCAGAACTAAATACAGACCCCACCAAGAAGATTATATCCTTATGGGACCGAGTAAATATGGCCTATTTCCACTAGCTATGCAGACAGGGATAAACTCAGGTAAAAATGGAGAACTCAGTAAAATTGTGCCTTGCCATTCCCTGTCTATAGTGTACATGTAGCATGTAGTCTTGTATGGATGTGCTACTAGGAAAGCAATGTGGGGTAGTGGGGAAAGTGTGGCCTTTGGAGTCGGAAGATCTGGCCTTCAATCCCAGCCTTCCTTTTAATACCTACCAGATCCTGGGCAAATCCTCATCTGCATAACAGAAAGGTGGGCTAGATGGCCTCTCTGTTCCATTCCAACTATAAAATGTCTGAAGCTAAGACTAGAGCATCTTTGGAGGCTCCTTTGATTTCTGTTATTCTGTGAACGTCTCTTTCCTTTCATGCCCCTGCCCCAAGGACCCAAATCTTACATCTGGTTTCCTCCATGTACAAGACCTGCTCCCACTCAACTGCTCGCCTCCTTCCATCAAATCTTATTTTTACCTGGAGTCCATGCATTGGTGAACTTGAGGGAGGGGGAGGAGGAAGGAATAGATCTTTATTTTCACTACTCTTTGGTTTCCTTTGTAATTCCATGCATTTTATTTCATACATTTAAAAGTCTTATTCTGAGAAGGGGTCTGTTGACCTCACTAGATTGCCAGTGGGGTCCATGACAACAAGAAAGGTTAAGAATCCCTGCCTACTGCATCATAATCCCCTCAGTTCTAGAGAGGAAACATGAAATAGTGGAAAATATGCAAGTGAAAATATACAATACAAGGGGATATGGGTTCTGCCACTTACTAGATATGAGACTTTGGGCAAGTTATTTAAGCTACCTGGTTTTCAATTTCCCTTGTAATATGTAAATCTGTAAAATGAGGGAAAGATGAACTCCTCACCTCTCAAGGTTGTGAAGAAAGGGGCTTAGGGATAGGGACTGGATCCATGATTCCAGAGAATTCCTAGTCAAGGAAACACCTTGTACCAGTACATGTTGGCACCTTCCCAGAAATGTACAGTCTTAGAAGAGTTGCCAAGATCACTGAGTAGTTGTGACTTGCACAAGGTCAGATAGACACTATAGATGTGTCAGAGGCAAATCTTCTAGGTGCCAAGGACAGTCACTATCTTACTATGTCAAATGGTCTCTCCTTTGAGGAAATCACTTTGTAAATGATAAAGCGCCATTCATAGACTTCTGAGAATTATTCTAAGCCAATTTATAGTGTCGCTAATAGCTCAGACACCAATGTTTTACTTAACCAGTGTATTTCCATTTTAACAGGAGAGAATGCCTTAACCCACATGAGGAAAGCTCTAATGTTGGAATTTCTGACCAGTACAAAAAATATTTTTGGATGGGGACTTTCCCGGCACCCCTTTAACCCCAACACAGAATTGATCACTGAGGTATAAGGTCGATCTTGTATTGATTTCATTCATTGAGTTACATTTGATAAGAGGGTTGAAAGGAGGGGCAATGAGAATGGTGAAAAATTTTCAAAATCACGCCATAGGAGTGATTTAAAGAACAAATAACCATAACAATACCTATAATTAGACAGCACTTTAATATGTAAAAGCATGTAATATCCATGTTATCTCATTGGACCCTCACAACTCTAAAATGTAAGTGTTGTTATTATCTCCAGGCAGCGAGGTGTCACAGCGGCTAGAGCCCTGGGCTTGGAACCAGGAAGTTCACGAGTTCAAATCCACCCTCAGACATTTACTAGCTGAGTGACCCTGGCAAATCACTTCATTCTGTTTACCTCATTTCCCCATCTGTAAAATGAGTTGGAGAAGGAAGGAAAGCCATTCAGTATCTTTGCCAAGAAAACCACAAAATGGGTCCCAAAGAGTGAGACACGACTGAAATGACTCAACAACAACAAAAAATTATTATCCTCATTTTCAGAGGAGAAAACCAAAGCTAGGAGTAGTCTGGGGACAAATAGGTGGCACAGTGGATAGGGCACCTGGCCTGGAGTCAGGAAGACCTGGGTTCAAATCTGACCTCAGACGGTTACTAGCTGTATGACCTTGGGCAAGTCATTGAATTCTGTTTGCCTCAGTTTCTTCATCCATAAAATGAGCTGGAGAATGAAGGCAAACCATTCCAGTATCTTTGCCAAGAAAATCCCAAAAAGGGGTCACTAAGAGTCAGACAGGACTGAAAAAAATGACCGAACGACAAGGAAAAAGGAGGGATTTAGTGATTTGCCCAAGGCCACACATTATGAAGTGTCTGAGGTGGCATTTGAATTCAGGTCTTCTTAATTCCAAATCCTTTTCTCTATCCACTATGCCATGTAGCTATCTCTAAGATGTTTCACTATTCGATTCAAACAACATATGTTTATCTTGGAGAAGAGAGGGCATAGAGTGTATGCGTTTGTCATTTTCAATTGTTTGAAAGCCTGTCTAGGAGAAGAGACTATTTTTTTTTGGCTTGGCCCCAAGAGCAGAACAAGGAACAATGGGTAGAAGCTGAAAAGGGGGCAGATGCAGGCTTGATGCAAAGAAAAATTTCCTAACAATTCAAAAGTGGAAAGGACTTCCTTGGGAGGTCATTTTCAACAGCGTCACTAAAAATCTTTATTTAGAAGCTGAAGGACTACTTTTGGGAGATGTCATGGAAGTCTTATACCGGGACAGTTTGGACTAACTGTCCTCGAAGCCCTTTCTCAGTCTGAGAGTATTTGCAGAATTCTTCTGTGCTTTCATTCTTTCTTTTTTTTTTTCCATCTATGAAATGGGCATGTTCATGCTTTCTGCTGCCTCCCTTGGAGCTGAGACTCTCCTGGCTTTTAAATTACAAAGCAGCACCTGTAGATTTTCACTTGACTCCAGGCTACTTACTTAGCTGTTTTCAGTGAGCAGGGTCTAATGGGTACTACAGCTTGGAATCTACTACTTTAATTGAAAGGATTATAGATTGCCCAGAGTTTGTGGTGCACAGTATGTGAGAACAGCTCACACTGGATGCTATTTATTTTGTGTTCTGAAACAATTTTCAGTGGTAAGGAGCAGACAGCCCCCAGAGCTGGCTAATTAGTGGGTTTGCTTGTATTTGTTTCCTGCTACAGTCTACTCTATTGACTAATTGCAAGGCAAACGAAAAGTCAGACTTCTGACTACTGAGTTGGGTTTCTCTCCACCACATTACAACAGAGATAGTGTTGGTAGGAGTCTAAGTGAGCCTTTGTCTGGTTACCCTAAGATGGAAGGCGAGAATATAATTGTTTCCAAACTGCAAGTAACCTTAAACCTTTGCACTGACTTCTCTTTTCTCCTAACTGGATCGATCTGGGAAAGCAGAGTGTGTGTTATAAAATGCTGCAATTCTGTCCTTTTGGCACATTTTCACACAAATAGGAAACCGAGTGTGATACCTGCCATATTACATATGAAAGACTTGCTGTATCAAAGGAACAATGGAGAACAATTTTGATTCAGGAAGCAATTTTAGGAGCCCTTGAATTCTGATCTCTTCCAGACTAACAGTCAAATGAAGATTTTTTTGGAGTTTTTTTTTGGGGGGGGCAAAAAGTTGGGGTAGTGCAGGGAAGGTCACATAGAATAAACAGAGAGTCTTATGGAGCATATGAGTATCTTCATTGTGATACAGTGAATTACATCTTGGTTTTGTGGCCCCCTGCCCTGGCTTGGGGACCTGGATCCATCACTCTTTAGCTGTGTCATCTTAGGTGAATATTTTTATCTCTCTGAACCTCAGTTTCTTCATCTGTAAATTTAAGGGGATAACCATTTTCACTATCTTTCTCACTGGGATGTTGAGGTAATCAAATGAAACAGGCTAGAAAGAACTTAGTAAGCCAGAAAGTATGCAGTAAGAGTAATTAGCATTATTATAATTAACTTCCTGGCATTTGAAATCTGCTTAAGCAATAGCTTCTGTAATTCTCTTTTTTATACTTTATTCATCAATATGTGTGGAAAATATCTAACCTTTAAATAAAATCCAATTCAATTAAGCGTTTTGGACTCGTGCCAAACCTAACTGGTAGGCTGGCTCTAACACCTCAAAACTGTCAGCACCAGGATGAACACCCACATTAGACCATAGCTCTCTGCTGATTGACCACTGGCCAAATGGAGGTGGGTAGGGGAGGCAGGTAGGAAGGGAGAGGGAGAGTAGGCTGTTGGGGAATGTGGGTTTGAGTGTTATTTGAATAGTTATTATCACCTCCTTTTCATAAAAGCATCTCCCATGGAACTTTCAGTTGCTGGGGTTTCCAGAATTAAGTAGAAGCCATATTGCAAATAATATTATTTAAATTTAATTTTAAATGCTATTAAATCAAAATAGCGATCTGTTGTTGGCTTACAGATGATTTCCTTTGTATGTTACAGTAACTTTTTCTGGCTTATAGGAAGTTTTTAAGTTAGGTCTTAACTTAGAAAATGGCAGCTTAAAACAATACTGAATAAATGATGTTTCCTATAATAATTGAAGATCTTCCCTTCCCTTCTCCATTACCCTAGGAGCCCCCTTTTTCTGTCCTTATACAGAGATAACTAAATGAAATCAGGTGAAAAATAAAATAGATTCCCCCCCCCCACCTCTTCATTTTCCCCTTCTTTGGTATTTATTAGAATATCTTCCCCAACCTTGAACTTGCAAATTCACACTTTAACCAAAAAGTTGCTAATTTTTTTAATTTCTAGATTTGTTTGTGGTGTGTACTGTATTTCAACCAGTCACTTTCTATTTTTAATTATGTGTCTTTCTAAACTCACTCAATAAGAGTCTGACTTAAGCTTGTCCTGTGGCTGAAGAAGACCATGCGGCTAAATAACCCTAACCCAATCAGTTGAGGAGAACAAAATTCAATAAGATTGATTATTTTGTGTATGTCAGAAGCCCACCCTCTCCAACCATCTTGTTCTCTTCCCTTTCTCATAAAAGGAAAAGCAAAGAAACAAAACAAACAAACAAAAAAAAAAACCCAGCTTCAGTCACCTGACAAAATTCACTCCTATTGTTGTGAATTACTTCCAACTGCTTTCCCTTTGTTGATTCTGTCTCATCTCCCCTAACTCATTCTGTTTCTCCTTCCACCTTCCTCTCTCTCCCTTCAAGTGTCCTTGACAATGTTCCTTGGCCAGAAGGTAACACCACTATCTCCACGGCTTAATAATGACAATAATCATAATTTTTGTTGTTCAGTCATTTTTCAGTGGTGTCTGACTCTTCATAACCCCATTTAGGGTTTTCTTTTCAGACACTGGAGTGGTTTGCCTTTTCCTTCTCCAGTTCATTTTATAGATGAGCAACTGAGGCAAAGAGTGTTAGGTGACTTGCCCAGGGTCTCACAGCTACTAAGTGTCTGAGGTCACATTTGAACTCAGGTCCTCCTGACTCCAAAGCCAGTGCTCTATCCACTGTGCCACCTAGCTACCTCAATAGTTATAATAGCTAGTATTTATATAAGGCTTTAAGATTTCCCAAGTGCTTTACTTATGCTGTCATTTGATTCTAACAACATTTTGAGGAGCCAGGATTCAATCTGCTAACAAAGTTTTTCATCATATCTAGATAATATCAAAGAAATCTTTTTCCACCTCCTCTTTCCTCCTTCTTCCTCCTCCTTTCACCTCTTTCTCTTTTTTTCTCTGATGAGTGCTTTTTTTTATATTTTAGACTCCTTGCTATCATCAACCCTTTATATTTAAAAGCACTTTCCAATTTTTAAAACTATGTTTTCTGACATGAATTAGGGCTCATGCAGAAATTAAGGTATTCATGGGCATGGTTTTATCTTTCAACTTATAATTTAAGATGATTTTTTCCATGTGCTGTTCACATTTTAAAGTAAAAAAAACTATGCATATCTCTTATTACTTTGGAAAAAATTTGGAAATTCCTACTAGATACCTTTCTTGGCATTAGACATGTTTCTGTTCTCTTGAGGCCTCTGTCCTCTCTCACAGCAAACAGTTCTTTTTTGTCTCCATTTCTAATTATAGTCTCCCCTCAATAATCATAAAATCTCTTCTTTTATCACCTATAATCTTCTCTCGACATTAATGCACCTCAATCATGGCTCTACTCAAGGACCAATGACTTTCTTCTCTCCCTCTTAAAAAAATATATCCTTAAGATGTGATTGTAGTTGCCAATAAAGTTAACTTTCAGCTACAACCATTCACTCTTTATGCTTTCTCTCCTTTGTCTGGAGAGTTCCTCAGCCAGCCCTCTGCTCTGACTTTGGATTGATTCCACAGCTGGCTTCTGTAGCTTGAGGGATACGTGAGTTCCTCCTTGTTTTCTGTCATAGAGGTCAGAGAATGTCAGAACTGGAAAGGACCTTAGATACCAATTAGTTCAACACCATTCTTTTTTGCAGAAAGAAACTGAGACTCAGAGAAATAAGATGACTTTCCCGAGGTCATTTGGCCACTAAGTGGCAGGACTGGGACTTGAACCCAGGTTTTCTCCCTACTAATTAAAGTTAGCTTTCATTCTTTCTATTATGCTCAACCTCTCATAGTAGGAGGGAATATGAGTGCTTTTCCAGTCCATTGTGGTTGTTATGGTCCTGGAACCTTGAAGGGCATGTGCAGAAGAATCAAACCAGACATTCAATGCAAAATGTTAGGACTTTATTATCATAACTTGCAAGGGAAGGCCTGTGGCTTAACTTAAGTCACCCAAGCATAGGAGGAGTGAGATAAGGACACATTCAGATCCCAGTCAACAGGAAAACAAAGATATAGCCATAACTTTGGATGGGGCAGAATATACAAAGTGGAGTTGAGATTGGAGTAGGGCAGGTAATCTTCAGGCTAAATTGGAAAGAAGAAAGGGATTGACAAGCTATCTCCCTCCTGACCTGATGCCCAAGTTGTTCCAGGTTTTCCTTAATCCTTGCTAGTTCAATACAAGTAAATCTGGGTCTTATCCCCTACAACAATGTGATTCTGTGATGCAGAAGAGGGACATATATTTTATAGGAAGGGGTGAAGTCTCTCATTCAGGTTCTGCTGATTGCCTTCACTGGGTAAGAGGTGATATTAACAAGGTTACATGGGAAATGTCTAGAATGGAAGTTTCTAGACTTTGGGTAGAAGATTCCAGAAAAGTGAAGGGATATGCCTCAGACAGAGATAGCATGTCATGAGAAAGGATAGGTCCAGAAAAACCAAAGGTTTTTCCTTAACTGAGTAGGGTAGAGCTACTTTGAAATTGCCTAGTTTAAATTCTTCATTATACACGTAGTACCCCCTCCATGTTACCCATCCCCAATCCCCACCAACTCAAACTTGAAGATTAGATTTCCTGGGAAAAGCTCCAATGTGGTCTCTTTGAATCCACACTCTTGAAACTAGAACTAGTGAGCCTCCACTAATGTACTTACATTTTATAGTTGGCTAATAGACACAATTATCACAGAGTAAAAACAGTACACTCAGTTTGGGCATCTGCTGACTATGGCTACTAAACTATTCTATAGTTAAGTGTAGGGAAAAGAGGGGCTAAGGAGATGAGTCATTTCAAAACCTTAGACATAACCTAGCCGGGCACTTCTTAAACTGTGGGTTGGCAACAGTAAAAGGTTTCTGAAGGCACAACGACCAAAAATTAATTAAAAATCAAACTCATAAGGAAGTTGTTTCTGACAGACTTCAGTGTTGCATCAAGCAATTTCACTGCAGCCTTGGTTCTGAAAACAAAGCATGCACATTTTGCACTTTGTATACCCTCAGGCCATGCAACCCCAATGAAAAATGCCTGAATGTGAAAAGGGGTCATGAGTAGGAAAAGTTTAAGAAGCCCTGACCTAGCTCAACTGCTTCAGTTTACAAATGAGGAAACTGAGGCCAAAGGAGGGTTAGCAATTTGTCCAAGTTCACAAAGCAAGTTAACTGCATAGTGAGGTCTATCCTCATCCTCCTGAATCTTAGTTTATAACTCTTTCCATTATAAATGGTACCTTAGGGCAGGAGAGAGAAACTTAGACATAATTCTGTCCGCCTCTCTTAGCAAGATATTAGTATAGCATCTGCTGGTGAGGAAGAGAGGAAAGAGCCTATTGTCACCTTTTGGATCAGATTCCCTGGCTCGTCAGGTTCTCCAGATTGAAGATCTGTCTTTCCTTTGCCCTCTGTGGTCACATGCAAGTTGCCAACCAGAATCATTCTGACCTTCAGCTATGTAGAACATAAATAAACTTTGAGGAAGTCAATGATGCCCTGCTGGGTTCCATATGAGCTGGGTAAGCTGACAGGGGAGGTGTGTGGAAGACAGCAATGCCTTCATCTGTAGACAGATAAGCACAGGTGAAATGTCGGCAGACCCTCTAGGAACAGAGAGACACTGCCAGAAATGTGTACTTCCTTAGCTCAATGCTCCCTGCTCAGCCACTCAAGCCTGACTTATTTGTTTACTTAAAAGCCTTCCAAAAAATGACTGAGCAAGTATTTCTGCATAATATTTGTTTAAAGTTGTTTCCACTAGAAATCACCACCAAAAGTTTGCCCATCTACATACTCCAGCCCACCCTTGTGTATATTTATATACTTTTCAGTGTCTATTCTTACATTTCAGTCTCTTAGCCAGTCAAGTCAGTCAATAAGGAAGAACACCAGAAACAGAGATAATGTGGATAAGGAAGGCAAACAACTTAGTGAAGGGTCTTGGGTTCATGACACATGAAGACTAGTTGAAAGAATTCAGAGCATTTAGCCTCAAGAAGAATAAGCTCAGGGACTGGATAGCTGTCTTTGCCCAGCTGAGGGGTTGTCATATGGAAGATTTATTCTGTTTGGCCCCCAGGGGGAGAAAGAACAAAGAAAAGTTGGTAAAAGTTATCAATAAAAATTTAGGTTTG
>NW_020950694.1:0-32941 GCF_900497805.2 Vombatus ursinus | reverse complement strand
AGTCCTAGGACAACAGAGCCAGGCTATTGCTAGAGTGCCCATAGAGTGTTTTATGCTTACTAGAACCACCTGGAGCTTGCACTCCCCTAATACAGCATCTGAGAGGCCAAGGTCATCTTTTCATTTTGAGGATGTATTGCAACTGGAATTTTTCAGAGAAAGGCATAGGGAGGAGAAATACAAGAGAAACAAGGGGGTCAATGATGCTAGGTCAGGTTTCTTTAAAATGCCTGCCTCCCAACACATATCTGAGATAGCTGTTGTAACCATTAACTTCACTTTATAGATGAAGAAACTGAATTTCAGAGAGGGAAAGTGATTGACCCAGAGTCACACAGCTCTTAGGTGTCAGAGATGGGCCTCCAAGCCAAGTCTTCTGACTCTGATGGCGGACCTCTTTCCATTAAACTGCAGAATATCGCATTAATCTCTTGCTTTCACTTTAGAGATTCCCTGCCTTCCAAAAAAAGTATTGGCGGAAATGATTTTGCTTCTTCTAAACCCAGCAAAAAAATTATAGGCTTTTTTATAACACTACATATTTGTGAATTATGTTCCCCAAAGTAGAGACCTATGAGGCCTAAATATAGCTCATATATTATATGTCATAGATATATAATTTCTTACACATATGACATGCTGGAGGGGTTTCCAAGGCATATGATTTACTTAAAATAACTAGAGAGAATTAAGAACTCTTGTAAGATTTAACCTATATGTTGTAGAGCCAAAGGGCTTCTAGGATCCATTAATCAATCAATGCATATTTACTGAACATCTGCTATGTGTCCAGTGCTGTGCTAGGTTGTATGAGTCAAGTCAACAAGCATTTATTAAGCACCTACTATGTGCCAGGCAATATGGTAAGTGCTAGGGATACAAAGAAAGGCTGAAAAAAATTAAAACAAAATAAAATAAAAACCAGTCCTTACTCTTGAGGAGCTCACAGACTAATGGAAGAGTCAATATGCAAATATCCATGAAAATATTTTGGCCCTCTCTTTGTACCAGAGAAGAAGTCTGAATTTTTTTCTTTTTCTTTTATGGACTTTACAGTATATTACTGTAAAATTTGAGTTGATATTATACAATATCATAAACAAATTTTATGCATTTCTGAGCTTCTAAACTTCTTTGCATTGTCTGCTGGTCTTAGTGTGTTGTCTGCAACTTCCACAAAACTCCCCCAAAATTCCCATTTAATTTCCTATGCTCACCTATGGGGTGGGGAAAGTTGCAATGTGGAAGGGATAACTATATACAAACAATATGAATATAGGATAAATTGAAAGGTGCTAAGACTAAGGAGGGCCAGGGTACAAAGGATGGCCCCTGCTCCCAAACTTGCTACCTTTCGGGGAACAGTTTCAAAACAGTTGAACCTTCTGGACCCTTTAGTGCCAGGAAAATTTCCTAGTCCATCCTGTTATTGTTTATGCCATCTGAAATAATCACTTTGGATGGGCCTAAGCCATAGGTCAATGATCTCCTTCCAGACAGTGCCATAGGATAGCAGACAAGGTCCAGTCCAGTATGCATTATGTAAATGAATTTTACCTTTTAAACAATGTGAACTCTCCAGGGCAGGAAGAGAACTCAATAACCTGGAAAATTCTCCTTTTCACAGCATAAAATGCAATTGGAAGAGATTTTGATTATGTATAGTTTTCAAGTCATCTTTTAGTCTTTTTTTTTTTTTTTAATATTTAGGCAAATGGAAGTTATTTGTACTTGGCAGCAAGCCAAAAATACATGCAGGAAAGCAGGCTGGGTCTGTGCTAGAAGGTCACCATTTGAGAAGAGGAAAGTTAGTATTAGTTATTCTGAGGGTGTCCTATCGTCTGTTTGCAAATTTCAGTCTGGGAGCAGTTGACCTTGCAATGCTGATAGGAATAAGGAAGCTACCCCAGACAGGTAAATTGATGTCTATCAACTTAAAGGCTAAGTTTTAATTAAAAATACTGTAATCCCCTGGTAAAAACAGAAAGAAGGAAGGCAGCAATTTATATTCAAGGTTTTCAGAGGGTATACTGTCCCCACATCAGCCTAAAATATATTGCTATCCTTCATTCTATTATAGGACGCAGAGTCAGTCTGAGGTTGAATTGTAAGGCTGGCAAAGAGACCTCAGTTCTCAACAAGCCTTTTCTCTTTCAACAAATATTTATTAAGCAAATGTTATGTGCAAAACACTGTAGAGTTTAAGTAAGTGGTCCAGTTTGCTGGGAGAATAGAGTCCAGAAAGGGGGCAATGGAAGATGATACAGGAAGGGTATAATGCACCAGATTCAGGGGGTCTTGAGGGCTGGGCTGAGTTGGGGTTTTACTTGGTAGACAATAGAGAGTTATGAGAAGGATTTCAAAGAGGAAAACAACATGATCAGAACTGTGCACAAAAGATTAATCTGGCAGTAGGCATGTAGGAGGGAATCTAAAAAGGAGAAATGTTCAGTGACATTTTCCTCCCTTCTCAACATCTTTTGGCTAATCCTATCTCCTGCTCTCAAGAGAAAGGTGGACGATGCCATTGTTACTTTGTGTTCATTAAGTCAATATATTCCTTTCAACCTGCATCCCATGTGCGTTATCTCTCTCTCTTTTTTTAAAAATTTCTTTAAAAAACTTTTGAACTTAGCAAATGCCAAATAAAATGAGTATTTCCATATACAAATTAAAATAGAAAATAAGTATTGCATATGAAGATATGAATCTCTATTATATAGAGCTGGCTTTTTCTTTGAATATATAACAAATTCAATATGTGACTTTCAAAGCTATCTTGCTTATCAGTGTTTCCTTCTGGACTTCCTCATGCATTTAAAAATTCTCTGCATTTAAAATGCTTCTGATCCCTTTTTATTTCTTTGTGTGCTTGATCAATCAATCAATAAACATTTATTAAGTACCTACTATGTGCCAGGTAACAGGCTAAGTGCTAGGCATACAAAAAGAAGCAAAAGACAGTCCCTGTCCTCAAGAAGCTTATAATCAATTTGAAGAGAAAACTTGCAAACAAATATATATGAAGCAAGCCATATACTGGATTAATAAAAAAAATAATTAAAAGAGGGAAGGCACCGTAATTAAGAGGGGTTAGGGAAGGCTTCCTGTAGAAGGTAAATTTTAGTTGGGAATTAAGGGAAGCTAGATAGGTCAGTAGTTGGAGCAGAAAAAGGAGAACATTCCATGCATGGGGGACAGGCAGTGAAAATGCCTGGAGCTGAGAGATGGGGGAGCAGGTATGCATTTGCTAGACCCCCACTCCTCCACTTTCCATTGGAAAAAAATTTAAAGAAAAATAATGCTTATCATAAATATGCATAGTTAATCAAAACAAACTTCCACATGAGCTATCTTTGAAATGTCTCGTTGCTCTACCAAGAGCTGGGTAGCCTGCATCATCAGCAGTCCTCTGGGTTGGTGATTGATCATTACATTGATCTAAGTTCTTGAGTCTTTTTCTTATTTTTTCTATGCAATGTTGATGATTTTGTATAAAATGTTCTTCCAGTCTTGCTCACTTTGCTTTGTGTCTGTTCAGTAAAGCTTCCCAGGTTTCTCTGATATTGTCCCTGTTGACACTTCTTGTGGCACAATATTTCCTTGCATTCCTCCACCATAATCTGATAATCCATTTCCTATTTAATGGATACCTTCTTAGTTTCCAGTTCTTTGTTATAACAAAGACACTTGCCATAAATATTTTTGTACCTAGGATTTCTTTTTCTCTTCCTTTGTTCTCTTTGTTGTACAGACCTAGTATTGCTGGGTCAAAGGATTTGTGCAGCTTCATTACTTTTCAGTACTTGTTTCAAATAGCTTCCTAGAATATCTGCACTAATTCACATCTCCACCAACAACACATTAGTTGCACTTTGATTTTCAGAGAAGATGGAAGGGAACACAAAAGAATGAATTTTTAAAAGTGGCACTTGGTTGGAGAAGAAATATTAGACAGGTTTGCTTCTGCTGATATCTCTCAAATCAGCCAATGGATCCAGAGCTGATGGCTAGAACTACATATAAACCAAGGTTTTGCAACCCTACATTTTTCAGAAAAGCTAGATCATTGAACTTTAGAGCTGGAAAGGCCTCAGAGATCATCTAGCATTAGGTCCAGAAAGCAAAGATTCTTTTCTCTTTCTATCACACCATTAGTATAATTAGAACTTGAACCTAGATCTTTGGCCTCAAAGTCCAGCATTCTTTCCATTACAACAAACCCTATGGAATTTTGGAATTGGTCTCTTGAGGAAACTGCCAAAAAGAATATATCCTTTGACCTGAAGTGCCTTTCCTGTTGATTTCCTCCACATTGTATGATTTATGTTTCCAAAAGAATTTTTGTAAAAAATGCAACATTCTGGGGCAGCTTGGTGGCACAGTGGATAGAGCACCAGCCCTGAAGTCAGGAGGACCTGAATTCAAATCCGGCCTCAGACCCAACACTTGACACGTAGTAGCTGTGTGACCTTGGGCAAGTCACTTAACCCCAATTGCCTCACTAAAAATATAAAATAAAAAAAATGCAACATTCTGTAATACAGGCTGGTTTGAACTCCTCAGGATTTGATGCAAAACATCAGTGTTTTAATAATACTGATTTGGGGTAGGAAGGGAGAGAGGAGAAGACTACCTTATATTTTAAAGAATTTTTTTTTCTTCAGCCAAGTATAGAAAGTTACAGGAATTTGTTAACATATTGATTGCTCTGAGCACTATTTTAAATTAGCTTTCAGTTCTCCTCCATATGGTTTTCCATTAAATTTAAATAAATTAAAGTTCACTTATCTGGAAGAGACATGTCTATCGTTTTCAGGATAGAAGATGAATTTATCAAGCAAAACACCCTCGTCAAATATTCACTAAGAACAGGTGCCAGTGGGTTCTGTGTCTGCTCTTAGAACCTGTAACTTTCTTTTTCAGATCAATACTTAAGATTTGTGAGAATAGGCCCCATTACACCAAGGGAAGTCACATATGGACTTTAAAGGAGAAAAATATCCCTTCCACTCCCTCATTAACTTAAGAGATAAACTTTAAGGTCTACATATCAAACACGAACACAAGAGAACCACATTTTATCGGCTAAACAAGATAAAAACATTTAATCTGACCTCCTTCCCAGAACAAGATACTTGCAGATGGCCTCCAATGACCTCTGATTTTGCTAAATATGACTCTGTCCTTCCTTCCAGGGGCCTCTATTCTCCTAAGGGGTAATGGTCTCATCCCCTTCAAAAGAATGGGTAGAATGACTGAGAGAGTTTCCTTGATGAAGTAATTTGACATAATAAATAGTAATGGAATGGAAGGTTTTGGCTTCTCACTGTGTACCTAAGTGAATAACCAAGGGAATTGTGAGGAGAAATTCTGTGTATTTGCTTTTTTGCCTATACCTATAAAATTGTTCCCAGAT
This sequence comes from Vombatus ursinus, assembly GCF_900497805.2. Lineage (NCBI taxonomy): Eukaryota > Metazoa > Chordata > Mammalia > Diprotodontia > Vombatidae > Vombatus > Vombatus ursinus. The sequence goes on along the minus strand of NW_020950694.1, from coordinate 27,522 downwards.
ATTTTCAGAAATAAAAAAAAGCAATCAAAGAAAAGGTGTGTAGTATGTATAACTTCACTTTCCTAAAACATTCTGGGCTGGGAGTCTTTTGCTAGCTGGTAGAAATTCTCTGCAGACTACAACTAGAAAGATGTGAATGAGCTCACAGGCTGACAATGTTTTACCCGGCAGATTCTGCCATTTTCTCTACTCATCACTTCCAAGAGGGAAGACAAAAGCAAACAAAACCTTTCTCCCATCTTGTTTCCTTATGGTTCTCTTCCTCTCCTAGTCATATTCACTTTCTGCGAAATTCATGACTTTCTGCTGTGAGATTCCACCCTACAGCATCCTGGGTTTTCTACTGTTACCATGCTTGTTACACACGGTAAATAATATGCAATCATTACCATCAAGGAATATGTAATCAAGGAAGGGAGCTTGTGATTTAGGTGGAGAAGTACCTCAACTTCTTTTCCCCTTTTTACAAAATGGAACAGTTATTCTGGATAAGACAGTTAATTTTTTCCCCTCATAAAAATGCAAAAATGTTGTGTATAAGATAGTTTAAATGTTTTGGCTATTTTGGTTGGGGTCATATAGGGACCAGATAAAACTTTCTGGATTAAAGTATAGAAGATGATAACCACTATAGATACAGTCATCGCTAACTACACAAAGATGTGGGCACAGAGACATTTTTCCAGATGCTCTTAGCCCATTAGAATTGTATCATCACCTCTATCTCCTCCCCACTGGGATCTTATGCTCTACCTCCTGGTCCCTTGGCTGAAGTTTCGCTTTATCTTACCAGGGCCCAAGCCTCCACGCCACTTCCTGGCCCATTTCACATTCTGCTAGGCCTTCACCTCTACCTACTCCCTACCTGGAACCTGGAATCAGTCCCTGAGGCTTTTGACTCTGATGGTTGAGTTTTTGCCTTTTCTTGTAAGAACCCAGGGCTACACATAACTTCCAAGCATACTTCAGACCACACCACCGCAGGTACTGCCCCACTTTGCAATATACCTTATATGCTGCCTTCTTCTATTAGAATGTAAGCTCCTTGAGGGCAAAGACTGCTTTTCTTGCTTGTATTTGTATCTCCAGTATTTACCCTAGTGCTTAGTAAGGAAGGAAGGAAAGAAGGAAAAAGAAATCAAGGGAGGGAAGGAAGGAAGGGAAGGAAGGAAGGAGAAATAGAGGGAAAGAAGGATGGAAGGAGAGAGGAAAGGAAGGAAAGAAAAGAAAGAGAGGAAGGAAGGAAGGAAGAGAAAGAGGAAGGAAGGAAGAGATGAAGGAAGACAGAAAAAGAAACAAAGAAAGAAGGAAGGAAGGAAGGAAAGAAGGAAGAAAGAAAAATAAATTTTTATCTTACTAGATTTGGCCAAATATTCTAACTCCTCTCAACTGGGGGTGGGTGGGGAGGGGGCTCTTGTCTCTGCCATTCTTTGTGTTAGTTATTTTTCCTGGCTTTATGTCATCTGAAAATTCACTAATCCATCTGTGATTTTATCCAAGGTGTTAATAAAAATATTGAACAGCCCAGAACCAAACACAGATCTACGGGGCACTGTATTGGAGACCTTTTTTTTGAAGTTGAGGTTTACATTCAACTAATTACAAAACTGTGCTATCATCCAGGCCACATATTTCATGAGAGTTTATCAAATGCTTTGTTAAAGTCTAAGTAAAATATACCCACCTCATTCCCCATAAGCATTCCCCGTGATCTGCCAGTGTATTCTAGATCTGCCAAAAGAGAAAAAGCGTTTAGTTTGGTCTGACAATCTTCAAGGCTCAGCTCAGGTACTACCTCCTCCGTGAGCCCTTCCCTGGTCTCCTCCATCCCCACAGGTGTTGGTGCTCCCTCCCTCCTCAAAATGCCTAGTATTCAATTAACTGTGTTGATTCTGTGTCCTCACAGTAGATCATTAGCTTATTGAGAGCAGATACTGTTTCACTGTCTTTGTATTCCCATTGCTAGCACAGTGCCTGGCACATAGTAGGCATTTAACAAATAAATGTTGAATTGAGTTTTCATAATTGAAGACATAGCTCAACCGCCACATTCTCCAGGAAACCTTTCCTGAACTCCCCATGTCTCTCTTTCCTCCAATTTTTCCTAGCATTTTGTTCGGACCTCTCTCTTATATCTATCCTATTTTCCTTGATATCATAGTTATAGGCATATTTACGTCTTTTTCTCATTAGATTGAAAGCTTCTTAAGAGCAAAGTCTGTATTTTATCTATTTTTATATTCTAATAACCATTGCTAGCATTTATGTAGCACTTTAAGGTTTGCAAATTATCTTATAAATATCTTTTTTTATCTTCACAACAACTCTGGGAGGTTGATGTTGTTCTCATCATCATCATCATCATCATCGTCATCATCATCATCTCCATTTTACAGATCAGGAAACCAACGTACACAAAGAAGTTACTTGCCTAGAATTCTATGGCTATTAAGTGTTTCTCACTGGATTTGAACTCAAGCCTTCCTAATTCTAGGTCCAGCACTACAACCACCATACTAACACTGGTTAGCATATAAAGCCCTAAATAAAAGTTGAAAATGAAGTGTTTACTTTATTCTTGTAGCTCCTCCATTTTACTCATTTGTTCCTTACCCTGACCATAGTTACTTACAAGTCAACCCCTCTATGGTTGTGGTGATCTGATATTCTGTTGTTCAATTATTTAAGTTGTATCCAACTCTTGAGGACCCTATTTGGGATTTTCTTTGCAAAGATACTGGAGTGGTTTGCCATTTCCTTCTCCAGCTCATTTTACAGATGAGGAAACTGAGGGAAACAAGGGTAAGTGACTTGCCCAGAGTCACACAGCTAACAAGTGTTTGAGACCAGATTTGAACTCCACAAGAGGAAGGAATCTTCCTGATTCCAAGCCCAGCACTCTTTCTATTGTACCATCTAGCTGCCCCATCTGATATCCTAATTACTCCTTTTGTCCTGTTTATTTGGACTTTTGACTCTTGTTAACTTTGACCTGATGAAATATATTTTAACATTTAGTCTACCTAGCTCAACCTGTGAAGGGATTTAAATGCCAAACATTTTATCCCACAGGATTCTTAAGCCAAGGAGAGACATGAACAAACCTGTACTTTAGGAATATCACTTTTGCAACTATGTCAAACTTAGGCCAGCTGGCTACTGGCAACACTACTGAGCACTCTGAACCAGATTAAAATGTAATTGGGAAATATTTAACAATAAATAAAAATACAATAGAACATAGATAATGTTAATATGTGGTTTTCTAAGTCAATTTGCTTCTCAGGATCCTTATGCAGGGTTTAGTGGCCTATTTCCATTTGAGTTTGACACCACTGGTAAAGAATATGGATGGGAGAAGATAGAGACTAGAGGCAGGGAGAATTGGCTTCTATCATAGTTCAGTGATGAGAGATGATAAGAGCCTGAAATACAGTAATGACCATATGAATAGAAAGAAGAAAAAGGAGAGATGTTGTGGAAGTAGATTTGATTAGATTTGACAGCTAATGGCCTATGGGATGGGAGGGACAGAAGGGTAGCAGTTGGCTGCGTGGTTGTAGACTTGGGTGACTGATAGGTTTGTATGGACCTTAACAGAAATAGAAAAGTTAGGAAAAAGAGATATATTGAGTTTAAAATAACTATAGGACATTCTGTTGGAATTACCCAATAAGGATATGGTGATGTGGGAAGGGAGCAGAAAAAGAGAGACTAGGGCTGAATTTTATAGTTCTAAGAGTCCTCTACATAGAGGTGATAGTTGAACCTATAGGACCTAAATGGATCATTAAAAGATGGAGAGTAAGAAAAATGAGAATTCCCAAAACAAAGCCCTGAGGTATATTCACAAAAATAAAATAAAGAAGGTGGAACTTGGACGATCACTTAGCTAAGGCAACAGAGGAGTACTCAGAGAAGTAAGAGGAAGACCAGGAAAGAACACCGTCATGAAAGCTCAGAGAGGTGAGAGCATACCAGATGGGGAAGGGGGTTGAGGGAGTAGATGGGAGGGGGCATTCAGTGGAATCAAATGCCACAGAAAAGTCAAGAAGGACACAGAGTGAGAAAAGGCAATTGGATGAAGCAATTAAAAAATCATTCATTAACTTTTAAAGAGAAGTTTCAGTTTAATAATGAGGTTAGAAACAAGATTACAAGGGCTAAGAAGTGATGAAAGTGAGGTGGCAAGTGAAATCTAAAAGTACAGCTCTTTCTAGGAGTTCAGCTGTAAGGAGAGGGGGATTAAGGGGGTAGTAGGATCAACTGGCTGGTGGTTGTTGTCCTTTGTTCTTGAAGAGGACCAAAATGACATCACTATGCTAGAGTCAAGTTACAGCGTGTCTGACTGTGGCTGATCAGACCAATATAAGCTCAAAGTGTTCTGCCACAGGTTGAGCACAAATAGTCCATGTGAACATTTGGGGTGGATTCTCTAAATTTGCTCATCTTGTGTTTCTTTTGAGCTGCTTCAATTCTGCTTTGCGCATAGAGCACAGCATCTTCTTTGATGTGGGCATGCCATGATGAGCACTCCTTTGCCAGTGTCTCCCATGTCATACAATCAATTCCAAAGTTCTTAAGACAGACCTTGAGAGTGTCCTTATATCGCTTCTTCTGACAACCATGTGAACACTTACCCTGTGTGAGTTCTCCATAAAATAGTCTTTTTGACAAGCGTACATTTGGCATTCAAACAAATTTGGTCAGCCCATTGGAGTTGTACTCTCTGAAGTAGAGTTTGAGTGCTTGGCAGTTTAGTTTGAGAAAGGACCTCAGTGTCTGGTATCTTATCCCACCACTTGATCTTCCAAATCTTCCTAAGACAATTCAAATGGAAGTGATTCAGTTTCCTGGCAGGGCCCTCGGAAACTGTCCAGGTTTCCCAGGCATACAACAATGAGGTCAGCACAATGGCTCTGTAGACCCTTAGTTCAGTAGTCAGTCTAGTAGCTCTTCTCTCCCACACTTTCCCAAATACTGAGCTAGCTCTGGCAATTCGTGTGTCAACCTCATTATCAATGTGCACATCCCTAGAAAGTACACTACCAAGGAAAGTGAACTTGGACACAGCATTCAAAGCTTCTCCATTTGCTGTAACTGATGGTTCCATGTATGGATGATGCTATGGAGGCTGATGGAGCACCTGTCTTTTCTTGGTGTTAATTGGCAGGCCCAAATTAGCACAAGCAGCAGAGAATCAGTCCTTACTTTGCTGCATTTCAGTTTCAGAGGCCCCATTGAGTGCATGATCATCTGCAAACAGAAGATCATGCACCAACACTCCCTCTGCTTTGGTCTTGGCTTGTAGCCTTTTCAAGTTGAAGAATTTACCATCAGTGCAAGTTTTTTTTTAGCATCGACCAGATTTGGTTGTACTTATAAGCATCGGGGAAGGAGCCGTTCATTAGGAAGATGCTGAAAATTGGAGAGGAAGGGAGTGGAGATGGGGGGGGATGGGATCCAGAGCACAGAGAGTAGTTGCCCTCATCTAGAACAAAGAAGAGAGGAAAAGTAATGACGTTCTGGCCTTCTGAGATGTGGAGAAAGGCAGAAGAGAATGGTAAAAGGAAATGGCCTCTATTTTTTCAACAAAGTGTGAGGAGGCAGTTAGGTGGCGCAGTGGAGAGAGCACTGGTCCTGAAGTCAGGAGGACCCGAGTTCAAATTCAGCCCCAGACCAAACACTTGATTCTTACTAGTTGTGTGACCCTGGGCAAGTCACTTAACCCCTAAACAAACAAACAAAAAAAAACAAAACCCAAATCAATAAAGTGTTGGTTGGGAGGCTCTGCTAAAAGGGATGGAGGAATCGAACCAGAGAACAAATAACACAATGATCACAATAACATAAAGGGAAACGATGTTGAAAGACACCAGAACCCAAATCAAAGCAGCGATCAGTTATGACTTCAGAAGTCCAACAGTGAAGAACACTTTCCTCTTCTAGGCAGAGAGCTGGTGGACTGTAGGTGCAGCATAGGGCATACGTTGTCAGATGTGGTCAATATATTGAATTTTTTTTTTTGGCTTAACTGTACTTCTTTGTTACAAGGGCATTTTCTATGAGAGAAAAGCCACTGGGGAATGATAGCAATGGTTTAAAAAGAGCATCAATAAAACATTTATTTAAAATATATTTTTAAAGCAAACACTATGTAAAAGGAGTTGAGGTTTCAAAAAAGTCAATTTTTGCTATTTATTAATGACTTGAGAAAAAAGGTCTGGTGAGGGAGGAATCAGAAAGCAGTGGCTAAAATGTGGTTGAGTGCTTTTCTGGGGATTTCATCTATCCTCCCAATCCCCATTGACAAGGATAACTTCAAGTTGACACAATACGTTCCTGGAGGACCCCTGATGCTGGTTGACAAGTGATCTTGCTTCTCTGACATAGGTTTGATTGATTTGTCCAGAGAGTGAAATTTCGCTCAAACCTTTTTGTGCTCTCTTTGTCTCTATTTTGTGTAAAGCAGGATATCACACATACATTTTACAACAGTTGTCTGTAATAGAGAATATTCCCAAAGGCAATAAAAATACAAAGGTTCTCATTATAGCCAATGCTTCCTTTACACCTCAGAAAAATGTGTAAAACATTATTGGCACTCGGAATCACTGAGCATCTTGAACATCGATAAGCCCCCCACCCCATCTCTGGCTCTGTCATATTCCTGACTGATATTCTGAGAACACCTTGCTCTTTTCAGGTTTCATTATTGCTCCCCCAGACCCCCCCATTCCTCGTGCCATGAGCTTGAAGGGGCTCTGCCAGCATTCACAAGGAAATGCTCTATTTTTTTGGGGGGGAAAAAAGCCTTCCTTTCAGATCTTTCCTCTGTAGCAGGAAGAATTGTCCCTAAGTCAACTGTGGGCTTCCTATTCCTCAAAATAGAAGTCTTTTTGACTGGAATAGTACAGTCAGAAGACCTGGTTTCTCATCCTGGTTTATGGAAGTATTATAGAACTTAGGCTATAATAGATTTTTAAGAATATCTTAAAATGAATGAATTGATAAATAGAAGTATGGATAGAATGATTTTACATACATATATTGTGTCTAGTGGTAGCCATCTCTAGGGCAGAAAAAGAAAAAAGGGAAAAAAATTTACATGATAAAGCTAGTATGTATTTAAAAGGAATAGTAAGTTGTACATAATGGTTTTGCAGTTTCATATGCAGCTATCTTTTTATTATAATACTTTATGGAAATGCTTATTTCATTCCATAAATTAAAATTTACATAAATAAAAATTAACGAAAGAATATTTAGTCCAAGCTGCTTATTTGTAGATGAGGAAACTGAAATTCAGAGGGCAAATGACTTGCCCAGCTTCTCATACATTATAAACTGCTTTGAACTGATTTAAACCCAGTCCTTTGCCTCCAAATCCAGCCCTCTTCCTACTGTGCCTCATTGGTCTTCATTTTAAACTTGAGGAAATCAAGACTCAGAGGAATTAAGTAAACTTGTCAGGGGCATACAGGTAATATGAAGGAGAGTCTGGGTTTGAATCCTCTGCCTCCAAATTCAGTCCTCTTCACTATGACAGATTGCTTCTGCCACTCATCAGCTGTGTCCTTGGACAAGTTTTGGATGTAGAGAATGTTAGATTGGGAAAAGATCTTAGAGATTTTGGAAGACAGGCCCCTCATTTTAGAGATGGAGAAAGCTGAGATCCAGGCAGGAGAAAGTCTTGTTCAAAGGTTTGACATCTGAGAAGTATGAGAGCTGGGATAGGGACTCAGGGCTCTGAGTTCCGAGTCTAACACTGCCTTATGGAGCCCATTTTCTTCCTGACCTCTAATATGAGGGGGTTGGAAAGTGTGGTCCCAAATGGTTTCTTTCTTGTAAAATGATAACAACAGCAATCACATTAATAATAATGCCAACCATGATGATGATGACGATGACAAATTCTTTAGTAATCTCCATAGAAAAATATTTTGGGAGTTCTCTCCAGTGGTTTTTATTCTGAAGAATAAATTACCAAGGCTTACCTTGTCACCATACCACCCACACTCTCTTAATAAACTCACAGGGCTCCCTATCACCTCCAGTATCAAATACAAAATCCTCTGTCTGATATTCAAAACCCTTCATAGCTTTGCCCTCTCTTACCTTTCCAGTCTTTTTTACACCTTAAACCCACCCCCTCCCCTCCCCCCACAGTCTTCGATCAAGTGATCCTGGGCGTCTTTGTTGTTCTGTGCACAACACACTCCATCTTACGGCTCCAAACATTTTCTCTCGCTGTCTCCCAGGCCTGAAATGCTCTCCCTCCCCATCTCTTCCTACTGGTTTTCTTTAATTACCAACTAAAATCCCACCTTCTATGGAAAGCCTTTTCCAATCTCTTTTAATTCTGGTGCCTTCCCTCCATTCATTATTTCCTATGTACTGCATACAGCTTATTTGTATATATTTGTTAGCTTGTTGTGTCCCCTATTAGATTGTGAGCTTCTAGAGGCACTGGGTTTTTTGTTTTTTGTTTTTTTTTTACATTTCTCTGTATCATCATCACCTAGGACAGTGGCTGGCAAAATATAGGTGCTTAATAAATGCTTATTGACTTAATGTCTTAAAAAATTGACCTTCGTCAGGCAGAGAAGGTAAGGCTCCTTAGCTTTCCAGTGTTCTTAGACATTTATTTTCTTTTATTAGTTCTTCAATTAAAGTAGAAAAAATTCAGCTCATAATGTTGTGGAAAGAGGACCAAATTTGGAATTAGAGGAGCCAGGTAGGAATCCCAGCTGTTTCACTTCCTACCCTTGTGACCTTGGGGAAGTGACCTGAGGTTCCCTGAGCCTCATTTTCTTTCTTTTCTTGTACAAGGTTTAAGTTTGATCATGATTAAGGTTCCTTCCGGCTGTAAATCCTATGGTCCTGTGAAATTGGTACAGAGCTACTCTTCCGTCTTATCATAAAAAAAACCTATTCCAAAGCAGGCCAGGTATCAATACACATTTCTTCAAGATTTATTCTGTTTCCATATCAGCTATTCAAAAATATCTCCAACTGAAATGCTGGTTCATCCTTTACCTTTAAAGATTAAACAAACAAATAGAATGCTTTGCCCTGGGCTATTTTAAAATTGTCTGTGTGAATTAAATCTACTGAAGTCACCAATTAAATGAATCAACTGAGGCTCAGCTTCTAAGATAGTGATTTCCAACCTGTGGAGACCTTCAAGGGGAGCTAGAGTTATTGAAAGGGATCCATCTTATTAAGTGACTGTATAATAAAGTTAAACACAATTCTGTAGCCTGAACAAATAATATATCACATATATATGTATGTAATTGTTTTTCAAATGAATATAGATGTTCTACTGAGTAATGAAATAGAATTCATTTATGATTTTCTGTCATTTTGTATTTTCTCAATCAATGGATGCTAATAGTACAATTACTAACATATGGGTGGGTCTTAAGGTTTCTTGCTTTTAAAAGGGCTCCTTGTTCTCAAAAAGGTTGGGAGACATGGTTCCTGGAGGCTGGGACTTCAACTCAACTCAACCAACTTATTTGGTGCTACTGGGTGTCAGGCATTGTTCTAGGCGCTGGATATACCCAAGCAAAAGAAAAAAGAAACAGTCTCGTCCCCAGACGTTTCATTACTACGGGGTCTGGTTTCCTCAGTTGTAAAATGAAAACGTTGGATTCAATGCCATCTCAGGTCCCTTCCGGGTCTAAATTCTATGAAAACCTATTGCTGCTGTTACTATTGCTATTGCTGTTGCAGCTGTTGCTGCTGCTGCTGCTGCTACTGTTGCTTGTGGGGAAGGGATTGGGCCACTATCTGTGTTGAGGAAAGAAGCAGCCTGGGGAGTGGAAAGAAGGCTGAATCTAGAGTCAGAGAACTCAGGTTTGAAGCCTGCTATTCATTTGGTGTGAACCTGAGGCAAAACCTTTCACCTCTCTGGGTCTTAGTTTTCCAATTTATAAAATGGGGGTGCTAGATTAGATGACCTCTGGGGTCTCTTCCAGTTGAAAGGCTATGATTCTATCTGAAATAATTTAGCCTGATTTATGTTGAATTGACTGGAGATTATGGCATCTTGTGGACACAGCTTTTGTCTCTTGGAGAGATTTTTGAGAATGTCCCTTTAGCCAATTTTATAAAGGGAAATTATTATTAATAATGATAATAAATATTTAATACTAATAATGTTTCATCAAAGGCTAATAACCTAAGTTATCAAGAGTTATCATCATGATGATTATCAGTAACAATAATGATGGTACCTTAATTGGATAGTCCTTTGTAATAACACAGCTCTTTCGAATGATCTCATACAATTTTCATTACAACCACGGAGGTAGACAGGGCAGGAGGCTCCAGTTTATAGGAAATTGACATTCAGTGAAGTTCAATGACTTGCCCTGGTCATATAATGGGTCCCAAACTTTTCCCTTGAGGACTTCATTTTATAGCTTCATTATTAGGTTTATTTTCTCTACCTTTGCTATTTGCCTCCACTTTCTCCCTTCTCCTTGTCTGCTAAAGGAAAAGTTTGCACTAGCAGGACCATGGATCATAGATCTATAGCTAGAAAATAACTTAGAGATCATCTAATCCAACCTCCTTGTTCTCAGGTGAAGAAAGTGAGGGTAAGTAGAAACTGAGATTAGAAGCCATGTACCCTGACTCCAAATCTGTTGATTGCACAGTACCATGGTGCTTCTCAAAACTTATTTGGCCCAACAAGAATAGATTAGATGGTAACCTTAGATGTCACAGACCATATTTTATATATGATTATACCTCTACAATGCCTAGCACAGTGCCTAGATATGTCGTGGTTAATATTTATTGAAGATAATGACAAATATGTGTGAAATAATCATATACAAGGCAAGACAATTTGTTGTAACCTGAAGGGCCTGAACACTTCTGAGACCTCTGATTTCTTTGGCTTATTTCCCCCCTCCAGATTAAACCTAGAAACATCAGTGTATGACACTCCCCCAGCATGGGGAAATTTCTGAGTTCATGTAGAGCAATGGATTGTAGATTATGTCCTGCAGGCCAAATTCAGCTTGCCATCTGCTTTTATACAACCCATGAGCTAATAATGATTTTTACATTTTAAATAAAGTTGTACTTTAAAATGTAAAACTAAACAAAACAAAACAAAAAACATTATTAGCTTGCAGGTTGTACAAAAACAAGAGATATGCTAGATTTGGCCTATGGGTCATAGTTTTTCAATTCCTGATGTAAAGTCAAGAGCAAGAGAGTCACGGGGCAGCTAGGTGGCCCAGTGGATAGAGTATAGGCCCTGGATTCAGGAGGACCTGAGTTCAAATCTGGCCTCAGACACATAACACTTACTAGCTGTGTGACCCTGGGCAAGTCACTTAACCCCATTGCCTAACCAAAAAAAAAAAAAGAGAGCAAGAGAGTCAAAAGATTGCCCCCTTTGGTGGGCCAATCCAAGAATCAGGATGATCCCTATGACTCATAGTCCTATTCTAGATGGGGCCCACAGTAATGGAAAAGTATTCTTGGTTCATGTCTCTACATTGATCTCTGTTTTCCTTTACGTTATTGCTATCAGCTCTACCATGCAACTGCATCCTCCATTTTGACAGGTCTGCTCCTATCCTTTATTGAAGGAGATAGGGTTAATTCTTAATTGGCAGTGATGGGGTCATGGGACCTGAACCCCTAAAAGGGAAAGACCATGTCTTTGGGATCTAGATCCCCAAAAGGAAAAGCCCCTGGACTTTCCCATAAATTTCAGCAGCCAAGATCCCTGGTGTTCCCCTGAGGCATCTGGCCTAGTATAATCCTTTCAGCTGTCCTTTCACTGTGGCCCCCAACCCAGCCCAGCCCTTCATTTTCTGTTACCTCAGTACCACCCCAGGCTGCTTGTCACTCCTTAATCCTATCAAGATCTTTTCACTAACCCATTTTTTGTTTTCTGTATAAAAGTTTCATTATCAACCCCAGTAAGCTGAGACTCACTAAGAATCTTGCCCACTCAACTGGTGTCTTAATAAACTAGATACTTGAACTGGGTTTGAGTGGTCAAATTCTTTCCAGGCAGACTCCTGCCTTGTACCCTTGCTTTCTGGGGTTTCTAGCACCCCTAGACCACAACAACAGGACCATAGGAAATTATTGTAGGACTTGGCTAACACCACTCCAGATTTTTTTATACTCTATAGCCAAAATATTTCCAGATGATGTAAAACTCCAGTTTCTTTATAACTCAGAGCCCATAGTGTTGTCCTCAATAGAAAAGTAATGTGGGAACCACTTCAGTTAATCAACAACCAGTAATTACTTATTAAACACCTATTATGTACCAAGTACTGTGCTAGGTTCTTCAGATATAAAAATAGCAGAGAAATGTCCCTGCCCTCAAAGAATTTACAAGCTAGCCAAAAGAGACAATGAGAATATGCAAAGTAGAAACAAAGTAATTTGGAGAGAGGGATGTCACTAGCCTCAAGGAGAATCATTCAGAGGGTGGGATCTGAGCTGAGCCTTGAAGCAAACTAGACATTCTAAGAGACAAGAGTGAGGAGCAAGTGTCCAGGCATAGGGAAGAGAGCTAGTGTGGTGTACGAAGAAGGGAAGGAAAGTGCCTACTGTGTACTAGGCACTGTACTAAGTGATTTACAAATATTATTTCATCTGATTCTTACAATGATCATATTATAGGTGCTGCTATTTACACATTTTGCAATTGAGGAAACTGAGGTTAAATGACTTGCCCTGGGTCACACAGCTAGTGTCTGAGGTCAGATTTGAACTTAGGTCTTCCTGACTCCAGACACAGTCCTCTATCTACTGCACCACCTAGCTGCCTTACAGAAGATCAATTTGGCTGGATCATGGTGTGCATAAAAGGAGGTAATGTGTAATAAGCCTGAGGATGGATGGCAAAGGGCTTTAATTGGCAAGTAGAGGGATTTAAATTTTCTCCTTTGGGTCATAGGGAGTCATTGGAGTTTACTGAGTAAGATAGTGACATTATCAGACCTGCACAGTAGAAAATCACCTCAAAAGCTATATGGAGGCTGCAGTAGATGATTTTCTGTCTTTAGTTCCTCTTCCTCCAACCATGGTGGTGTGTCTTATTCTTGTCAATCCCTCGTACTGAGTCTTCTAGCGGTTCAGAAAGACTTCTCTTTTCCTATTTTCCTTTCCACCTTTCACCTTCCTCTGGGGCAGGTGGATTTGGTTATAAAAATTAGCCTAATCTGCTCCTTAAAGGAAAAAGGAGGAGAGCCAGTTATTCTAGAATGCATCAGTATTCCTAGAAGATTGACATGAGGATGAGATACTGGTGTCCCTGCTACAAGAGATAAATTCTATTATGAGACTCCAGTTGCTGCTGTAGGAACCTGCAGATACACGCTGCTTATGTGCAATACATTGCATTGCACAGTTTTCAATTTCCCTAACAGTATTTTACTATTCAACCAGATACACAATACATCTGGAGCCTGAACTGTGCAGATATTTTGAAAATTTCCCAATGCTATAATAAAAATTAATAATTAATAGTTGTCTGTTGAAGAAATGAAAAAAAAATCAAATGTAACTAACCCAGAAGATCAGTCTCAGGCTCTGAGAACCAGATTAGCAATGGCCTAATGCACCTTTGCTAAGTAACTCAGAGCTTTGTTTGCATAGGGAAGATATTGGCTGTCTGGGGTATATTGCTCTAAGCTCTTTGATCAATACATTTGTTTCCAGTCACTTCTCTGGGGAGCCACTCACTCCTCAAGAGACCCTGTTTTGTTTTTTTGTTTTTTTTTCTCCTGTTGAGATGTTCTTCACCTGCTATTTGACTAAAAGGAAGTCTCTCATGTCTAATTTCCATCCTGACCTTTCTTCAATAGCAAAGAAATAACAGGTTGCTGATATTCCTTTAATAGATTGGAAATTTAAGTCAAGAGTAACCAACGCCATCTTATGGGTCATTAATAAGACAAAGAATAACATATCTTAAAGATGACTGATTGTCCCTAGTTCATACATCTGAAGACTTTTGCTACACTGAATTATTTTATAGCTCTCTACGTTAAAGCCTAAATAATGTTAAAATACCCCCCCCCAGTGCTATGCATTTATACCCAGTTTTGTTGCCAATTATATTGCTGCAACTGTTCTCTCTAGCCTCCACTAGAGAGTACTGATCCCTGGAAAAACAAACACATACATGTATATACTTGTATCCTTTCATTGAACATAGACAATTGGAGCTCTTGTCTTTCATCTTGTTGGGAATTTGTTTGGACAGTGATCAAGCCAGTTAAAATACTTTGGCCTTCTTTCCATGATCATTTAGAGGAACAGAGTTGTAACTAGACATTTTGGAGCACAGATAGTTCAAATCAATCTTCTAATTCATGAAGCAAAAATAATAGAAAAATTAATTTCTGCAAATTCAGCACAGCAGGAGAGAAAATTAATGATTCTTTAATTCTTACCTCTTTTTAGATGACTGTGAAACTGATTTATTTAGCTGTGGTTTCTCTTGAACTCTAGTTCCACATTTCCAATTCCTCGTTGGACAATTCTGACTGGATGTCCAGTAGACATCCTGAAAAAAAAATACTACTGGATAAAAAAACTTCAAAAAAATCTTGAACTCAACATATCACAAAAAGAACTCATCATCTTCCTCCTCTCCTGTTCATCATCCTTGTGAACTACCTATTTTTCTGGAGGGCATCCCAACCCTTCCAATCACCCAGGTTCACAATGTTAGAGTTATCTTTAAGTCCTCAAACTTTCTACTCCCAGATCAGGTTCCAAGTTTCATCCATTCAATTTCCTTTATATCTAATAAATCCTTCCCCTTTTTTCACCTCCCCCCCCATTTAATCTTTTATTACCTCTGTCCTAGGCTATTGTAATAATCTCCCAATTGGTCTTCTGTCTTCAAGCTCTTTCCTCCACACAGTCTCCAAAGTGATATTTCTAATGCACAGATATTACCATGTGACTCCCTTGGTTAACAAGCTCCAATGGCTCCATACTGCCTCTGTGGTCAAATAGAAACTCTTCTCTTTGACATTTAAAGCCCATCATGATCTAACTCTAACTTCTCTTGTAGACATTATGTGTTATTTCTCTTCACACGGTCTTTGGTGATACCTAAATGGCCTTCCTGCTGTTCTCCATACATGCTGCTCCATCTCCATCATGCAAATATTTGTATAGGCTGTCTGTCCACCAGGCCTAAAGTGCCCTACTTCCTCACTTCTGCCTCTTACCATCTCCAGGTCCCCTCAGAACTCAGCACAAGCACCTCCTCCTACATCAGGCCTTTGCTGATGTCACCAGTTGCCCTTGTCTACCCCATTCTCATGACACTTGTAAATGCATTTGTCCATACTTCTATGGGTACATATTCTTG
Organism: Vombatus ursinus; assembly: GCF_900497805.2. Taxonomy (NCBI): domain Eukaryota; kingdom Metazoa; phylum Chordata; class Mammalia; order Diprotodontia; family Vombatidae; genus Vombatus; species Vombatus ursinus. The sequence goes on along the minus strand of NW_020950694.1, from coordinate 12,140 downwards.
AGATCAGATAGCGTTTCTTTTTTTATAGCTGTGTTACTGACTAGTCACAATGCCTGGCACACAGCAGGTGCTTAATAAATGCTTGTTCAATAAATAATATTGAAGATGTATATGTGTTAAATTTTTGTATCGCCTTCGGGGCAAGGTCTGGGTCACATAACCCTAGTTACAACCTCTGTAATGGACACTCTCCTGGCATTCCCTGGCTTTCCCCAGGCCAATCAGACATTTAACATTTGTCATCTGACTCTTCAAAGCTTGGTACTGTTGAAGTTTGTCAAGATCTTCTCACTTCCTTCCCACCAAGAAGGTGCTGTTAATGAAGTCCTGGAAATCAGCTATTTTTCCCCCTTCTCCAATTGTTGAATACCTGTCAGACTTGTGACATCCAGTTTCATTCTCCGGGGTAAGGAGGGGGGAAATTACAATCAAAATGTATGCAAATGAATTCACAGAACATGTATCTTTTGTGTCCTTGCTGTCTTCTGTCCCCTTGACAAGCCACGCTGTTCTGACTGTCTTATCTCTTGCTCTGTTCACCCATCCTCCCTCTTCTCTGCAGAACTGTGGCCCAGGCTTTTGGTCATAGTCTGTGAACACAGAGCATCAGTACCATAAGACAGCCAGCACCGTATTTCCTAATCTGGGCAAAGGCCTCGTCCAAGAAAACAAGCAAACAGTCTCTAAAAACAATATTTTAGTGGACCTTTTCCCAAAGCTACTGATGCTTGAAGACAAACCACCAGAAATCACCTCGAGGTAGATTTAGGAATTATAATAGGAGGGAAATTGCTGAAGCAGCTAGTGGGCTGTGGAAAAGCCATGTCAGCCCAAGAGAAAACTGGTCTTTTCTCAATCCTCAATCTCCATAACTTCCGTTAGATGTGACAGGGCCCACTATCCCCTCCTTCCTGAAGCCTCCTCCTTCTGTTGATTTCTGTCATATTACATTAACCTGATTCGCCTTGTACATCTCTGATATCTTCAGTGGTTTCCATTCATCTGCCCTCACTCTGTGGGTACTTTGCTAAGGTCTACCCTTGACTGGCTTTCTTTTCCCCTATGTGTTATCTTTCTCAGCTGCTCCCTTCCAGGTAGAGTATCATAAGATTATGAGCTGGAAAGGACCTTAAAAATCACCTAGCTCCTAGTCTAACTCCATCATTTTACAGACGAAAAAACTGAAACCCTAATAGAAGTGTAAGTGTCTTCTCTAAAGCAGCAAGTACCAGGACTAGAATACAAATCCAGTGTTCTTTTCTTTACACCTTACCTTTTGTGTTAACTTTCTTGTCTATACAGATAATTTTCTTATTGATTTGTCCAGATATGACTCCTCTCCTGAATTCTAGTCCACATTTCTGTTTTGCTATCATGTTAAACAACACAGTCAAAGCAGAAGTTAGCAGTAGAAATTTTGTTGAGGTGTTTCATGCTCTGGCATGGGTTGTATTTAATGGAAAGCCTTTCACTTCTGAGATCTGTTCATCTTCAGACATGGGTTTGAATCCCACTTGAGACACTGACTAGTTGTGTGAACATGAACAAGTTGTTATGACTTGAGAACCTCAGTTTCCTTGTAGGAAATATTCCAGGATATCACCCCATGAGGGATAGACAGAGAGCCAGGGAAACCTCAAGGCCACTTCTGGGGATGCCGCTGCTGGGGAAAGGAGCAAAGTAGAATTAGGATAAAGTTTAGTATATGAAATCCTGGGAATGGTCACATGGAGCTGGCCTCCCCCTTCATTATGGTCAACATGCAGAGATGAGTCTTCTTGGGTTGGATGTAATTGTGCTAGGGGTGTGGCAGCTCATGCCTCAGATAATTCACCTAAAGCTCTGCCCCTGACCTCTGAGGAGATGTGGAAGTCAGGGAGATGGTAGGCAGGGAGAATAAGAGGAAAGGCAGTGCAAAATAGTACTCATCTTCAATTTTGAGAAAGGAAAACATGCTTGTAGTGTGTTAGAATGGTTAGAAAGCCTCAAGAGAAAGGTGAAACTGCAACAGGATAGTGGGGGTTCATGGCCTAGCAAGGAAAGGAAGTGAAGCTCACTATGCAGCAGATGTGGCGGATCATGATACAGAATCAGCAGAAAACCATGAGATGTAAGGAGATTACTGAAGGCGGAGGAAAGGTGCTCCTGTGGAAGCATGTTAAAAACCTCTTTTTTTAGTTTCTCTAGAAATATTAGGAAATACTCTTTTCCAGACTTTTCCCTTTAGGATAGTGAAAAGAACAATTATTGCCTTCCTTTGAAATATAGTAAAAATGATAACCAGACTGAACTCTTCTCCACATGGAATCACTGCCTTCTGACCCCCGGAAGTAACATAACGAGCCACCTGGAGACAGTGGCTTCTCTTTGAAATTCCAGGTTAAGATAGTGATCACAGGAAGGAAGTCGTCAGTGGTCCAGGAAGGAACTGAGTGATGATGGTTCTGGAGTGTTAGTGTATTTTTAACATATTGTGATTTTTCTCTTGTTTAAGATTCCTATAAATGATACCAAAAATTGTCTTGGAGCAGAAAGTATGGGGGGTTATGCCAGTTAGGATATTCTTTTTGTCTCTCTCTTTCTCACTGTGTCTGTCTCCTTCTGTCTCTGTGTCTGTTTCTTTCTCTCTGTCTCTGTCTTTGTATGACTCTATCTCTTTCTGTCTCTCTATCCAAGCTAAAAATGGAATATGTGTGTGTGTGTGTGTGTGTATGCACACATATACACATGTATATACACATACACTTATTTATGGGTAAATATGTACATATGTATATGTGTGGATAGATACACAGATAGTTCATTTCTGACAAATTTGAGACTAAATTTCAGAGCATATTAATATTATTACTTTTTTTTTCCTTCACAACTCTCTCCTGGCATATTGGGTGCCCTGGAATAAAGTCCTGTTTACCTGTACCGTAGATGCTCCTCAGATTCTTTTCAGCATTCCTACTAGATTGTAAGCACCTTTCAAGATTAATCCCTTGAATGAACAAAAAGAAGTAATTAGGTGCTTATTGTATGCTTAACACAATACTAAGCACTGGGGCTACAGACGGAAAAAGTGCTTTCAAAAGGCTTATATTGTGACAAAGGTAGATAACATTTATAAGGAGTGATGGCTAGGGAAAGATGTTTTGGTTTGAAAGTCACAAGCATGGTAAGTGGAGACACAGTGAGGTTGATTGATATGACCTTTGTAGAAACAATGGAGATTGATTTGATTACAGTTAATCATGCAAGAGGTGGAATGAGGGATTGGAGGTAACATAATGAGCAGCGGTGGTGTAGACAGCAAGATGGCCAGAGTGAATGTCCGGATAGGATAGGAAGCATGGTTTGGGCCACCTGGTTGTAGTGGGCTACATAATTTTGCAATTCACACCCTCATTAATTGAGACAGCTCAGCTCTGGGTCAAAAGTTCCAAGAGTAGAAACTGAGTCTCCCAGGGCATGGTCTCTAGAGGGTCTAGTGTTCTAGGCTTTAGCAGGCACGATATATGGGATGGCAAGAAGCTGCCTCATTCATCTTTTCATCTCCATGTTAGCAGGCATAGGGCCCTGAACATAGCAGGCATTCAATAAATAGCTGTTGAATGGATAAATGAACCTTTTGCCTCATCTCTCTCTAGCATCCCTTAAAGCCAGTCTCCCACCAGTCGTGTCAGAGGACTTGAGTTTGAATTCAGGCCCTGACATTCACTAGCTGTGTGTCCAAGAACAAGCCATTTCCTTTTTCTAAACCTTAGTTTCTTCATCTGTAAAATGGGTGTAATAATCTACTACTGAGCTCACAGGTTTCTTAAGAGGAAAGTACTTTACAGATATTAAAACACTATATAAATGCAAACTAAAAAAAGTAATCTGCCCAAGGTTTCACAGCTATCAAGTATCAAAACTGTGTTGAAATCCTGCAATTGTGCCTCCAAATCTCTGCACCCATTTCACTATGTCACATATAGAATGTTCACAGGGAGAGACAGTAGACACTAGTTTTGGAGACAGTGGACCTGGGTTCAAATCCCAGCTGTGCCATTTGTAGTGTAACCTTGGACAAGTCACTTTCTTTCTCTAGGCCTTGATTTTCTTATTTGAAAAATGAAAAGAGTAAAGCTAGATCCAAGATGTCAGCTGTGGGCCTACATGCTCCTGAGTGTGAGTATGGTAGGAACCAGATTAAAATGTAATTTAGAAATATTAAGCAAAATTAATTTTAAAAGTACAACAAAACATAGATAATATTATATTTGAAAGCTGAGTTAACATGTGGCCCACAGAGATCCTTATGTGCTAATCAATGGCGCCCATTTCTATTTGAGTTTGACACCACTGGGATAGATGATCCCTTCTCTCCCTCTCCCTATACTCCTATGAGCAATACTGTTTATTCTGTGCATTGTAGAAGTAGCTACTTGCAAGGCTGGCAAAGACTATGTTGATTAATTGCTCGGAAATAAGCACTAGGTCTCATTAAAGGTTGCACCGAGCATCAGACTGTAGGTTTCCAACTGCTCTTTCTTTGGATATGTGTGTCTTTGTCGTCACCCTGGTTGGAGGGGGTGGCCTAAAGGATCTATTTCCCAGCAGCCATTGGCACTCAGAATTGTTTTCCTCCTGCAGTGGCAGCCACACCACTCACTCCATCCAAAGCCATCCAGCCTGAATCATCTGAAAGAAATGGGTGTGACAAGGAGTGCTTTTTTTTTTTTTACCCCTCTGAGTGAAGCACCCTGTGAAAATCTCATTTCCAGCCATCAGTTTGAATTCTGTCTCCAATTGTTCTTAACATTCTTCTTAATCTGGGAGCCTTTGCAAATAGAGGTCACCAAACAGGCACCTTCTCACTCTTCTCATTACTGATATTTTGCCATTATTCCCTGTATGACCTTGGGCAAGCTCCCACCTCTTTCCGGGCCCCATGTTTCTCATCATTAAAATGAGGGGTTGGGTTTCATGATATCCAAAGTCCTTTCCAGTTCTGAATTCTTGTGAATGATGCTGGGTCAATAGAGAATAATATCACTATCCAATAGTCACCCAGGCCTGCAACTTGGCGTCACTTTTGACTCATCTCTCTGCTTTGCTTTCCTTCTCTGACAAGATGTCAAGCCTCTATGGATCCTTTTTCTATGAGGCCTTTGTTATCCTCCTCGCAACACTCCCCATCATGTTCTTTCTGCTACCATTCTGGTCTAGGCCTTGTCATCTCATACCTAGTTTATTTGCTACCCACAGTCTCCTAACAGGTATCCCTATCTCCAGCCTAGTTGGCCAATGAGGGCCATATTCAGGGAGCTCTGTCTGGTGCCAATCTACCCAGACGCTTACAGAAAACCTTGCCTGCATCACCACCAGAAAGAAAGGGCTCAATCTGGTTGGTGAGCGCCTTTTTAATGCACGCTTATTTCTGGCTCAGCAGCCTATTAAACTTTCTTTACCACACATTAAGCAGATAGGAAACGGTCACAGAATATCTGAGCATGCCCTGAACCATGGGCAGGGCCCTTCTATTCCAGGTCATCATGGCTTCAAGAAGCAGTTTTCTCAAGCATCATGAAGGATGATACCAGGCAAAGCTCTCTGCATGCTGCCAAGCTGGGCCCTCATTGGCCAGTGTCTCCCATTAAATGAGGATAGTACTACCAAACTACCGTCTCTATCAGAACTTCTTTGAGATGATGTACTCAGAAATTCATAATCCTCTCTTTGACATTCAAAGCCATTTATACCCTAGGTCCCTCCTACCTTTCCAGTATTCTTACATCATACTCTCCTATGCATATTCTTTGATCCAGTGACACTGGCCTCCTGACTGTTCCACAAATGAGTTACTCCATCTCTCAGCTCTGGGCATTTTCTCTGGTTATCCCCCATGATTGGATTGCTCTTCGTATTCTGCTCTGACTACTAACCTCCCTGCTTTCCTTTAAGCCCCAACTAAAGTCCCATCTTTTACTGGAAGCCTTTCCCAACCCCTCTTCATTCTAGTGCCTTCCCTCTCTTAATTATTTCCTACTTATCCTGCATGTAACTTGCTTTGTTTATATTTGTTTTCATGTTGTCTCCTCCATTAGTTTGCAAGCTCCTTGACGGTAGGGACTGTATTTTGATTCTTTTTGTATCCCTAGCACTTAGCACAGTGCCTGGCACATAGCAGGTGCTTAATAAATGTTTATTGATAGATTGATTGATTACTTTGAAATATCTCTTAGACTTATTTCATGTTCTCCATTCTCACTGCTGCCACATTAGTATAAGCTTTCATCACTGATAGGGTCATAGGATCATATAATTTAGAGCTAGAAAAGACCTTAGATATCGTCAAATCTAGCCCCCCCTCTCATTTTATATTGAAGAAATTAAGGACAGAAGAGGTAAAATGACATACCCATGTTCACAAGGTAGTAAACAGACTTATCAAAATGAAGGATTGGGTGTCAGGAATTCACATCCCCCAGTTCTTTACCTGCTGCCCAGCCCCTCTCCCCATCTGCAGCTGACCAACCCCTCTCAGATATATTTAATAGTCTCAAGTGCATGTCCTTTACCGTCACGGGCTCCTTGGCCTCCATTATTTTCAGTATTCTTGTTGCAACTTGTGGCACAGTAAAAAGTGACCCTGGTATTGGAGCCATGACAATCATGAGGCCAGAGCTGATCATGAAGTCGATCATTCCTTCATCATGACTGGCATCTTCACTATCTATGGTCTAAAGGTGGCTGTTCTCATTGCCAACCCTCTGATGCTGAGAATTATGCTGTTCACGAGCTTCCTGCAGCTGGGGGCCGTCCTCAGTGTGGGGCTGAGTGAGCTGGCAGCTAGCTTTTCCATTGGCATTGTAGAGGATGCTGGTGTTCAGGGGATAGCAGAGCAGCCTCGACTATTCATGGGGGTGGTCCTAATGTTGAACTTAACTAGGTGCTTGGCATGTCCAGCCTGATTGTGGCCCTCATTCTCCTTACAAAGTACACCCTTTTCCCCTCCCTTCTTCCCAGTCTTCCTCCAACTCTCATGCCTGCAGTCACACAGTACGATGCGAAGACCTACCTTAAATCACCCCATTGCTCCCAGTTCACTCCAGAAACAATGGCCTGACACTTGGTGAAGTAGTCCAGTTGGTAGTGGGTCTCATAAATGTACAATGTTAGTGACTGTTCTGTCTTTGTCACTCTACACTGGATTGAATGGCTCCCACACTGGGCCTGGCTGGGACTGAAGGTAGTTGTGCAGTCTCCCTACCCATTTGCCATTGGTGCTCTATGTGTAAAAATGAATCAGAATTGTCATTTTTCTCTTCACTGGATGTTTGTTTATAAAGATTTGACATGTTCATAATGAAAAAAAAATAGAGGTAGCTAGGTAGTGCGGTGTATAGAGCACTGGCCCTAGAATCAGGAGGACCTAAGTTAAAATTTGGCTTCAGACACTTAACTAAATGTGTGATCCTGGGCAAGTCACTTAACCTCAATTTCCTCCCCCCCCCACCAAAAAGAGAAAGATTTGAACTAGATCTTCTCTAGCCTCCTTTCCAACTCAGTCAATCAATTAATAAGCATTTATTAAGCATCTACTATTTTCAGGCAACTGAGCTAGGTTCTAGGTTCTAGGACTTTTGTCTTGCCACTGGACTTCAGTGACTCTGGAAGAGAGAGCGAGGCTGACGACTTTGTGCAACTCTGTCTTACTGATATCCAATTCATGTGCAAGTCAAGACATCACTGTGTGATGTCATTGGTGCTCTTCAAAAATGAAGAGCCAGCAACAGCAAGGGGATAGAAAGACAAAACATGCCCAAATATAGATATACAAGATACATTTAGAATAGACACAAAATAACATGGGGGATGGGGGGAAAGGAGGAGAGAAAGCACAAGCAGCTGAAGGGGAACCAAGAAGGGTCTAATGCAGGTGTGGGGAATGTGTGGCCTGGAGTGTGGCCCTCTAGGTCTTCGAGTGTGGTCCTTTGACCGAATCTGTTCTATGAAGTTTGGATTCAAAGGGCCACACTTGAGGACCTAGAGGGTCACATGTAGCCTTGGAGCCACATGTTCCCCACTCCTGGTCTAATGTAAGACCTGGTGCCTGAGCAGAGACTGGAAGAAAACCAGGCATTCCAAGAGATAGAGGTAAGGAGGGAATGGATTCCATGTATGGGGAATAGACAATATAAAGACATGGAGGTGTAAGATAGAGTGTCACATATGAGAAAGGCCAGTTTAGCTGGATTGCAGAGTATATGAACAGGAATAAAATATAATACAGCTAGAAAGATAAGCTAGGGTCAAGTTTAGAAGAGTTTTAAATGCCAAACAGAAGTTTGTCTTTGAACTGAGAGATAATGGGCAGGCATTTTATGTTATTGGGTTTACGGGAGGGGGAAAGGAAGCACATGGTCAGATCTGTGCTTTAGGAAAGGCGGATTGAAGTGGGACAAGACTTGAGGCAAGGGGATTAATTGTGCTAATGCTACAATCTAGGTAGCATGGGAATCTGAGCAGAGTAGGCAGATGGTGGGAGTAATCCAGGGTTGGGGGTTGACAAAACATGAATGGTGATAAGACGAGAGAGCAAGGGATTTTAGAAGATGGTGCAGAGTAGAACTGGTTCATTAAAGGATTTATATTATAAAGAGAGGAGAGTATACCCCAAGTAAGGGTGGTGGCCTGGAAAAATCTAGAAGGGAAGAAAGAAGAGAAGGAATTAGGAGGAGCAGAGAATAAGGAGAGATGGAAGGATTGGGGGTCATGATGAGGATGAAAAATAGATTTAGGAGGAGCAAAGCAAAAGGAGAAATGGAATAATATTATAACCAGATAAAAAATACTTCAAAGTTCTTTGATAATGAAAATGGAAAATTTATGAGTGATGATGACATGAAAGCTGTCACCATTTCTGCGTGAGTAGGTCTTAGAAATCAAGTAGATTGAGGAACTTGGAGTTTAGGTTGTTTGAGGAAACATCAACATGTACATTGAAAAGTCCCCTCCAAAGGCAGGAATTGGAGAGGAGAGAGAGACTGTGAGAAATCACAGAACTGATTGAGAAAGGAGAGAGAATGTCCTAGGGGAGGGCAGATTATAACCAACAGGATCTTGATTGAGTGATAAATTTGGATTGTGTGAACCTCAGAGGTGAAGTTCTGAGTGACAGCCTAAAAGTGAGAGTCTGCAAATGGCAATGGGGAGTAAGGAATATCTCCATTCTCCCTTCAGTCTCAATGTGCTGGGGTATGGAAGGGTTAGCTAGGAAGGCATCACAGTCCATACCTGTAATCCCAGCTACCCAGAAGGCTGGAGTTATCAGATCTCTCAAGCCTGGGAATTCTGAATTGCAGTGGGCAATGCCAACTGGGTGTCTGTGTTCTTATGATGAATCTCCAGGAGCAGGGACCACAAAATTGCCTCAAATGAGGCCAACCAGCCCAGGTCAGCATTGGATCTGGTCAAAATTCCCATACCAATCATTGTATGCTGGGCCAGTGAGTTGCCCTTGCACTTCTGGGTGGGACAGGAAAAAGAAAGGGAAGAAGGCAAATAGGCAAGGATTCCGTGTCATGGGGGGGCAAGGAGAGAGAAAAAGGTCTCTGGTGAGTGCCAGAAGATGCTTGACAAAAATCCTATGATCCTAGGTGTCTGTACAATTAGTGTAAAGTTCTGGTAGACAGAAACTATGATCTCTACTTCTTTTGTACTTCTGTAGGGCCTAGAAGAGTGTGTTTTTATGTAAAGGAGGCACTTAATACCATGTGGATGGCTGCCTGACTTAAATCAGAGAATAAAAGCAACAGCTGGAAAAAATCAAGGCCCTGAATGCATGTCTTAAGAGCCAACTGGTTCAGACTATGGCTGACCACAAGAGAAAGAGGAATTTCAATGATAACCACCCTCTACAGAAAAAAAGTGCCTCTGGCCCCCTCTCTAGGGTGGCACATTCAAATTACAGCTTTCTCCTAAGAAGTCTTACAAATTTCAGCTTTCAAAGAAATGAGGAAAAGGACATGTTAAGGAATGATGCAAATTCACAAACCTGGAATTTAGCTCTCTTCCTCAGTGGTCCCATTTCAAAATTCTTTCTATGAGTCTCTGGCAATTCCTTCTCTGTCTCTTTTTCTGGCTCCTTCCGGTTCCTGGCAACTCCTTATGTCAACATGCAGCTTGAATTAGCACCTCTGGTGGCTCCTAAATCTTGATCCCCAGCTGTGGCCTCTCTCCTGAGCTCCTGACCCACTTTCCCAAGTGCCCGCTGTACAACATCTCCTCTTGTCTGTCTGAACCAGGGACACCCCAAAATCCACATGTTTCAATAGCTTACCCTGAAAACATGTATCTCACCCCCCCACACACACACACCACTACACCTGTTGACAATCTTTCCCACCCTCCAAGATCCTGTCAGATGGTTTGAATGTTCTCAATGCTAAAGAGAAGGATTGACAGTGTCCCTGTCATATCTCCAGGACAAAGGAACCTTACACAGAACCATGCAATTAATTCATAGTCTGTTATATGGGAAGACAGTGACATTGAGCTACCATCTGACTTTGGGTAGTTCTCCAGGAGTAAGGATGGAACAACAGTGATTTGTCCAAACTGTAGCTTGGTCTTTCTTTGTTGCAAGGCAATACATTTACAAGATGGTTGAGAAGAGGTGAGGATGGCTAGTGAGTTGGTCTGAGTATGGATAGGACTGATGAGAGAAAGGTCACAGTCTCTATCTCTGTGTGGACCATTTGACTTCATCTTGTTTCATGACCATAAGCAGTGTCCTTAACAATTTGCCATATGACAGAATTAAGTAGGGGAAGATCTACTGGAATCTGAGAGGATTTAGTCACTGAATGACTAAACAAAGCTCACATTAAGGTGGTTTCACCTTAAAGAATTTTTAAAGTTTGGGTCATGAGGCCAATATTATAATGAGGTTCCAGGGTATCATAAATAAGTTTAAAAAATTTGTTAGTGTTTAGTCGTTTAGTGTTCTCCATTCTTTCCCTTCTCCTTCCCTTCAGCAAGGCACATTTGAAAGAGCGTGGAATTTGCAGCCAAAGCCTAGATCTGAATGCCGGCTCTATGACCTAATATGAACTGGAAGAGCCCTCAGGGAACACTGGGTCCTACCCGCATCATTTTACAGATGAGAAAATTGAGGCTGAGAACATTTTGGTGAAGTTGCCCCAAATCACACATTTGGTAAATGTTTGAGGTATGATTCAAACCCTGGTCTTTCTGTCTTCACGTCCAGTGCCCTATCTTCTACAATGCACTGCTCATCTATCCACTCCGCTACCTCTCTCCCTGTATGACTTTAGGCAGATCACTAAGTCTTTTCTGGTCCCAGTTTCATCATCTGGAGAACGAGGGTATTAAATTAGATGATTTCAAAGGGCCCTTCCAATTTTGAATGCTATGTTTGTGTGTCTGTATAGGTAACCTATAAGATTCTTACCTTTTCTAGATTTGATGATCTCTTTAAGATTAAGGTTATAAATAGATTACTGAGGAGCACAACCATTCTGGACCATCTGAAAACACTCATGGGCATGATGGGATATTGCAAGAAACCTAGAATTAGAGGTGAGATAGGCCTGGTATAGAGATTACCTAGTGCAAACCCCTTTATTTACAGAGGAACAAATCAAGAACTAGTAACGTTTAAATAACCCTTGCCTGAGGTCATACATGTAGTAAAGTGAAAGGGGTGGAATTTGAACTCACGTCCTTTGATATCAAAGGCAGTATTATTTCCACTTTCATGCCTGCTGCCTCTTAGAAGCATTACCTAGCATCTAGGTTCAACTCAGGATCCATCCCTTAAAGGAAGCTCCTCAGATTGCCCCTTGTGGACAGTATTAATAGGAAAATAGAATTACAGATTTAGAGCTGGAGACGATCTTAGCTGTCACTTGATCCAGACCCTAGTTATATAAATAAGATAACTGAGGCCCAGAGCAAGTAAGTTACTTGACTAGAGTCACATAGCTAGTAGCATGTGAGGCAGGATTGAATGTGAATGTTCCTGATTCAAGTCCAATGTTCTATGCACCATGCCTCTGACTCTCCCTCCTCAAAATAGCTTATTTTTCCTTTATCTATCTATCTATCTATCTATCTATCTATCTATCTATCTATCTATCTAT